>NW_006159896.1:1757108-1762705 GCF_000334495.1 Tupaia belangeri chinensis
GGCCCGGCTGGAAATTATTGCCCCCCCCCCCAGCCACTCCCTTCCGCGGCCGCCCCTTCCCGAGCACCAGTTATCCTAGGCGGGCTGTGGGGGTGGGGAGCCGCTGCAGGGATGGGCCCTCCACCCTGCCAGGCTGCCACGCGCTGCTGCCACCGCCCCCAGATCCTGGGCTGCAGCAGCTGGGAGAGTCCTCCGCAAGCTGCTCCCACCAGCTCCCATTCATTCCCGGGGCACCGAGCCCCTCCCTGCCGAAGGGCTGCTGCCTTTTTCATCATTGCCACGCTCCCAGGCCTGGGAAGAATGTGGGGGGCTGGAAGAGCAGACCCTCAGCTACTGTCAGGGAAGCCAAGCGCCCTGAGTTGCCCCCTCACACCCAGAGCCAGGCTCTTCTTAGGTCCTTGCTCTGTTCTTGTGGGGTGTGGACCTCAGGTGAGGCTCACCCCACGCACCCAGGTTCTTTGCACGTGGATGGGCCGATGTGGCAGCTCAGTGGCGGAAGCGTCTGGCGTGATCGCCTCTCTCTGGCTCTGGAGCAGGCTCTAGTGACTGCTGGCTTTTAGGAAGCTCTCGAATAGTGCCTGGCCCAGGGGAAGTACTAGAGTCGCTGTTACTGCTGTCATTGCTGGTAGTGGGAAGTTGGGGGCTCTGGGGTCCGGCAGACTGTGCTTAGGGCCCAGCTCATCTGTATACCGTGGGCGGTACCTGGCCTCAGCCTTTCCACCTATAAAATGGGCCAATGGGCCCGCTGAAGCCTGGCTGGGAAGAGGGGATGGCAGTGGAAGGAACCCCCCAAGGTCGCAGGGCAGGGTGGCGGAGGCCACGCTGGGAGCAGAGGGAGGCTCTGCAGGGCTGTAAGCTCCCGGAGGTCAGGGGGCACTACCCAGCCTGACCTCACCCTCCTCCTGTGCATGTTCCCTTTTTGTTACATGTTTTCTTTTGTTTCTGTTTTCCTAACAATTATACAAGGTGCATTCTTGTGAAAATAGGTCACTGTGATAGAAAGGGAGAAGGGAGAGCGCTCCCCACCCCGTCCCTCCTGCTGAGTCCCTCCTGCTGGGGCGAGCCCCTGTCCCCGTACACTGACCGCGATACACTGACCGCGACCGTGCTGGTACTCACCCGTCCCACCTGTCTGTACGCAGGGAGGAGGTGCAGGAGAACTGCGTGCGGTGGCGGAAGAGGTTCTCCTTCGTGTGTAAGATGAGCGCCAACCCGGCCACAGGCCTGCTGGACCCCTGCATCTTCCGCGTGTCCGTACGCAAGGCAAGGCTGGGCCCCTGGGTGGGAGGGGCTGGACACCCTGGGTAGGGGTGGGTATGGGGCCCTGGTGGTTTCAGGACCCTCCCCAGAGGGAGAACGGGGTGTCTCTCTGCTTCTTTTCTTGCCCTCCTGCCCTGGTGCTCTAGTTTGGGGAGACAGCAAGGCCCCTGGAGTCCCTAGTCACCTGTTGCTTGTGTCCTTTGCAGGAGCTGAAAGGCGGGAAAACTTATTCCAAGGTAAGGGGCTGTGTGGAGGGGCGGGGTGGGAGGGGCCACAGGACAGGCATGAGAGAAGCTTCCAGAAAGACATCCAGCCCCCTCTCGCCCAGTCAGGAGATCCAGCCCAGTGTGAGATGAAATATCTTTATTGGTGTTCTCTGTAGCAGGTGCCTGTTGCAACATGAATAGTTCTAAGTTCCTGGAGTAAGAGGGCCGATTTTCATCACCCTCCCTCTCTCTAGGCCTTCTCCCAGGATGCCACTGCCATTGAGATTGAGATCTTTCCAGATCTTTTACAAAAAAAAAAAAAAATGCAATATGTCATACATACAGAGCAGTGAATAAAAACGTGTGCACATGGCTTAAAGACACATCCGCCTTTACTGTGTATCGGTTTGCATGGAGACATGTCCCTTTTTAAAGAATTGCTTATTTACTTTATTTACAGTTATTATTTTTAAGTTTGCTTTTGCTATAGGGCGCGTGTGCTCACTAGTAAGAGACAGACAGAGAGAGGGAAAGTGAGAAATCTCCCCCAGGGGAGATGGCCACACCACAGTCCCTTCTACTGCATTCTCCTCTCGGGATCTGGGGCGTGCATACATGTGCGCCCAACATGAGTTTCAAGCCTCCAGTCCATTCTCACACCGCAGTGGGCCACGTGGGAGTCCAGCACCTTAGCCTCCACGCCACCTGCGGCCCCCGTGCGCTGTTCTGGCATGCAGGTGCTCGGACTCTACAACCCAGCGTTACCCACCCAGCACACCGTGTCATGTGTTTTTGTGTGCTTTCTAACAGCAGCAATGTCCCATCACACATTGGGGACTGTCCCCGCTGGTGAACGTCTGTGTTTTCACTGGACTGTCAGTGACCCATACCCAGTTCAGGCCCATAAAGTCAAAGCTTTTCTCCTGGGAAAGAGGGAGACCAGGGTTCTGGGAGAAGCAGCCTGTTCTGTCCTTCCCTCTTCTCTATGGGGGCCTCTCACCTACCCCTCCCGGCTCTTGGATGCCCAGCGGCAGCAGGGTGGGCTAGATCAGGGCAGCGGAGGGGAAAAGTGGAAGGCCTGAGGGAAGTGCTGCTCAGGGCGCAGCCTTCCCACTGCCAGAGCTCGGAGCGCAGCAGACTGGGCCAGCCCTCTCCAGCGCAGAGGCCAGGTGGCGGGCAGGGTGTGGTGTCATGGTGGAAACCTCTCCTGTTGATTCCCATGGGTGAGGACAGCCACCCAACCGGGAAAAAACACCACAAACAGCCAGGAGCTTCCCACCTCCACCCGGCAAACCTGCGTCAGGCCTCCACACGTGTCAGACCATGTGCCTGACCCTGCAGGCCCCTTTCCTTCCTTCTGTAGCCGAGCTTCCACTGGTGGCTTCCCTCCCAGTTCACAGGAGAGGAAGCCAGGGCACAGAGCAGGGCTGGGGCATGCCAAGGGGCCCTAACTTGGGCCCTGCTCTGTCAGTTAAGCTGTGTGGCTTTGGGCAAGTCTCTTTTGAACCCTGAACTCAGATTCCTCTTCTGTAAAGTGGGGGTTCAGTGGCAGGGCTAGTATTCAAACCCAGTTCCCTGATTCTGGAGCCCAGACCCCTATACACTGTAGTAGGAACGAGTGCACAGCAGGCTTAACAGCCCTGATGTGGGGACCAGCAGATGGCATAATGGTTACGTCGCTGGATTCCCATGTAGTTAACTGCAGTTCGAGTCTTGGAACCAGAAGCTTGAAACTCATGCTGGGCACATGTGTGTACGTGCCTAAAATCCTGAGAGGAGACTGGAGGAGAAGGGATTGTGCTGTGTCCAGCCATCCTGGGGGGTGGTTTCTTGCTTTCAGTCTCTCTATCTCTCTGTCAAGCGAACATGCCATATAGCAAAAATCTCTAAAAAAACAAAAACAAAAACAAAACCCCGATGTGTTGGGCCTTCCCAAGTCTCCAGGCCTGGCACCCCTCCCCTCCACTCAGCTCCCCTCCAGTCTGCTGACTTGCTTCCTCTTGAGAGGCCACTAGCGCCTGCTCTTCTTTGCCCCCCACGCCCCACCACCCTCCTTACAGCTGTTCTGGACTTGGCATCTGGGAGCAGGCCAGGGCCCCCGAGGGTCTGACCAGACCCTGGCCTCTGCCCACCAGCCCCACACTCTGGCTCCCACAGGGCGACTTCCCCGGGGATCCTGCCTGCCCTACAGAGTATTCCTTTCCCTCCCCTCCTGTCCCGCTCACAGCCCATGGGCGTCGTACCACCCCGCCCGGCCACCAGGTTCCCACGGGCCTTCCCTCCTCCCCTGTCGCATGTGGGGCAGCTCCGACAGCTCGGCCTTGTTTCCCAGGGAACAATGCATCTGTGTCACCGACAACAATGTTTTCATCTCAGGCGCGCTGGCCCCAGTGCACGCTGGGACGCGGCACAAAGGGTGCTTTGTGCAACTCAGGGATGTGAGCTCCTGGCCTTGCTGTGTTCGACCAGGGCCTCTGTCCTTGGGTCCTGGTTATGCAACCGTCTGTGGGGCTGTGGGGCGGCCCAGGGGCTTTGCCTGCCTCCCCGCCCCCACCCCCATCAAATTAACCCTTTTGGCGTGCCTGTAGCCTCGAACCCACCTCCCTGCAGTCTCCCACACACTCCTTTCCCCTCACAGCTGGGCTTCGCCGATCTGAACCTGGCCGAGTTTGCGGGCTCGGGCTCCACGGTACGCTGCTGCCTGCTGGAGGGCTATGACACTAAGAACACGCGCCAGGACAACTCCATCCTCAAGGTATCTGCCCCGCGCCCTCTCCAGGGGTGGGGCTCACCCGACCCCTCTGCAGCATTGTCCAAAGTGCGGGTTCTCACTTGGGGCGGCAGCGAGGTGACCGGGGAGATGTGGACCCTGGGGTCAGGGCCTGGCCTGGCCACTGGCTGTAATTTCCCCCATCCGAGGCTGGGGGCGGACCTGGCAGTCCTTTCCAGGACTTGGCAAGCACTCGTGGTGAGATTAGCATCGTGCTGAGGGGTGGCCATCCCTGCTCTTGTGATCCCGGCAGCCCTGTGGGTGCGGTTCCTGTTATTACGCCCAGGTTGGCAGAGGAGGGGGTTGAGGCATAGACTGCCTGGGGTCACAAGTCCAGCTGGCACTCGAACTCCCAGCCTGGCTCCCAGGGGACTGTCAGTGAGCCAAAGAACCTGCCATCCTGGGCCCACGGCACTGGGCAGTGGCTCTGCGGACCCAGGACAGGCTGCCCCAGCCACCCTGTGCAGGTTTCTGGTCACTGAAAGCCACTCCGCACCCCTGGCAGCTGCCTCTTTGGCCTCTTGGGAACAGAGGTGTGTTGGCATCTGGCACCAGCACAGCCTCTCCTCTTGAAGATGAGCTCGTCCTGACCCCATCTGTTCAAGCTACCCGAGTGGAAGCACGCGGTGCCCAGAGCATGCAGTGCCCAGAGCACACAGTGCCCGGAGCGGAGCTGGGCAGGTGCAGGGTTCTCTGCACTAATATGAGGGACTTCAGAGAGTTCATGGGCAAATGCAGTTAAAGTACAGGTTTGTTTTGATGCTCAGGTTTTTTAAATTCATGTGTGGCTTTTGCATAATACACATTTCTGTGAACTTCCTGAAGACCTCTTTATTTCGGCAGCTGCTGTCACGGCCAAGTGAGATAATCTGTAAAAAGCTTCAATCCGGTGGTCACCATTTTCCACTAGTGATGCCGGGCTCAGAGCCCCTGCTCCCTGTCACTGTCTGTGACTTCATCTCAGCCCCGAGTTTGGGACCGTGCTGTGTTTGGGCCCTGCTAAAATCTTGGCCCAAGGGGCTGTTAAGTTCTGATGGTGCCATGCTTTCCTTTGCTCATCGTATCTGTGCCGAGCCCTGCTCACCGTGGTGGGGGCTGTGAGCGTCCCGGAGTAAAAGGGCCAGCCTGGGCGGGCCCTCGCTGCCATGCACTGAGCCGAGCAGAGGCTTCCTCCCCCAGGTCAGCGAGGTTAGGTGGGTTCCACAGAGCCCCCAGCCTGGAGGGCAGAGTTGGTATTAAAGTCTAGGCCTTTCTTCCTTTTTTTTTTTGGAGAGGTTTTTGCTATAGGGCGCGTGCATTCGCCAGACAGACAGAGAGAGACAGAGAGACAGAAAGCGAGAAATCACCCCCCAGAGGGGATG
>NW_006159896.1:1763494-1778270 GCF_000334495.1 Tupaia belangeri chinensis
CACGCCGCAATCCCTTCTCCTCCATTCTCCTCTCGGGATCTTGGGTACGCACGCACATGCACCTGGTGTGAGTTTAAGCCACCGGGTCTGGGACTTGAACCGCAGTCGACTATGTGGGAGTCCAGCGACAGCCATTACGCCAACTGCTGGTCCCAAAGTCTAGGCCTTTTTGAGGCCTGAACCAGGAGGCTCCTGGGAGGCCACGTGTCTGGGCTGGGAGTGGGTGGCCAAGGCCTGGCTGATTTCTCCCCCTTCCCAAGGTCACCATTGGGATGTTCCTGCTCTCTGGAGACCCCTGCTTCAAGACGTGAGTGCTGGCGTGGGTGAGGGTGGGCGACGCTCCCCCGTCTTCATCCAGTCCTGAGGTAAGCACCTGGTCACACCCGTCTGTCTTCCCAAGGCCTCCGTCCACGGCCAAGTCCATCTCCATCCCGGGTCAGGACTCCTCCCTGCAGCTGACATGTAAGGGTGGCGGGACCAGCAACGGCAGCGGTGGCAGCACCAACTCCCTGACGGGTTCTCGGCCCCCCAAGGCCCGGCCCACCATCCTCAGCTCAGGTACCATCCCCGCCTGTATTTGTTACTCTTCCCCTCCAGTGACCGGAGGTGTCTCTCTCCGCAGTGTGGCCAGGCTCCAGGGAAAAGCTGGCTTGGAGGGAGAGCTGCGGGGCGGCGTGGCATGGGCCACACTTCACATGGATGAGCTGCTCATGTGTGGCGGAGGCACTGAGCCCAGGGTCACAGCTGTGCTCTGAGCAGACCACTGCAGTCCCCCTGCCCTCATGGGCCTCCAGTGCAGGGGGCGAGGCAGGTGGTACTCAAACTATGAGAAATCACACGCGAGCCCAGAGCCAGGCAGACAGGCACAGCGGGGAAGGCTTCCCTGAGGAGGTGGCATCTGAGCTCTAGTATGGGTGTGAGTCAAGGTGGACCTGGCAGAGGGACATGCTAGGAGCCTGGCCCTTCCACTGGCTCAGTGACCTTGACTGGCCATTTCTTGCCAGCCTCAGGCCCTTCTCTGGAGTGTTGTAATTACCCTCTAGGGTGCTTTGGGGCTCACTAAACAAACATGCCTGCCTGGCTTACAGTAGGTGCTCAGCTGGCACCACGTTTTAAATGTCATCAATGTGGCTAACTGCATTAGGAGCCCAAAGCCCAGGGGAGAGGACACAGCAGTTGGGAGTGGCACTCCCAGACAGGAGGCTTCAGTCACCCACCCACCTGCTTCTGGTCAGGGCTGGCTGCAGGACGGGCTGCGCAGGGCCCCTGGAGCTGTGAACTGATTGACCAGCTGCTTGCTGGCCCCCGCCTTAAGGCCCTCCAATGTGCAGGGGCGCCAGCCTCCCTCTGCTCCAGCCTCCGTCTGCTCCAGCCTCCCTCCGCTCCAGCCTCCCTCCGCTCCAGCCTCCCTCCGCTCCAGCCTCCCACCATTCCACTGTCCCACAGACCTACCTACCAGGGAGGCCCAGGGCAGAAAGCTGGGTGGGTGCTGGGGTGCTGGCTTGGCCTGGGGACTTCCCAGCATGGTTGTGCTCTCCAGCCCCAGGGTGGGGGTCCCCAGAGGAGAGATCTGTTGGGACCGGGCACCCTGGCACAGACAGTGCCATTGTGCAGAGTGGGAGAGCAGCCCCTTCCTCCAGGCAGGGTGGGATCTGAGCACCCACTGGCCTCTGCAGAGAACCTGTCAGAGACTTGAGTCACTGTGCCCAAAATCCCAGGAGAGGAGGGGAGAAGGGATTCCTGGGGGTGATTTCTCACTTTCCCTTGCTCTGTCTCTCTGGCAAGCCCTTTGGGGAAAACCTTAAAACAAAACAAAACAAAAACTAGAAAAGTCTCCTGTGGCTTTGTGTTGCCTGGTCAGCTAGTGAGTAGGCTCTCCTGGTCCCTTTGCGCCCCCTGCTGGGGTGCCAGGAAAGCTTTTTTAAATAATTATTTTATTTAGCTTTATGTATTTATTTATTTTTAATTTGACCAGAGAGGGATGGAGTGAGAGAGAGAGAGAAAAAAAAGTGAGAAAGCAAGCTGCCAGGTCCAGGACTCAAACCACAGTCAGCCATGTGAAGGCCTCAAACCACAGTCAGCCATGTGCGAGTCCAGTGCCCTTAACCACCACGCCACCTGCCGGCCTCAGGAAAGCTTGTTTTGAAGTTGGGTTTGAGGGTGATTGAGGTAGGGCTGTCTGCTTGCACTGGCCTGTCCCCCCCGCCCCCGTTCTGCCCGCTCCAGATATACTGTCCCCTCCCCCCCAAGTCCGCCCGCTCCGGCTACACCGTCCCAAACTCATTTCAGCCTCATTTCAGCCTCAGAGCCTTTGCTTACACCATTCTCCCACCTGGACGGCCTTACTCGGCTCTGCCTCCATGTGCCTGGAGGTCTGGGCATTTAGGCCATCTCCTTGGAGAAACTGTCCCTGGTCCCCAGACTAGGCCAGGTCCCTGACACTCACTGCTCCGTCTCTGCACCCCTTCCGGGTGGTGGGTAATTATGGCTCAGTTTCAGCACAGTGGGGGCCCTGCCTGAGGCAGTCCCCAACAGGCCAGGTTCAGATGGTGAGCCTTGGTGCGGGGCACTTACTGGACCTACGAAGCTCAGTTTTTCATTCTGTTAAACGAATGTACCCAGTGCCTCGCCCCCAGGAGAGGACGGTGTGAGGGCCGAGGTGGGCCGACTAACACTGGCCTGCACCCCTCCCCATCTCCCAGGGCTGCCAGAAGAGCCAGACCAGAGCCTGTCCAGCCCCGAGGAGGTGTTCCGCTCCGGCCACTCCCGCAACTCCAGCTATGCCAGCCAGCAGTCCAAGATCTCTGGTGAGTGGCAGCCTGGCCCTGTCCCATGGCCTCCCACATCCCTGGCACCCCATAGTGACCCCTGCCACCGCCTCCCACCCACCAGGCTACAGCACGGAGCACTCCCGCTCCTCCAGCCTCTCAGACCTGACCCACCGCCGCAACACGTCCACTAGCAGCAGCACCTCTGGCGGCCTCAGCATGGCCGTGGAGGGCCCTGAGGGCAGCGAGCGGGAGCATCGGCCCCCCGAGAAACCGCCGCGGCCACCCCGGCCCCTGCATCTGTCAGACCGCTCGTTTCGGTGAGTCCCACTGTTCGGAGCGCCCTGGAAGACAGACCCTGCAGACGCGTCCCTGCATGTCTGCTGCTTTACCTGTGACAGGGACAAGAGGGGCCCACCTCAGAGGGCCAAACAGTGCAGAGTCCGCCTTGGTCCTAGAGGTGCAGCCTGTGCCTGGCATGTCGCAGGGGCCGCCATGTCCGTGTTGGTCCAGAGCATGGTCTGTGGGCCTGACAGAGCTGGGGTTGACCTTAGGGCTGCCATGTTTCCACCAGGCAGCGTTGGGTGGGTTACTTAACCTCTCAGTGCCCCCCGTGTCCTCATCTGTGAAGTCAGGTAATAGAAGCCGCTGAACCCTAGGGGGCCAGCGAGGGGTCAGGGAGTGCAGTTCTAAGCACGGTGGGTGCTCGCTGTGGGCATCGTTCTGTCTGGGCCTACCGCTGCCCTGACTGTTGTGGCTTGGCCCCACCCCCACCCAGGCGGAAGAAGGACTCGGTGGAGAGCCACCCAACCTGGGTGGATGACACGCGGATTGACGCAGATGACATCGTGGAGAAGATCATGCAGAGCCAGGACTTCACGGAGGGCAGCAACACTGAGGGTGAGCTGGCCACGCCGTGGGCTGGTGGGCGATGCTGCCCGCGCGGGATGGGGGCTGCCCACCCCGCTGAGCTGCCTGCATCTTCCCCTGTGTCCCCACAGACAGTAACCTCCGGCTGTTCGTGAGCCGCGATGGCTCCACCACGCTGAGTGGCGTCCAGCTGGCCAACAGGTAAGAGGAGGGCAGGGTGAGAGCAGGGTCTCTGCACCTACTGACCTGGCTCTGAATGCCAACTGTCACCACTACCATGTGACCTAGGGCTGTTCACATCTTTCTGAGCCTCCGTGTCCCCATCTGGTGAGGACAGCACCCACTTCCCCGGGCACCCTGGGACAGTGAGAACGCTGACGAGTCAGGGCCCAGGGCCACCGGGACAAGAGCACAGCACAGGTACCCTACTTGCATTCTCTGAGGCCTCAGCACCCCTAAAAAGTGATGGTGGTACCCACTTATTGATGAGGCACCAGCACCGTACCAGCTGTTGAGCGGGGTGCCAGGAGTACAGCTGTGAGCCACACGGTTGCTGCCCGAAGTAGGTCTGCAGAGGAGGTGGCGGTGGGATGGAACGCCACAGCTGGGTGTCCTCGCAGGCATTCGCTCAGAGCGTGGACACCGTGTGCTTGGCTCACCACATCTTTTTGGTTCATGGAATGAGTGAATGAGTGAGTGAGTGAGTGAGTGAAGGAGCATCCCACGTGAGGCTATGATGAGGACTTTTCCCCATGTTTCTGTGGGCCAGGCAGGAAGGTACCCATCTAACACTTAGATCCAGAGCAGAAGAGACCCACCCTGGGCCCTGTGACCAGCCTCTCTTGCTGCTCTGCTGACCCCTGCTGGCCAAGGCCTGAAATGGCAGCCACCACCTCTTAGTTGGCCTCCTGGCTGCTCTGGCCTATGGGCGATATGGCTGGGGGGCGCTCATCGAAGATTGTAAACACCCCCTGAAAATGAGAGTGTGAAGCCAGTCTAATCAGCAGAAGATGCTCAGTGGAGCTGCCTGCCCAGCCCTGAAGGTGCACGACCCCACAGGAGCAGAGGGAGAAGAGCCGCTCAGACTCTCCAACCTTCCCCGGCCCTCCCACCAAACCTCATGGCCCCTCTGAGTCTGTGTCTTCATCCGTGGGGGTTACTGTGATGATGAGGTGGCACACCTGGGTGCCCTGCAAGGGCTCAGGCACACCTGTGCCAGCTCTGTTCCCATGGACTCTGATGCTTAGCATCCGTGTCGTCTTGGGCACATGACTCACCGTCTCAGCCTCAGTTCTTGCCCCTCTGCAAAACGGGGCCTGATGGCGGTGCCCACTAAAAAGGCCCTCCAAGGGCCTGGCCCAGAGGAGCATGAGTGGTAAATGGAGCATCAGGGGGATAAGCTGACTGGTCTCTCCCCTGCAGGGTCTCCTCTGGGGTCTATGAGCCGGTTGTGATTGAAAGCCATTGAGAAGCAGGTGTCTGGGCCGGCAAAGGTTCTGCCTTCTCTGGGATCTGGACCTACGACATTCCACAAGGAACCTTCCCCTTCGGATCATCATCCGCGCTGCATCTCTTCCTGCCTTCTCCAGGCCCGCACTCCAGCCCACACCAACCCCAAGGCATCATTCCATTGTCCTCCCACCCATGCCGGACCCTCCTAGCCCTGCAGGGCCCGGGCACCACTGTGAATATTCTCCTCTGAACCACTAGAGGGCAGGACATGCAGGCCCACAGGGCACGGGGCAAGGTGGAGACAGCCCGACTGCCCCTGCTGGAGACCAACCTAGCCCCTGGGCCCACACATAGCAGCCCCTACGTGTGTGGGCATGCTGTGGCGAGGGGCCTCTCCTCATGTCCCCACTCACTCCATGAGCACAGGCTAAGGTCATGCCTGGCAGGCAGGGCCTTGCTCTATTGCCCACTTACCACGGGGTGCCAGGGCACCCCAGAATCCAGCCATCTGCGACCCTCCTGACTGCTTAGTGCTTCAGCTGTCCCTTCCCTGTGCCCTGGGGGACCCGCTGGCGGCCTCCTCCTGGAAGCCAAGACCTCAGACCCCACCCGCACTCCACATTGAGACCCTCACCTCCCCAACAGAATGTTCTCCTGCTGCCCCGGCAGCCTGCACTTTGCACATGCTTGTCCCAGCACAGCCCCCACCGGCCCCATGGCCTTCCCGTGCTCCTGGGCACTGCCTGCTGTGCGGTCAGTGGCCCAGGGCCCCGCAGCCCAGCTGGAACATGGTGCTGCCCTCCTCCTCCCGGTAGCTCCACCTCAGGCCCAAGACCTGTGCTCAGACCGGTCTGAGCGTGGATGTGCCCCTGCCCAGGGCTGGGCCCTGAGCAGCACCTTCCCTGCAGGACGTGCAGAGGCCCAGCTGGGCTGGGCAAGCGAAGCCCTCTCTCTGCCCTCAGGTCAGCTGGCCCAGGCAGGGTGGTGCTGGAGAGGCAGGTGGACTGGGACTGGACCAGCCTGGAGCGGGCTTCATGGCTGGAAAAGCCTCGGCCTTCCTCCTGGACACATCCCCCACATCTGGGCAAGGGAGAAATGGGGTCCTTTACGGGGTGTGTTTTCCCAGCGGGGGCAGTCTGGCCCTGTGCCCCACCCCTGCCCCTTTTAAGCCTCTGCTCTCAGCACTTTCCCCGTCCTTGGAACTTGCTTGAAGGTGGGCCTGGCTGGCAGCCAGGCCCTGGACAACCTCTCTGTCCCTTTTAAATTCCACTCATTTTGTGTAAACCCAGCAGGCTGGTGTCCTCTTAGCCCTGTAGCTTTCTTCCCTTCCTTCCATCTTCTTTTGTCTTTTTTTGAGGGGAGTTTCATTTGGTTATTTTCTCCTCCCCCAGGTGAGGGGAGGTTCTCTGTTCTGTCCTCTGTCCCACCTGCCGGCTGGACCCAGCAGGGCTGGGTTCTCTGTGAGGGGCCAGGATTTTGGTTTTCTCTCTAGAAGGGGTGGGGTGTCCTCCCCAGGCGGGAGGGTCCCTTACCCAGGTCCCCATCTGCCCCAGTTGGCAAGAGTTGGGGTTCTGAGTTTTGGAACTCCCTTTTGTAGGGTTTTTGTTCGAATCACCCATCTCTTAGAAAATGAATGTTAGGAGGTGCCTGCCAGGCGGGCGGAGCATTCACTCTGGCTAGAGAAGGCTCTGGGCAGCTCGGGGTCCCTGCCTGCCTGCAGATACCTGGCACTTTAAAAGGAAGCTGACCACTCACCTCCAGGTGAAGTGACCCCCAGAGGGTGGGGGTGTCATCCTTCCCTTCTGTGTGACCCCCACCTAGCCTTGTGGGGAGGTGCATTCAGGGTTTATTTGGGGTCTGGTTGGAAGTTTTGAGGCTTCAGGCACAAAATAGCTGGCTTTGACTCTGTCGGGGAGACTCCCCCAAACTAGGAACCCCAGCCTCACCCAAGCCGAATTTGGAGCTTGACAGTCACCCCGGATGGAGACAGAGCCCACCGTGGCCGCCTGGGCCAGGGCCTGGGCCAGGGTAATTGGACTAAGTCAGGCTTTGGCCAAGACCAAACTAGCACCGGCTGGAGCCAGAGGCCCAGAGCCCTGGGCGCCTGAGCCAGCGCCGCTCCCCAGCCGTTTGGCAGCAGTTCCCCGCCAGGTGCCCGCAGACTCGGGAGAGCACTAGAGAGAATATATTAGAGGTATTTTTGGAAAGGAATTGGTCTATGCAATGCCAGTTTGGAATCTTCTTGAAAGACAGTTTAACGTTTTTACTAGGAGATTTAAAGAAAATAAAGGTCTACAATATTTTTAGGGTTTTTTTTTTCTTTCCTGGCCACCCCACAAACCGACCACATGGCACGATCTGCTAGGGTGGAGAATGCCCATGCTTCCCTTTGTCCTTGGGAGAGGATAGAGACGAGGGAGGGAGGCCTTTTACATTTTATTTTCATTTCCCTCCTTTCTAACAGAACGTCGCCACCGCCACTCTGATGCGGTGGGCTGTGTTGTCTCTCTGTCCCAGCTCCTGTTGTAGAAAATAACATTGTAAAGGGGAAATCAGCCTAGTGTCAGTGTCTTGGTTTTGGGGGAAACAATAAATGTTGTGGGTTTTGTTTGTTCGGTTTTGCTTTGTTTACCTTATCACTTTACCACATTGACTTTGGGGTCGAACACATCAGAAAGAAGCCGTGGCCAGCCTTGTAAACCTAGTGATTAAGAGAGCTGGACATGGACAATTGTAGTTCGAATCCCAGCTCCCATAGCTTGAAAAATACTAGGAATGTTGGGACCAGCAGTTAGAGTAGTGGCTATGGCGCTGAACTCCCACGTAGTCGACTGCGGTTTGAGTCTCAGACCCGGTGGCTTAAACTCACGCCGGGCATGTGTGCGTGCGTACGTGCCCAAGATCCCGAAAGGAGAATGGAGGAGAAGGGATTGCGGCATGGCCATCCCTTCTGGGGGGTGATTTCTCGCTTCCTGTCTCTATGTCTCTCTGTCTTTCTGGCAAGCACATGCACCCTATAGCGAAAACCTCTAAAAAAAAAGAAACAAAAAACAAAACACTAGGAATGTGTGTGTTGGGAGAAGGTCCCCACCCACTCCCTCCTGATCAGAGATCGGCTTGGACAGCCCAGAGAAAGAGACGGTGTGGGAGCAGCAAACCTCTCCTCCAGCCATGGAGCTGGAGAGGCCAGTGCCTCCACAGAAGCCCCCAGGGAGGTCTGAGGGCCCTAACGCCGCACTCTAGCTTCCCAGGATCTTTAAAAAAGAAAAAGAAATCTGGTTGATTCAAAGCATCTACCTTTTACTTTTTTTAGTTTTTGTTATGGGGTATGTGTGTTCACCAGAGAGAGAGAAAAATAACTTCCCAAGGAAGATGGCCACGCCACAGTCACTTCTCCATCCTCCTGGGATTTGGGGCCTGCACACATACACACCCGACATGTTTTTCATGCCACTGGGTCTGGGATGGCCACGTGGCTGGATGCCTTCCACCTCCCTCATGTGGGATCCAGTGCCTTAACCTCACCACCTGCTGGCCCCATTTTCTTTCCTTTTTAAAATGTGTTTCTTTCATAGAGAGTACGTTTGACAGGGTCTGGCCGTGCTGTGGTTCCCTTGCCAGTAGTGACCACAGGCCCTGTCCTTAGGGAGCCCTGTCAGGAGGGTCAGATCAACAAGTGAGTCAGCTGGTTAAGCAGTGACACAGGGTGGAGACACGCTGGGGCTGTGGAGGAGGCCCTGGCTCCGGCTGCAAAGCAGCTTGCTGCTGGGTGTGTGTGGGGGGGGATGGGAGTGGTGGCACCTCAGTGAGACCTGATGGGCGAGGAGCAGCCCGCACCAGGAGGGAGGGTGGGAAGATGCGCTCCAGACCCTGGAGCTGGAAAAGCAGCTTTGAGGATGACCTGGGCCAGTCCTGAGGTCTACCTAAACATGCCGGCCGTGCCCCTGCAGGGCTGCAGGGAGGATCATGATGGGGGGCCCTGCTGGTGCCTTCCCCCTCCCTCCTGTGAAGAAAATAAATAAGCTTAAGAAAGTTACTTTCTCCAAGATCCCGAGCGGAGAATGGAGGAAAAGGGGTCACAGCGTGGCTGTCCTCCCTGGGGGGTGATTTCTTCCTTTCTGTCACTGTCTCTCTGGTAAGAACACGCACCTTACAGCAAAAATCTACTTAAAAAATAAAATCACTGTGGGCATGTATGTGCCCAAAATCCCAAGAGGAGACTGAAGGAGAAGGAATTGCGGCATAGCCCTCCCCCTCGGGGGTGATTACTCTCTCTGGTGAGAGGAGAAGAAGGGGTTACCACATGGCCATCCTCTGTAGGGGTTGACGTCTCACTGTCCCTTTCTCTGTCTCTCCTGCAAACCTGAAAAATATATAGACTCTGGGGACAGCAGTGGCCTCATGGTTAAGGGAGCCTGATCCTACATGGCCGGCCACGCAGTTGGAGCCCCAGGCTGCAGGGGGTGAAACTCCGAGAATGTGAATGCCTGCCCCAAATCCCAGCCGATGGGAGATGGAGAAGGGATTGCTGTGCGCCCGCCACTTCGGGTACCTTACCCCTTCCCTCCCTCTCCCACTCTGGCAATGTCAGTGCCACCTGGCAAATGAAAATGAAAGAGGAGCTGAAAGGAAGGATCTGGTCCCAACAGTTCCAACCCAACCTCCCCTTGTTAGCGGAAGCGGCCTCGGAGACGGGATGGGCCTGCCCACAGGGCCAGTGGGAAACCCAGGGTTCCAGAGGCAGCAGCAGGTGAAGGAAGGGCGGGGTCGTTGTAAATCCTCCCCTCCCGGCCGGCTGGGACAGGTTAGGGCCTAGGTCAGTGGCTTCGCCATTGACTCCAACTGATCTGAGCCTCACTTTCCCCATCTGAAAAACGGACTTCCGACCTCGCGTTCCCGTCCCCCTCCGGCTAAAAGACTCCGAAGTGTTAGAGATGGGCTCTTTGAGGGGGACAAGGGTCCGTCAGGACTGCGGCCACGAGGGCCAGGCAGTCTGTGTTCCCAACTCTCCCATTCTCTACGGAGATTCCAGGCACAACCCGCTCCACGACGCCCTTGAGAACTACATTTCCCGGCATGCAACGGGGTGGCGGAGGCGGTGCCTGCTGTTCTCGGGTAACGGGATCCTGGGTCCGCTCGGGGCCTACGACTCCCGGCATGCCCCGCGGCGAAAAGCCCGGATGCGGAAGCGGATGTGGCTTGCTGCTCCCGTGGCGGAGCGCTGGGGACATGGTGAGACTTGGGCGCGGTATTGGAGGTGGCGGCGTCTAGGGATGGGGCCCTGGGTCTGCCCGCGAGCTGGAGCTTGGACCCTTGGACTCGAGATCACTCTCCCGCCGGTCCTTTGTACGGACGAAAACGCCGAGGCCCGGCAGTCCCTCCACGCCTGGAAATTGATAGCTAGTCAGACTCCTTGTCTGTCGCGGAATGGGAAGAGCATAAGCAGGCCTGGGCGCCCCCCCGTCCGCTAGTGCACCTGATCGGAGAGTCATTGCGTCAGCTGAGCCCTCCTTTTTCTGCAGGCCACGGGGACAGACCAGGTGGTGGGATTCGGCCTCGTCGCCATTAGCCTAATCGTCTTCACCTACTACACCGCCTGGGTCATTCTTTTGGTATGTCCGTCTCCCCCGCCCTCGGCTTGCCTTCCCTTATTCTGGATCTTGAAGGCCCCCTGACACCACACGCTAGGTGCTGGGTGCTTTACCTGCCTTATCTCAGCCTCTAGAACAGCCCCAGAGGAGGATGCTAGCGGTGTCCGCAGTTTATAGATGAGGAAGCCGAGGCCCCGGAAGGGTCTGGCCCCAGGTCGCATTGCTAATGCTAGGCTGTAAAGCCCTGTTCTCCCGGTGACTCTGCCTTTGTGGAGAGTTCAGGTCCAAAGGCTTAGCCCGCTGGCTCCTGGGCACAGCCAGTGGCAGTGGATTTTGTAAAGGTTTTTTCCTTGTTGGAAAATGTGTTGGTTATTGTGTAAAACGTGTAGTGGACAGCAGATGGCATAATGATTATGCTGCTGGACTCCCACACAATCGACGGTGGTTCGAGTCCAGACCTGGCAATTTAAAAAATTCTGCCAGTGCATGTGTGTGTGTGTGTGTGCCCAAGATCCTGAGAGGAGTATGGAAAAGAAAGGATTGCGATGTGGCCATCTCCCCTGGGGACAAGCACATGCTCCCTATAGCAAAAATCTCTCCAAAAAAAAAAAGTGTAGTGTGTTTGGGAGGCAAAATCTTGCAGAACTTTGATAGCCTTTGGAAAAAATGTTAACAAAGAAGACCCGGGAGCCCAGGTTGGGGATTCTTCCTGTACCCTTGGTCAACGTGTGAGTGCCGCTAGGCAGGGCTCTGGTCTTCTGTTTACCACCAGGTTCCCCAGTACCATCTAGGGCAGGTACGGAGCAAGTGTCCCGTACACAGCTATTAAATAAAAGAAGGAAGAGAGGAAACCATGACACCCAAAATGCTGGCGGCAAATGCTGTCCCAGGCTTGGACTGGGGTTGGCCCCTTAGAGGCAGGAGGTGGAGGTTTGGGCGCGGGGCTGGGCAAGGCCCAGTGCTCACCAGAGCTCCGCCCTCCGTGCAGCCTTTCATCGACAGCGAGCATGTCATCCACAAGTATTTCCTGCCCCGAGCCTATGCTGTCGCCATCCCACTCGCTGCGGGCCTCCTGCTGCTCCTGTGCGTGGGTAAGTCATCGCTCCCAGTTCTGGGCAGGGTGTCTGAGGGCCCTGCCGCTGTCTCCCACCCCTGAGCATGCTTTCACACTTCAGCACTTGCTGCACAGGGGCGGGGGGCTTCCTGCCCTCCTCCCCTGGGGTTCTTGTGCTCATCCATCCAGGCCACAAGTCAGTAGCCCCTCTGGCCTTTCTGACACCTTGGGCTCTTTGGACTAATGGCGTGTCTCCCTTTTTCCCACCCCCGCCCCTCATTATCACAGCTCATGCCTTGACCACCTGTCCCTGTCTTGTTACCCTGGCTCAGATTCCTGTGCCTCTCTATCTCCCAGGGCTACCTAGAGATGGACTGTGTCTTGGGCACAAAGCACAGGCTGGAGCACTTGAGTTGGTGCTCAAGAGAGTAGTCGGGGACCCAGCCATGAGGGCACAGGTGGTGGGCACTGCTTGGAGCCACATGGCACGCCTTGGGTTCAGATGGGTATGCCTGGATCCTGGCTGAGGAGAGGGCCACAGTGCAACGAGGTCCTGTCAAGAGTAGCTGTCTGTCTGTCTCTTAATCAATCAATAAAGTAGTTTGGCCCGATGATTAAGGGAGTCAGATCCCACATGGCTGACAACATAGTTCAAGTCCCAGAACCGGCAGCTTGAAAAACATGCCAGGTGCATGTTTCTAGCTGCTCCACATCCCGAGGGATGGAGAAATTGAGGAGAGATTGCAGTGTGACCATGCCCCACTGGGGAGCTTTCTCCTCCTGCCTCTCTGCAAGTGCTCATGCCCCCTGGGTTACAAACAGCAAGTAATTCGGATGAGTCAGCAGTAGGATGACAGGACGGAGTGGGCGGATGAGCGATGTTGAGTGGGCAGGTGTGGGCGGGGCAGTAGGTAGACAAAGGCTGATGGGCAAGTGGGTGGATCAGGGGTGGGGCGTACTCTCCTGTGGCTCCTGAAACCCCAGATGCAGCAGCTGTCCTGTAGTAGCACTCAGCTGGCGTTGGTTGAATGAATGAGAGTGGATGTGTGGCTTAATGAATGAGGAGGAGGCGAGGGGTGTCCTGGAGGGTGGATGGGCCCGCATGGGCCCTGTGTGTGGGTCGTCTGCTCTGCCCTCCTGGGAGCCCTGGTCCCAGACCTCACCTGGCTTTTCTGGTCTGTGTATTCCAGGACTGTTCATCACCTACGTGATGCTGAAGAACCAGAAGGTGACCAAGAAGGCTCAGTGACAGCCCTGCAGGGATGAGGCTGCAGGACCCTCCTCGGCCTCCCCTCCAGTGCAGGGACCAGGGGTGGGAACCTGCGAGAGGGTCCAGGCATTGTGGGCCACTGAGCCTGGCTGTTCTGCAGATATCCCTGAGGGGTGGGCTGTTCAAGACTCACCCCCGACTGACTGGAGCCCCTTCCCCTGCTCACCTTTCCGCAAACCGGGAGCGGGGAAGACCTGGAAGTCTCCCTCTCATCTGCTCTGGCTGAGGCCTGCAGGATGCTGGTCCTTCCCACCTCACTTCCAGACTCCCTGATACTTTTTCCTTGGGGTTCCACCCTCTTGCCTCAGTCTCCCTCCTATCATGTGCTGCTGTTGGACTCAGCAGGTTCTTGGGCAGGACCTGACCTCTCCCTGCAACTCCTGCTTCTCCACAAGGGCAGTGCTGCTGGGTCTGACTGGCCCCACCAGACTTCTGGGCCTGAAGAGCCTCAGGGGAGGGCTGGCGGGCTCCAGGGCCGCCCCAGGCCTCAGACCACGTTCCATGAGGAGCCGGGCCCCCAGCCCCAGGCTGGCCTGCTGAGGGCAGCTGACAATAAATGTCGATCGTGCGTCTCTGTGCTGTCCTTGACCAGGGGAGCTGGGCACGGGACTGGAGCTGGCCCTGCCTTGGTCTCCGGCCAAGAGACCCCAGTTTGTGCCTCCTGTGCACGCCCCTGGGCCTGGTGCTGGGGACAAGGCAGGGGCTGGGACAGGTGTGGCTCTGGCTGGTGGAGCTCACAGCTGAGGCGGCCCTGGCCACGCCTCTGTCAACCTCCCTGTGCCTCTCAACCAGGATGGACTAGTATTTTAGGGACCTAAGGCCAAGCCTGCGAGCCAACTCAGTGTGACCCCGAGCAGTGAGGGCCTCTGTGCTGAGACTGGCCGCTGTCCCAGCCCCCACAGGGCCGTGTCAGCCTGCAGCCCCTCCAGCCCCGGCTGCTTGCTCTGCTTCTGGGTAGAGCTGTTCCTGTGTCCTGCAGTCTGGGTAGAGCCCCCACCTGGCTCTGCGTCCTACCCCCACTGTCCCCTACACTGCTGTAGGAGGAGCGTCCTGTCACTGAGGGCTGTTGCGGGAACACCTTTGACAGGATCCTGGTATCCTGCATGCTCTCCGGGCTCCCCCTGCAGGGGGAGGTAGTTCTGCTCACCTGTCACTGCCCCGCCTCCCCAAGGCTGGCGACACTGCCTGCATTTCCTGCCACCTGCAGTGCCCGCAGCCATCACTCCGGGAAGGTGGCCCCCTCTGAAGGCCAGTCCTGCTGGTTGTTAAGCCCAGAGGCCACCTTCAGCCTGTAACATGCCTCGGTCTACGCAGACACTCTTGGTGTGTGATGACAGACCTCCATGGGTCATGGGCCTCAGCCTAACCCCCCTCTCCCGGGCGACTTCATCCTTTGTAGGCTCCCTCCAGCCCAGCTCACCCTCGCATCTCACGTGTCCCAAGTGCCCACCTGATGTCCCCTTAGACCCTCAGATATCGTGATGGGACCCCAGATTCGCCCTGTCATGAGGCAAGTTCTGGCTCTCCCCTCCTGCCTGTCCCTTCTTGTGCTGGCTTTCCTCTCTCACCCACCTTCCACTGGACCCCCAGTCCAGCACCTCCTCCCTCTGCCCATCGGCCCAGATGAGCCCCTGCAATCTGACAGCGCTCGGCAACCTCGTGCTCACATGCTTTCTCCCCCCACCTTTCAGGCCTTTCACCGCCTGGCCTCACTGAGGCCCTTTCACCCACCTCCTCACCCCCTGTCCTGCCCCGCCCCACACTGGTTCAG
>NW_006159896.1:1778294-1783203 GCF_000334495.1 Tupaia belangeri chinensis
CTCAGGCCTGCACTGAGTCAGAAAATGAGACCAAGTGGTCCCTGTCCCCGTGGGGTTGCCACTCTAAGAGATGTATGTAGCAAGTAAATGAACAAGACTGACTTTAGAAAGTAAAGGGCCTGCCCTGCAGCCCGGGCTTAAGGGGCCTGGTGGTTACGGGAGCTGGGTCCCACGTGGCTGACAGGTTTGTGTCCTGGGCCAACAGCCTAAAAAACATGCTAGGTGCATGTGTCCAAAATCCTGACGGGCCAGCGGGGCATGGTGGTTAAGGCACTGGACTCTCACAGGACTGACTGCAGTTAGGGTCCCAGACCTAGTGAGACCCTAGTCACTTTCCCTCTCTTTCTGCCTCTCTCTCTCCTGGTGAATGCATATGCCCTATAGCAAATAATAAAATGGAATATGTATTTTTAATCCTGACAAAATGGAGAAATGAAGAGACTGTGACATGATGCACCCCATCGTGTGTTCTCTGGTGAATGCAAATACCTCCTGACAATTAAAAAAAGGGATGGGACCAGCAGTTAGCATAATGGCTATGTCGCTGGACTCCCACGTAGTCAACCAAGGTTCGCGTCCTGGGCCTGGTGGCTTAAAACACGCCAGTCACGTGTGCGTGCGTGCCCAAGATCCAGAGAGGAGAACGGAGGAGAAGGAATTGTTGCGTGGCCATCCCCCCTAGGGGGTGATTTCTTGCTTTCTGTCTCTCTGGCGAGCGCACGCACCCTATAGCAAAAACCTCTCCAAAAAAAGAAAAAGTGATCAAGAGTGGGGGAGGGGCACTCAAAGTCAGGCAAAGGGGACAGGAGGGAATGAGGCAAGTGAAGTCGGGGAAAGATTTCAAGTAGAAGGAACAGCAAATGCGAAGGTCCCCAGGTGGGAGTCTGGTGGCCAAGGAGCATCCGAGACTTGTATGGCTGGGTGGTGGTGTAGGGAGAGTGGTTTCGGGTGGACCCAGGCCCCCATGAGGGGTTCGGATCTGGTTCCATTGCTTTGGGAAGCTGGAGGCTTTGAGCACGAGAGTGACATCATCCTATTGATGCTTTTAAAAGATCATGCTGGCAGCTGTGTCCCTCCCTCTGATCACTAAATTACCAGGGCCTAGCACCGCTCCTGCTCGAAGTGTGTTCCAGATAGGTGTGTTGCCAGAACGGGTGTCCCTGACTGGCCTGTGACCTGGAGGTACCCCCTTCCTCCTCTGGATCTTAGTTATTCTCACGCAAAAGACAGTCCGTGGGAATTTCATTCCAGAGCGCGTGGGCGGGACAGGCCTCTCCAGACAGCCCCGGAGTCCCTCACCCACGGGGTAGGTGTTGGTCCTCCCTCCGGGGGACCCTAGCCAACGCCCGCCGGCCCCGCCCCTCCTGGACCGCGGGCCGAAGGATGCTGCAGCCGCGGGGGCGGGACCCACAGGCGATCTCCAGCGCCCCCCTCGCGGATTGGGTATAGCTATGACCGGCGCTGCGCGATTGGTCGGTGTCGAGGCAGGGCGGGGCCTGGCTCCTGCAGCGGGGAGACAGGGGACACAGCCAAAGCCCGGGAAGCTACTGCGGGGGCGATGGCTGCGCCTAGTCCAGGGCCCCACGAGGTAGGTGCGGACCTGAGAAGATAGGGAGGAAGGGGCGGTGGGCTAGGGTCGGGGCTCCCATCGGCGAGTAGCGTGGACACGCCCCCATGCAAGCCAGGGAGGGGTCCGGCGGCGGTGAGGACCAGGACACGCCCCACATGGGGCTAAGCAAGGTATGAAGCGGGAGGTCTGGCGAGTGTCTCCCCAGGACTTCCTCAGTTTCCTCATCGGGAAACCCGGATGGTAATAAAGCTCCTCTTTCATAGGGCTGTGTGGAGAGGCAGCTCTCAGCCAGTGCTGGGCGCGTGGTGGGAGCCGCATTAATGGGCAGCTGGTATGATCTCACCATCGCGCTGACCCTCCGCGCTGGCCTGGAACGCTACCAGCGTTCTCCTGTGACAAATGAGAAAATGAAGCACGCAGAAGTTAGGTGACTTACCTAAGGTCACACAGCTGGAGGACGGTGGGTCTCAGACCAGGTTTGACTGCAGAATGCACACGCTGCCTCCCACAGTAACTGTCACTCTGTTTGGGTCCTGACTGTGTGCCAGGCCCCTCGCAACACCTGGTGAGATGTTAGATAATGCACCGGTGTTATCTGTTTTACAGCAGAGGAAACAGGCAAGAGAGAGGGGGGGAAGGCTCCCAAGTAGTAGAAGAGGGACTCAACTCCGGTCTCCCCTCAGGATGCTGCCACCTGCCCTTTGCTTCCTGTGCCCCTCCCACCAGGTCCTGGCTCTCTCCCCAGAGGCTGGGGGCAGAGCAATCACCTCCAGCTCCAGCCAGCGTCGACGCCGTCGTGGGCTCCTCTGGCGCCTCCGTGACAAGCAGTCTCGCTTGGGCCTGTTTGAGATCGGCCCGGGGCATGAGCTGCACGGGGTGACGTGTATGATGCAAGCAGGGCTATGGGCTGCCACCCAGGTCTCCATGGACCACCCGCCTACGGTGAGTGGCTGGCTGTCCTGTGCATCCCCATGGACGGGAAGACCAGGCCGAGGTCCCGTCCTGCTAATTCTACGGGACTAGGGACCAGAGCACTGTCAAGGGGAATAAGGCAGGGGCTCTGTGCTGGGGGTGGAGGCACATTCTAGGGAGAAGGTGGAAAACTGAGGTGTCTGGGGGTGTGAGGAACCCCCCAGATCAGGTGACTACTGTGTCACACTAGGTTGCCTCTGCCTCTTGGCCTCGATGTCCCCATGTGGATATTGGGTGGGGTGCTTGTGTTCCTTGGTTTCTGAGGCCCTCTAAGTCCTGCCAGGGTGTGTAGTTGGGATGGGGCCCCACCCCCACCCTGCCAGTCCAGCTCCTCTCTGGAGCTGAGGCTAGCTCAGCAGAAAGGGCCACCCAACTGCAAGCTCAGCAGCGGGGCAGGCCAGGCGAGCATGTGTGTTGTCTATGTGTGTACACGTGTGACTGCACCCCACTGGCCAAGTTCTGGTGCAGGGGTCCTGTAGGGGTCTGCAGGAGTCCTCTCAAGCACAGCCTGGCCTCAGCACATGCTGAAATCTGCCATGGCTCCCCAGCACTCGGCATGGCCTCGAAGGCCTGCTGGCTCCTCGGGCCAGCAGTCCAGCCGTCTACAGCACCATCCCTCCTACCAGCTGCAGCACTCGGCCTTCTTCCCTTGCTAGTGGACAGTACTGTTTGCACTGGCGCGAGCACCTGGCTCCTCCTTCCTACTGCGGATCTCAGCTTAGAGGTCACCACTGCCACTTGGCTAAAATGCAGTCCTTGGGATCATGTGCCGGGCTTGAACTCAGAACCTGGGCTGGAGACCCAGCGGTGGATGAGACTCGCCCGGGCCCTTCCTCAGGTCACTTTTGTCCTCTCTCCAACTGTGGAAGGGCCAACAGCCCATCTGCCCAGCTCAGGCGCATCCAGAGACACTTTGCTGGAGGATTCACATTAGGGGAGGGAGCGAGGCCAGGGGATCGTGGAGCAGGCAGGGAACTGAACCCTTCCACCCCTCCCTGCAGGGGCTGCCCTCCCAGGAGGATTTCTCTGAGGTCCTGACCCAGGTTCACGAGGTAAGACGGCCACAGCCCCATGCGGGAAGGGGAGTACCGAGTACCGCTCTGTGCTCTCTCTCCCTCCGTTTCCCAATCTGAACAGTGGGAGTGACTGCTTGCCCAGGGCCCTCCAGGAAGGATGTGGTCAACGTCTCTGCCACAGCATGGCCAATTGGACCCAGGTGGACACTCTTGGGGCTGCTCTTTCTCCCCCACAGGACTTCGAGCTGGGCACTCTGGCTGGCCCAGCCTTTGCCCGGCTGCGCCGCACCCTGGGCCTGGCAGAGGAGGATTACCAGGCTGCGCTGGGCCCCGGTGGCCCCTACCTGCAGTTCCTCAGCACCTCCAAGAGCAAGGCCAGCTTCTTCCTGTCGTGAGCTGGTGGCAAGGGCAGGCAGGGGTGGAGTGTACCCCTGAGTGGGTGGAGGGCCCCTTGTGGAGAGAAACAGGGCAGCGATCAGGGAGGGTAAGGGTCAGGTGGAGATCAGGTGGGTGGGAGTGGAGCAGAGATCGAGGGCGAGAGGCTTGAGGGACATCCGCGTTGTAGGATGCGGAGAGAGGTCCCCTGCACAGGAGGGGCGGAGGACCGGGTGGGAGTGGCTCCAGCCAGGCCTGAGTAGTTACCTTTCCGTCCCGCCCCCAGCCACGACCAGCGCTTTTTCCTGAAGACCCAGCGGCGCCGGGAGGTACGGGCGCTGCTCGCCCACCTGCCCCGCTACGTGCAGCACCTGCAGCGGCACCCGCACTCGCTGCTCGCCCGGTTGCTGGGTACGGGGGCCCGGGGTAGTTGTCAGTGGGGAGCTAAGCCTAGACAGTGACGAATCACAGGAGCACGCGGCCTGTGGGCGGAGCTGGGTCTCGGCGGGGGTCCCAAAAGCGGACTTGGGGTTGGACAGAAGGGTATGTGGGCGGGGGCGGGCCCATTCCTGGGGGAGGGGCATCGTTGGCAGGTAGGACCAAAGGTGGAGTCCGGTCTCCCTCCGCCTAAACTGAGAGGAGAGTCCGGGGTCGCGGGGCGGGCTCCCAGTGTCCCGATCTGGAGAAGGAGGCGTGACCTGGACTAGGACTGGGGCAGGGCCGACCCGGGATTGCAGAGTCTGCGGGCTTCCTCACCGGGCTCCTTCTCTCCTTCCAGGAGTGCACAGTCTGCGCGTGGCCCGGGGAAAGAAGGTGGGTGAGGCCGAGGCGAGGTGGCTGGGCCAGAGGGGGGCGGCTGGGGAGTGAGATCCTGGTTTCCCTCACTCCCCACCCCGTCCCCAGAAATACTTCATCATCATGCAGAGCGTCTTCTACCCAGCCGGCCGCATCTCTGAGAGGTGAGTCGGCGGGGCGC
>NW_006159896.1:1787085-1795824 GCF_000334495.1 Tupaia belangeri chinensis
GGTTGGTGGGTACGGGGGCCCGGGGTAGTTGTCAGTGGGGAGCTAAGCCTAGACAGTGACGAATCACAGGAGCACGCGGCCTGTGGGCGGAGCTGGGTCTCGGCGGGGGTCCCAAAAGCGGACTTGGGGTTGGACAGAAGGGGATGTGGGCGGGGGCGGGCCCATTTAGGACCAAAGGTGGAGTCCGGTCTCCCTCCGCCTAAACTGAGAGGAGAGTCCGGGGTCGCGGGGCGGGCTCCCAGTGTCCCGATCTGGAGAAGGAGGCGTGACCTGGACTAGGACTGGGGCAGGGCCGACCCGGGATTGCAGAGTCTGCGGGCTTCCTCACCGGGCTCCTTCTCTCCTTCCAGGAGTGCACAGTCTGCGCGTGGCCCGGGGAAAGAAGGTGGGTGAGGCCGAGGCGAGGTGGCTGGGCCAGAGGGGGGCGGCTGGGGAGTGAGATCCTGGTTTCCCTCACTCCCCACCCCGTCCCCAGAAATACTTCATCATCATGCAGAGCGTCTTCTACCCAGCCGGCCGCATCTCTGAGAGGTGAGTCGGCGGGGGCTGGCGCAGGGCCGCGACCCCCCCGGAACGTGCCACTGGATAGATGGCCAGACTGAGGAAGGAGAGGGCCGGTCCCACGATCTGATGGACCGGAGGCGATGACACCCAGGACAAGCAGGCTCCTCTAGGCGCTGGGTGGAGCCTTTCGTATGCATTGCCTTCCTAAATACAGAGCGACGCTGAGGGATGGTGCTGTCATCATCCTCACCTTACTAATGAAGATCTGAGCCAGGGGGCTGCCCCGCAGCCTGTAAGAGAAGGCAGGAATTCAGGCCCAGGCTTCACAGAGCCCCAAGCCCCTCCCTGCCCTGCCTCTGCCTGCTGGTCCCGGGCAGCCCCCACAAGGCCATCCCGATTTCCTCCTGCTAGGGTTGATTCTGCATCTGGGACCGGACAGCCTCAGGGATGACTGAGAGGCAGGCATAGGCAGGGCTAAAGCCTGGCCCAAGGCTTCCAGAGGCCTGAGTTCAAATCCCAGCCCTGCCTTTTTCTTGCTATGAAACTTGAACAAGTTGGAGAAACTCTCTGAGCCTTAGTTTATCTCTAACATGAGGACAGTAACAGTCACCCAAGGGAAGCTCTTTCTTTCCTTTTGTAGTTTTAGTGTTTGCTATAGGGCACATGCACTAACCAGAGAGAGAGAAAATGAGAAATCATCCCCCGCCCCTCTGGCCACACTGCAATCCCTTCTCCTCCATTCACCTCTCGGGATTTGGGGCACACACACACACACACACAAGCGCCACCAGGTCCTGGACTTGAACTGCACAGTGGGCCATGTGAGATCCAGCCACCTTAACCAGCCGGCCCCGGGAAGCCCTTGCGAGGTTCCCTGTGTGTCTCAAGTCCGAGTGAGGCCACATCCTGTCCCCACCTCCCAGGTATGACATCAAGGGCTGTGAAGTGAGCCGCTGGGTGGAGCCAGCCCCTGAGGGAAGCACCCTTGTCCTGGTGCTAAAGGATCTCAACTTTCAGGGCAAGACCATCGAGCTGGGTGAGCCACGGCAGCCCCTGCCTTCTTTCCCATTCAGGGTGAAGTTTGGAAGGGGGTCCTTGGTACTGTCCTCGGCCTGAGTCCCTAAGAGCCCAGAGTCTGGAACCAGGTCAAATCCTGGCTCCATGCTGTCCTATTATGGAGCAGATCACAGCTGCGTTTCCTTGTTTGCGGACGGGGACAGTGAGGAGCCCGGGCCCAGTCCCGGGAGCGCTGTGGCTGGCACGCGGGCAGGCTGAGCGGGCGCCGATGCTCCCGCAGGGCCGCAGCGCAGCTGGCTCCTCCGGCAAATGGAGCTGGACACCGCCTTCCTCCGGGACCTCAAGGAGCTGGACTACAGCCTGCTCATGGCCTTCCAGCGCCTCTGCGAGGACGAGAGGCACCCGGGCAGCAGCCTCCTTTTCCGCACGGCCAGGTGAGCCCCCGACAGGGGCAGCCGCAAAAGCGAGGCGATAGGAGCAGAGGACAGACATGGGAGGTTCCAGAGCGTTTGCCCTGTGTGGGGACAGCCCGGACAAAGACTCGAAGGCTGGAAAGTGCAGTGTGTGTTCGTACGTGTGCACGTGCGCGCATGTGTACACGCGTGTATATACATGTGTGTGGGTGTGTTGGGCGAGCTTGGAGAGCTGGTAGGGGTGGCGGACACAGGGAGACCAGAGCAGGGACAGAACAGAGGTCCAATTGGACAGGGGTGTCGATGTCGATTTGAAGAATTGGCCCATTTTCCAGCAGGGGGTGTGGAGCCCTTGAAGGTTTCAGAGCAGGACGAAGATCTTTTTTTTTTTTTTTTTTTTTTCTTCGCTAGAGCCCTTCCTCTTAAACTCAATCATTCGATTTCCCAGGCTTTCAGGTTACTGGTTTTGATTCCGGTGCCTGGGCGGGGCTTGTCTCTCATTGGCTTATTTCCCCAAGACACAGGCTAGATAGGAATAAATTCCTCAGCGGCTTCCAAGGACAAAGTTAGGGACTTGAACCTGCTCCTGCTGGGACTGGGGGTCCAGCCAAAGGCATCTTCTGACTTGGGATACACTTTGAGGCAAAACCACACACACCATCTGCAAACTGAGGTTGTTGGGCTTTCTTTGTTCACAAAGCCGCAGCTCTGCGACCCCAGGCTGTGGGGATTGAAGATCCCAAACAGAAGTAAAGGAAATACCAGAATAAGGAATTTACCCAGTCATGTGGCACGTCTGGGTAAAGCCAGGGTCTGAGTGACCCAAATGCTCTAAACCAGCGCTACCCAATAGAAACAGAATTCCCGCTGCACATGCATATAATCTTAAATGTTCTCATTTAAAAAATAAAGAATTGTTTAATTTTATTTATTACTATTTTAAAATTTGCTATAGGGCTCGTGTGCTCGAAAGAGAGAGAGAGAGAGAGAGAGAGAGAGAAGAAAGTGAGAAAGAAAGCCACCAGGTCTGGGATTGCCTTCGTAGTTGGCCATGTGGGAGTCCAGTGCCTTAATTAACCACCACCATGCCACTGCTGGCCCCAAATGTTCTAATTTTTTTAAGTAAAAAGAAACGGATAAAATTAATTTTAATAATGTAATTTATTTACTCGCTACATCCAAAATGCAGTCATTCTACGTTGTGAGACTGAGCGAGGGAAGCAGTGGGTCCGTCTGGCCAGGCTCCCAGGGTGGGCTGGCTGGGGCTCCCTGGCAGAGGGGGCAGCCTAACCCTCCTGTTGGTCCCCAGGTCTGTGCAAGGGGCACAGAGCCCCGAGGAGCCTGGAACCCAGAACCGCCGGCTGCTGCCCGACTCACCCAACGCCCTACACATTCTGGACGGGCCAGAGCAGCGCTATTTCCTGGGCCTGGTGGATCTCTCCACGGTCTACGGGCTCCGCAAGCGGCTGGAGCACCTGTGGAAGACTCTGCGCTACCCAGGCCAGACCTTCTCTACCGTCAGCCCGGCTCGCTACGCCCGTCGCCTTTGTCAGTGGGTGGAGGCGCACACCGAGTGACCCGCGCCTGGCCCCACTTTTCCCATCTGGACTGCCGGCACAAGCCAGGTTCCCACCCGGCCTGGGCAGATCGCCTGCTGTTTCTCCCGATGGCCACCAGAGGGCAGCATCCCTTCAATACTGAAACAATGGTGCCACATTCGATGGTGGTGCCTGGCACCGTGCTGGAGTCTCACATTAGCTCATTTAACCCTCAAAATCTGCTGTTATTCTCTTTTTACAGACCGTGAAATGGAGGCTCAGGGGGTGAAAGGACTGACCAAGAGCATCCAGCAATAAATGCTGGCACCAGGACTCAACCCTGCCTTTAGGACTTCAGGACCTGTGTCCTTAACCACCTGCTCCGGCAGCCCTGTCCTCATGGTCTGGGGAGGTGGGGAGAGTTGAAGGCTCCAACCCCCTTGTTGTCCAGATGGGGAAACTGAGGCTCAGAGACTGAAGGGGCTTGTGCATGAGTAGGTGACAAGGTCCAGCACTGAGAACCCTGGTCTCCTGACTCCCGGCTCCTGGTCCAAGCAAGGTCCCACTTGCTTTCCTGTGGGGCGTTCCCCCAACACTCCTGCACCTCCAGGGATGCAGGCAGGAGATGGCACGGGGCTCTGGGAGGCACCCTAATGGCCCCCACTATCGATTTCTGGTGAGCTCACCTTCATCAGGGAGTCCTTTTCCGCACCTGTGAAATGGGGACAAGGTCAGTGTTCAGACCACAGGTCCTGGCTCACAGACATCACCAGGAACCTGCAGAGGCCCTGCCCACTCCTCCCTCCTCCAGGACGTTCCGGCCCAGCCTCTGACCCCAGTCTAATCTGACCGTGCCCAAGTGGGCCTTTCCACCAGAGCTGCTCTAGGCCCGGCTGTGTGACCAGGGCAAGGTGCTACACCTCTCTGTGCCTAGGTGGTCTGAGCTGTAAAATGGAAAGGACGAAATGACCTCATTAAGTCATTAAATATTTTTTGAGAGTTTTTTTTTGCTATAAGGCACGTGCACTCGCCAGAAAGACAGAGAGAGACAGAAAGACTACATGGGAATCCTGTGACACAGCCATTAGGCCAACTCCTGTTCCCAAGTCATTAAATATGTATTGAGCCTCTGCCATGTGACAGGCCCTCTGCTAGGCTGTGGGGGCCCGGAGATGGGCAAGATGCACAGATTCTGCCTCCATGTAACTCACCGTCTGGATGGCTCACAGCTGGTGGATGGTGACAAACCTAAACTGCCAAAGCCTTGTGGAGAAGCATGGGACTCTGGAACTGCAGGGAGGGGGCCCCACAGAACCATCTGGTAGGTGGTGTTGGAATAAGGGCTGTAACTTCTTATTTTTTAAAAAAATAATTATTTTATTTAACTCTATTTATTTAATTAATTTTGACTAGAAAGGGACAGAGAGGGAGAGAGAGAAAGCAAGCTGCCAGATCTAGGACTCGAACCACAGTCAGCCACGTGGGAGTCCAGTGCCCTTAACCACCATGCCACCTGCCAGCCCCCTGAGGGTTGTAACTTCTAAACTGGGACCTGAAGAGTTAGACACATCCCTTGGAGGGTCCCAGGCCAAGGACAGGAGAGGCCTGGGGTGAGAGCAGCCTGGTGTTTGAGAGGGAGCTAACATTTCAGAGTGGGCGGGAATCGTGCGGTGGGGGTCTGCGTGGGCCAAGAGCTGACCCTGGACTGGGCACCTGAGGCCCATGGGAATGCCACTCAGCTACACTAAGCCTACCAGATACCTCCAAAGGGCAGGCCAGGGAGAGGAGAGGAGAGGAGAGCTTACACCGCAGGACCGAGGTAGGGTGCCCGGATGTGCATGCTCTAGGTATCAACCTCACGCCTGGCTGTCTGCGTGACCTTGGATGACTTTTCAACCTGCCTAGGCTGGCAGGAGTCATGGGGAATTTCTTATTCTTGCTTTGCAGGAAGTTGAGACACGAGTGCATGAAAGCTTATCACTCGGCGGGTGGATGGCATGACCGGACACTGGGGGAGGAACTGGGTCTGGGTCTGACAGGGCTGAGTCAGAGCCTTGGAATCCTGCTGTCATACACAGGGGCGACTCCACACCCTCACCCCTGGCCTCTGCAATGAGCCTAGGTGACGCCCGAGGCGAGAGAGGGAAGTGACTTGTCCGAGGGCTCCGGGAGCCCAGCACTGCCGGCTGCCTGTACTAGCTCACCCAACAGGTGCCCTCCATCTCCGTGTGCCGGGCGCTGTGAGCCGCTGGGGCTACCCAGCACCATGGCTGGTCTGAGCTCCCACCCTGAGCTTAGAGGCTAGTGGGCAGAACCACGATAAGGAACCCAGTCATACACAGGGCGACTGCACTGTGGTGAATGCTATGAAGGAAGAACGAACTGGGGGACCAGCAGGTGGCGTGGTGGTTAAGGTGGCTGGATCCCATATGGTCGACTGTGCTGTTGAGCCTTGGACCCAGTAGCTTGAGAAACACACTGAGTGCGTGCGTGCGTGTGCACGTACGTACCACCAATCCTGAAAGGAGAATGGAGGAGAAGAGATTGTGGCATGGCCAAGCCCCACCGGGTGGTGATTTCTCACTTTCCCTCCTGTTGTCCCTCTCCAATGAACATACACACCCTATAGCAAACAAAAAAAGAACAGGTGGGGGGAGAGCAGCAGGTGGTATGGTGGTTAAGGTGCTTGACTCCCACGTGGCCAACCACGGTGGTTCAAGTCCTGGACTTTGTGGCTTGAAAATCAGGCTGTGTGTGTGCCTGCCCAGAACTCCAGGAGAACAGACGAAAAGGGATTGGCATGGACCCAGGAGCGCGATTTCTCATTTTCCCTCTCACTGTCTCTCTCTGGCCAGAGCATGTGCCCTATTGCAAAACAAATGAACAAAAAAACCCCACAAAACCAAGAAAAGAGATTCGAGGTGAGAGAAGGGTGGGTACAGTGTCGGTAGGGCAGTTGGCAGGACCTTTCCGAGAAGGGGCTCGAGTCAATGACGAGGCTTAGCCTTGTGACCAGGTGGAGAACGCAGTGATGCCAAGGTCCTAAGTAAATGAGTTCCTGGTGTCTGGGGTCAGAGGGTGGTGGGGGCAGGCGTGGAGGGGGGCAGGAGCTCACACCAGGGAATTAGGTTGGGCTGAGGAGAGTGGGTTTTTGCCAAAACCAAATTGAAGAGCTTTTACCTGGGGCTGTGAGTCTTCTCAGTCTTGGGTCCATTATGGACTTCTTTTTTAAAATTGTTATTTAACTTTTTTATTTATTCATTTAATTTTAATTTGACCAGAGAGAGAGAGAGAGGGAAAGGGAGAAAGGAAGCCACCAGGTCCAGGACTCAAACCGCGGTCGGCCATGTGGGAGTGGCAGGACCTTGAACACCACGCCACATGCTGGTCCCCCATTATGGACTTCTGATCCTCATCCACCCTGGGAGTCTGGACCATCTGGGTACACCCCTGACCCCACATGGCTCCAGCCAGGAGAGGGCTCCCTCTCTGGGGGAGGAATAATCCCATCCCCAGCCATTGTGGGTAATGAAGGAATCCATAGGGACATCTCACTATTGTGGGGTTGGGTCTATGGGAGCAGAGACTTGAGGGAGATGGGGGCCACAGTGTGCCTTGCTTGTGTGAGTGATGGTGCTTATACTGTTCCCCAGGTGTGCCTTGGCAGGGGTGGGAGGGACAAGAGCAACATGTGCTAAAAGAGGCCACAGAGGTATGGCCCCTGCAGCGGCATCCTCCCTGCCCCTTGAACACCACAGGGAGAGGCATGGCGGTCTAGAATGCCAGCTGCAGGCCACCTGGCCTTGCACCTGGAGCAGGGAAGACTTGGAAGGTCACTCAGCTGGGGACAGATACCCTGGTGTCCTGCCTATAACTAAGCCTCTAAGGAAAATAGGGTTTGCAATGGGGACCTGGAGCAGGAGCCCGGCAGCTTCCCAGACCAGGCCTTGCACAGGGAAGTGGGGGTGGTGGGAACAGTTAGATGAGCTGCTGCCAATGCAACTATCTCTCTCTTTTTAATTTAAAAAAGGCCAGCAGGGGGAACAGCAGTTAGCGTAATGGCTATGTTGCTGAACTCCCATGTAGTTGACCATGGTTCGAGTCCCGGACCCAGTGGCTTAAACTCATGCTGGACACATGTGCATGCGTGCCCAAGATCCCAAGAGGAGAACGGAGGAGAAGGGATTGCGGCGTAGCCATCCCCCCTGGGGTGATCTCTCACTTTCTGTCTCTCTGTCTCTGTCTGTCTGGTGAGCGCACGCGCCCTATAGCAAAAACCTCTCCAAAAAACAGAAAAAGAAAAAGGCCAGCAGGTGGTTAAGGCACTGGCCCCCATGGCCCATCCGCAGTCTAAGTCCTGGAGTCCTGGACCCTGCAGTGTGAAGAGCACTCCGGGCTGTGTGCATAGCCAAAATCCTGAGAGAAGGGAGAAGGGATTGTGGCAAGACCATCCTCCTTGGGGGGTGATTTCTCACTTTCCCTCTGTCTCTTCTGGCAAGCGTCCACGCCCTATGGCAAAAATCTAAAAAATAATAATAACAAAAAAGATTTTAGACTGGACATGTGCTCCCACTTCTCCCCAGACCCACAAGATCCCTTTCAGTCCTCTGTCACCAGGCTGCCTCTGAAGGCATCTGCATTTATGATCCCCAAGGGACCTCAGATGAGGCTTCCAATGTGACATTTCAGCATCTCCCCAAGCTCTAGGTTGAACTCACTCAGATTGGGCGATACTCCAGGAAGGGAGGAAGGAGTAGGAGGTCAGGGCCCTGGCTCTGGAGTGGTACTGCCTGGGGTTCGAACCCTGACTCTGCCATGAGCTGCCCCTGTGCAGTCTCACTGCAAGGTGGTTGCTGTTACTGCCACTTCACAGAGGAGAAAACCTAAGGCCCAAGTGAGAGTCACACGGACATATTCATAATAAAATAATTACATAAAAAACAATTCAATTCTTGAAATTCTCGTTTTGTTGAAATTTCAGTGTAACTGGGTCTTATTTGCTAAACCCGGCAACCCTACCAGCTTGAAACCCAGGGCGGCGTGACCCGAACCTCTACTTAATTTCCCTACTTACGCCACGCCCAATTTCATAAATGGAGAAATCCAAGTCCAGGCGGCCAGACAGCGACCGCCCGGGGGCTGCGACCTCCAGGTCCCTCCGCTGCGCGCCCGGGCCGGGCGGGACCCTAGAAGAAAACAGAAAGGGGAGAGGCGGGAGCCCAGACTCCGCCCCGGCTGCGGAGGCCCCGCCCCCGGCCCAGCGGCCT
>NW_006159896.1:1795846-1798341 GCF_000334495.1 Tupaia belangeri chinensis
CCCGCAGCGCCCCCTCCGCCCGAGGCTCCGGCTTCCAGCCCGGCCTGCCCGGCTCTCGGGCCATGGAGCTCCGAGCAGCGGATCGTGAGCCTCCGGCGCGCCCCAGCCTGTCCGCCTGGTTAGCGCCCAGTCGAGGTGGGGGGTGGTGGGATCAGGAACCGGAGGTGAACATCTCACGTCCTCCTGCTCGTCCCAGGCCTCCCCTTTCGTCCCGCGGGGAGGGAGGGAGGGAGGATGGATAGGGTGGAAATCCGGGCTCCTGGCTTCTGGCTCTCTGCCCCAGACCAGATGGGTGACCTTGAGTTGATGGCGCACCCCCCTCCCGCCGCCTTTCCTTCCCCATCTGTACAGTGGAGATTGGGGTTGGCCAGAGGTCTCCTAGAGGTCGCTGAATCCGGCTTTTTAGGATGGATGGGGAGTTTGGAGACTTTGAGGCGTTCGATGCCCAGGCACCATCTGCCTTGACCCCGGTCTGTACCCTTCCCTGCCTCAATTTCTCCGATAGTCTGGGACTCTGTCTGCCTTATGGCTCTGAGTTTTTGGGTCTTAACAGGTGCCCGGCTGCCACCCCTTCCCAGCCTGAGCCTTGGAGACAGCAGCCCCCAGACTGCTGAGGGACAAGGCAGCATGAAGGCTCCGGTAAGTGGGGGAGAAGGGGGTGGAAAGAAGGGTCTTGGGGATGCCTTCAGGCAGAGCAGCCTCTCCCACCCTGGACTGACAGCCCTTTCTGCCCCAGTGCTCCTGAGCAGAGAAGGGCAGACTAGCCTCAAAGTCCAGCCCAACTCTGGTAAGCTGTGTGGCCCAAGGCAACTAGCATGCCCTCTCTGGTTTGGGGCCTGGCTCTCGTCCCCGTGAAGCAGGTTAGTGGTACTAACAGGACACCCAGGTGAGGCCTACCTGGGGGTGCGCCAGGCTGCGGAATTTGCGTTCAGCCCTTTCTGCTTTATTCAGGAGGCACCGTTTTTGGGGAGAGACCTGGACGTTACAGGGGGTTAACCTCATGGTCTGAATTGAAATCTCTGGGTTTCTGGTCCCTCCTGCCCAGGGAACAAGGTGCTAGGTGGAGCCTGAGGCCTCAGGGGCCAAGCCCTTCCCCTACATAGCTGGCCACAAAGACTTATTTTTAGAAAGTGATGTGGCTTGTGGGTGAAGGGGTGGGCCTCCTGCAGGATGTGTATGTGTGGGGGCGCTGGGGGAGGACCCTTTCCCACTTCTGTTTGGCAGCTATAGGAGGCTTCCGGCGGGGTGGCCTCTGGACCCGTGCCTTGGGCCTAGAAAATTGAAACCCAGAGAAATATAAGTGGTGACCCTGGTGGCCCAGCAGGTAGCAAACCCAGGGGCCTGTCCCCCATGAGGTGGTCCCTCCAAGGCTTGGTGGGGGCATTCACTAAGTCTGCCAACAGGCCAGGCCAGGACAAAGGGCCCAGGACTTCCTGGTTCAAATGGCTTTTGGCACAGGGTTTTGGAGGCGAGAGCCTCTAAGCAGCAGCTAGCTTTTCAATTATTGAAACCATTTCTTGAATGACACGTTCTCTATCTCTTCCTGCCACCTGGACTGCTGACCTAGATCCTGATCACCAGCTAGGGGTGGCCCCTGAGTCAGCTGGAGGTGGGGACGGAGGCAGGACCCTCCAGGCAGCCCTGGTCTATAGGCTGAAGGGACAGGAGCCCTTCTCATGGGCTGCGGTCCTGCCGCGTGTGCACTGCACTCTCCACTGTACCACACTGTCACTGCTGTCCTCACTAAGTCCTCATTGCTAGCCTATTGCCCCCATTCTGTAGAGGAGGAGAGAGGCCCAGAGAGGTAGAGAGGCATACCCAAGGCTGCTCAGTACCCCCGGGCTTCTAGTTAAGAACATAGGCTCTGCAGCTCGCGGCTTCCTGCGATGTGGCCTTGAGTTACACGCTTCACTCCATATTGTCTCTTTCTTTTCTAAGAGAGATTTTTGCTATACAGCACGCGTGCTCACTGGAGACACAGGGAGATAGAGCAAGAGAAAGTAAGAAACCACTCCTGAGGGTGGCCAGCAGATGGCGTGGTGGTTAAGGGTGCTGGACTCCCACATGGCCGACCGCAGTTCGAGTCTCAGACCTGGTAGCTTACTTTCTCGCTTCCCTTCTCCCACCTTCTCTCTCTCTTTCTCTCTCGCTCTGTCCTTCTCTGGTCAAATTAAAGATAAATAAAATTAAATAAAATCATTCTTAAAAAAAAAAGTCACTCCTGGAAGGTGGCCACACTGTAACCCTGTCTCCTCCATTCTCCTTTTGGGATTTTGGGCATGCATGCACACACACCTAGTTAAATTGTTTTTTTGTTTTTTGTTTTAATTATTATTTTTTAAAGAGATTTTTGTCTTAGGGTTCATGCATTTGCTGGAGAGACAGATAGACACGGTGAGAGGAAAGGTGAGAAATCACCCCCCAGGGAGGATGGCCACGCCACAATCCCTTCTCCTCCATGCTCCTCCCAGGATCGTGGGCATGCACGACCATGT
>NW_006159896.1:1798437-1812875 GCF_000334495.1 Tupaia belangeri chinensis
CGCGGCGTGCGCCTGGTCCCGTGTTGTTATTATTTTTTAATTTGACCTAGAGAGAAAGAAAGTGGGAGAAAGGGAAAGTAAGAAAGCAAGCCGCCAGATCTGAGACTCAAACCACAGTCCACCATGTGGGAGTCCAGTGCCTTAACCACCATACCACCTGCTGGCCCCCCAAATTAATTTATCTAGGATATGGCGATAATGTTACTGGTCTCTGGGGCCTTGTTTGCCCAGAACCTGGCTGCCTGAGGAAAGCCTAGCTACTGGAGACTGGATTCTGCTGCTAGTCCAGCAGCTGCTGAAGTGGCTCTAGACCCAGGAGGTGGGGTGCAGCCCCCTGCAGAGGCTTCCAGAAGTCCCCCTCCCCAGGAACACCCGCCATGACTGCCGTCTCCCTCAGGGCCGGCTCCTGCTCCTCGTCCTGTGTTGCGCGATCTTCTCTGCCGCCTCTGTCCTCCTGTGCTGCTGGGCCTGCCTGCCCCTCTGCCGGGCCGCCTGCCTGGACCGCCGCCTCCCTCCAGGATCCAGGCCCACCGTGCCGGGCCCCCTGCACTTCAGTGGGTACAGCAGCGTGCCTGATGGGAAGGTGAGTTGGCCAGGCCACGTGTTGGGGCAGGTCTGACCAAGGCTGCTGGGGCACCCCAGGTCTAAGGTCAGTGAAAACTGGACTTGTACCAGGCCAGCCTGAACTCTGAGTTTGACTTCTCTGCTCATTGGTCACTTCATCTCTCTGAGCCTGATATGTACGAGGACATGGGTTTTTTATTAAGCAAACGTTCCCTGGGGACTCTCAGGACTCTCATTTGCCTGCTGGGGACAAAAATGTGGGTCAGACCGAGTGCTGCCCCTCTGAGCTCCCAGTCCAGTGGAGACAGATGTGGTCCTGGCATGGTATGGTGTAGGCACCTGGCCATCTTCGGCCAGGTAGTAGGAGACTGTACTCAGTCACTGCAGTCTACGCAGCAAGCATATGCCTGTGTGCAGTGGCTGCTGATGACAGAGAGATGGCACAGCTGAAAGTTATGTTCAACCCTGGAGCCCTGTCTCGTATGGAGGGCGTACAGGGGTGCCCAGTGGTGCCCGCCTCCCCAACTTGCTTGCTCTGCACCTCTCGCCCTGGTTTCAACGGCCCCACACACAGGGTTTCTGGTCCAGCCAGTGCCCTCCAAGGCGTCCTGTACTGGTGCTCGGTGCAGAAAGCTCCCAGACCCGAGCCTGGCAGTGCTCTGAGTGCTGGCGGAGGAGGCTGGCTCAGGAACCCTGGCTTAGAGGATGCGGATTTGGGGTCTTCGTCGTGTATTTGTCTCCTCCTCGTCTGTCAGAGAGGATCAGAGCCGTTCCACCTCTGCAGGGCTGCTGTGAAGATTAAGCAGGTGATTGGAGACTGTGTACCGGACAAGGGCTGGGTAGATATTTGATGAAGAGGCAGAAACAACCAGGAGGTGCAAATCTTGTGCCCCGTGACAGCGGCCGGGGGGACGAGCGTCCGGCAGGCTGAGTGGACGCCATCCCATGGATTGTGGTGGCAGTCACGCTCATTGTAGACACTCAGCCTCACGGACATCGATCCTCTGGCTTTTTCCCCTAAGAGAAGCAGGAAGTGCAGAACGTCAAAAGGACCGGTTTTTATGAAATAAGAATTAATAAAACATTTTAAAGACCTGTGAGTGACAAGCAGACTACCTCCTGGGGCCAGAGGTAGCCTTGAATCAGGACAGAGCCCAACTGGCAGGCAGGCCTCACCCCAGGGCACAATAAGCAGTCTCATTGTTTATCAGTGGGGCGCGGAGAATGGGCCTAGAAGCCTTTACATCAGCTTCATGTCAGACATGAACTGACCCCGCATGGGTACAGCAGTGTGTCTTTTATTAACCAGAATCAATGTCCCATGGCTTACATGTCTCTGTAATCCTGAGCTCCCCCAGGCACAAAGGCATGGGTGAGGGCAAGCCTTCCCTGGAGACCCTGCCCCCTCCCCGCCAGTGAATCTTTGCAACACGTTGTTTAGTTCTGCCTCTCGGGCTAAGGAGACAGGACTAGCACCCTCACTGTGCCCTTGCTCTGGGCCAGTCTCCAGGCGTTTTATTTTTGTGTGCAATTTTGCTTTAGAGAGCATGCGTTTGCCAGAGAGAGGTGAGGAGAGGTGAGAAATCACCCCCCAGGAGGATGGCCATTCTGCAATCCCTTATCATCCATTCTCCTCTTGGGATTTTGGGCATGGACGTGTGCCCAAAAACATGATCTAGCTGTCTTAACCACCATGCCACTGGCTAGCCCTCTCCAGGCATTAAAAAAAAAAAGTTTAGGGACCAGCATTTGGCGAAATGGCTACATCGCTGGACTCCCACGTAGTCGACTGCGGTTCGCGTCCCGAACCCAGTGGCTTAAAACTCACGCCAGGCACGTGTGCATGCGTGCCCAAGATCCCGAGAGGAGAACGGAGGAGAAGGGATTGCGGCTTGGCCATCCCCCTGGGGTGGAGGGTGATTTCTGCTTTCTGTTTTGTCTCTCTCTGTCTTTCTGGCGAATGCACGTGCCCTATAGCAAAAACCTCTGAAAAAAATTTTTTTAAAAATCACCTTTATTGTATAAATTACATACAACAGAATTCTCCAATTTTAAGTATTCACTTCAGTAAGTTTTGACAAATGCACACGCTCATTTAACAGGCACACAGGGATAAAGAAGGCTTCAGTCTCGCCCGAAAGTTCTCTAATGCCCTTTGCAGCCCTCTCTAGGCTGACTTTAAGAAGGTTCGGTGGGGATTATTGTCTTTCACGTGGGAAAATGAGTATGCGTGAGATTACGGGGGCGGGGGTTTTCCCACTGTAAAGAATACCCATGGCAGCCTCCACCCCACTCCCTGGCACCCTGTCCTCGCTCTGGCAGACTGTCACCCCTGTGCACCAGCTCTTGGTTCCTCCAGGCGTTTTTCATTGAATCTTCACAACCAGGTCAAGTAGATGCCATTAATATTTGCAGCTCTGTTTTACCGACAAGGGACTCAGGGCTCAGAGAGATGAAGTGTCTTGGCTTACGAAGAGGCAGAGCCAGAGGTCCCCAAAACTGTCGCGGGCACTGAGGTTGTGGGGCCGGCAGGTGGCGTGGTGGATAAGGGCCCTGGACTCCCACATGGCTGACCATGGTTCGAGTCTTGGACCTGGTGGCTTGGTTTCTCACTCTCTCCCCGTGTCTTTCTGGCCAAATTGACAAATAAGATGAATGAATAAATTGAATAGTTCTTAAAAAAAAAAAAAAAGAAAAGAAACCTGGTGCAACATGGGTGGGGCTGGGGCAGGGGAGAGGGTGGCCTTGGAGTGGTTCCGATGAGCTGAGGTTCATGTTTACTCAGCAAACACTTGCACGACGTCCGGTCTATACCAGGCACCATTCTAAGTGTTTGGTAAATATTTGCATGTGTCACCTTAATAAGGAGCCCACGGTAGGGGACTTTTAGGGCCTAAGAAGCAGCTGCAGGGACAAGGGTCACAGACATGACTGACAAGGAAGCCTGGGCCTCTGGATGTAAAATCCTTGCTCTGCCACTTGCTATCTGGGTGATCTTGGGAAAGCCTCTGCAGCTGCCGTTCTGTGCAGTGGGTTAATACCAGTCCTTTGCTGAGCCGGTGACCAAGTGAGGTGGGTGCTATTGAAGGGGAGGGGCAAAGGCGGAGCTCTGTGCCCACGCTGCCTCCCCTCTCTCCCTCCCTCCCCCTTTAGCCGCTGGTCCGTGAGCTGTGCCGCAGCTGTGCCGTGGTGTCCAGCTCCGGCCAGATGCTGGGCTCAGGGCTAGGCGCCGAGATCGATGGTGCTGAGTGCGTGCTCCGCATGAACCAGGCACCCACCGTGGGCTTCGAGGCGGATGTGGGCCAGCGCAGCACCCTGCGCGTGATCTCACACACGAGCGTGCCGCTGCTGCTTCGCAACTACTCGCACTATTTCCAGCAGGCCCGGGACACACTGTACGTGGTGTGGGGCCAGGGCAAGCACATGGACCGGGCGCTGGGCGGTCGCACCTACCGCACGCTGCTGCAGCTCACCCGGATGTACCCGGGCCTGCAGGTGTACACCTTCACCGAGCGCATGATGACCTACTGCGACCAGATCTTCCAGGACGAGACGGGCAAGAACCGGTGAGCCTGGGGCCTGCCCACCTGCCCGAGGAGCCTCTGGTCCGTCAGAGGTCTGCCCCGGGGTCGCAATGATGGAGGGACTGTCAGACACTGAATTTTCACATGGTTTGAGTCCCAGGTGGTGAGGAGACAGGGTCTGGCCCTTGCAAGCTCAGGTTGGGGGAGCATTGGCCAGCACGGGGAGGCATTGTGTGGGGGGGTGCTGAGAGCTGCACTGCTCTCTGCTACCCAAAGGAACGGCACAGGCCTTCGGGGTGAGTTTAAGCCTCAGGTCGGCTATGTGGGAGTCCAGCGACGTAACCGTTAACGCCCTCTGCCTGTCCCTGCCCTGCCATTCTTTACCCGGCTGTCATCTTTGCAGCAGGTGTCACCCTCTGCCATCATCTTGTTTTTATGTTTTCCGCTGCCCTTTGAGAATGTCAGCACCAGGTGTGGCGGGTTAGGACCAGCACAGGGTCTGGGAGGAGCTCAGTTTGTAAGAATGAAACAGCGCTTGCCTTTCCGTAAAGGTCAAAGCAGGTGGCCCTGAGCTAGGAGGGGCTGGGCTGACAGTGCTCCCCCTTCACCATTTCAAAGACAGGTCATGAGGCTCAGAGAGATAGTAAGCAAATCTGACACCTCACAGCCGGGTCAGGGTTTGGGAAGAAGGCTGTTCCACTCCAGACAAACCCCTACATTGGTGGTGGTGGTTGTAGGACACGTCCACTTGCCAGAGAGCAACAGAGAAGGGGGGAAGAGAAATCGCCCCCCATGGATGGCCATGCTGCAATCCCTTTTCCTCCATTCTCATGGGATTTGAGGCACATACATACTCCCCCGCATGTTTTCAAGCCCCCAGGTCTGGGACCCAAACTGAGGAGTCAGCCCTATGGAACCCAGCCTAATTCCCAGGCACCTGCTGGCCCCAGACCCCTCCTATAACCAATATGCTGTGCTGCCTTCTGCTGCCCCCCACAGGACGGGTCCCTCAGATGAGGAGTGGGTGTGGCCAGAGCCCCCAAACCATAGCAAGGGGGTTTGCTCAAGGGCCGCAAACCCTGGGTCTGCTTCCAGCTTCACCTCTGCCCCCCTCTGTCCCCTCTCTAGAGGTCGTGGTGGGTGGCCCTCGGCTAGAGGGTAGCCATGCTGCTGCCCAAGGAGAGCCGAGGCCTGGGCCCTGCTCAGAATCGGGTGTCGGTGTTGGGAGGGCCCTGCTGACAGTGTCCCTCCCACCCCAGGAGGCAGTCGGGCTCCTTTCTCAGCACTGGCTGGTTCACCATGATCCTGGCCCTGGAGCTCTGTGAGGAGATCGTGGTGTACGGGATGGTCAGCGAGAGCTACTGCAGGTCAGCCCAGCCAGGCCCCGGGTGGGAGGGAAGGGGCACAGTGCTGGCCCCGCTGGGCCTCAGAGGGTTTAGGAACCGCAAGGACACAGGGGTGTGGGCTTCGTTGTGGGCAGGGAGGAGTAAGGCACAGACAGCGGTGGGCACCAGGTCCTAGGAAAGAGCTTAGCCTCTGGAACGGCCTCTGAGGCCGATCCCAGCATTCCGGTCTGGTGTCAGGCTGGTCACCCTGTCTTCCGGAGCCTCCATTTCTCATGTTAAAACAGAGAGAGGATTGCACGATCCGCAGAAGTTTGTTGAAACGTTTAGAGAGAGAATAGGGTACAAAACTGCCCACCACACGTCGGGGCCAGCCTCTGTATTTTTCACTTATATGTCATGTGAAAGTTTTTCTTTTTTTTTGGAGAGGTTTTTGCTATAGGGCGTGGTGCTCTCCAGAAAGCCAGAGACAGAGAGACAGAAAGTGAGAAATCACCCCCCAGGGGAGATGACCACGCCGCAATCCCTTCTCCTCCATTCTCCTCTCAGGATTTTGGGCACGCACGCACATGCACCCGGCGTGAGTTTAAGCCACCGGGTTCGGGACTCGAACCGTGGTTGACTACGTGGGAATCCAGCAACATAGTCATTACACTAACTGCTGGTCCCAAGGTTTTTATTTTTGATATGATCTTAACATCAGGTGCAGATAGTTATGGGTGATTTCATTCGGTTGTTATATTATTGTGTTTCAATATTAATGTAGCCAACCTGTTCAGAAAAGGCCCCATATTTTGCTCTGTTCTCTTAGAACTTGTTTTTTGAGCCTGTGGATGAAATGGCAGGAGACTGAGCGCTCCTGCCATGGCCCTGGCCAGCCTGCTGGCCTGCATGGTACCAATGGGTAGGTTGGCACGTGGGGCCAGGGGCTCTGTGCCATGGGAATGAGGGGCCCTCTCACCACAAGACCACACCAGCGGACACTTTGGAATTTTCATCTTTGGACCTCTGCTGTCTCCATTTTCCAGATGTGCTCATAGGTCATGTGTCTGGTCCTGAATTGTCAGCTTGCAAGAGGCAGAACTAGGGCTCAAACCCTGGCCTCTGGGATTTGGAGGCTGTCTGATTTCTCCTTTCCCTATATATTCTGGCCTCCCCTGGGACCAGGCATGGTTCTCTGGGCCTGTAGTGCCTGGCAAGAGCTGGTGTGGAGGGAGGGGTGGTCTGGCTTCCCAGGCCTGTCCCCACTGTCCTTGGTCCCCGCATTGCAGGGAGGAGAGCCACCCCTCGGTGCCTTACCACTACTTCGAGAAGGGCCGGCTGGACGAGTGTCAGATGTACCTGGCGCATGAGCGGGCGCCCCGCAGCGCCCACCGCTTCATCACGGAAAAGGCCGTGTTCTCCCGCTGGGCCAAGAAGAGGCCCATCGTGTTTGCCCACCCATCCTGGAGGACCGCATAGCCCCTGTCGCCTGGCTGGCCACCATGCCTTCGCCAGGCCTTCATTCTACCCCAGTGCCCCCCGTTCTACCAACACATTTAATTTATGGATCCTGCCACAGGCCAGCTGGGCCTTGGGTTCCTTCCTGCCCCACCCAGGAGACACGGTGCCATTGGGAGCCTCGTGACCTGAGGGGGACTCGGGGTGGGGGTGCCTCTACTCCTCCTCCCTGTGTCAGGGTCATCCCACTTCTGGGTCTGTTAAGTGGCCTTTTGTTCCCAGGGCCAATGGCCCCACTCACCAGCATTGTGACCTTGTGCCAGTCCTGCCCCTGCCGCCTCTGGTGCCACACTGCTCAGGCCTGTGCCCAGGCCGGAGCAGCCGGGAGCTGGGGCTCGTCCAGGGGCCTTAGAGCTGGGACAGCCCAGCTATGTCGGGAGCGTACGGGTAAACGTGTTTTCTGGACACTGTCTCTAGTGTGGTCATGTGCCTGGGCTGGGGCTGGGGCTTACTTCCTGGTCACAGTCCCATCACCTGTTCACCTGCAGACTTGAGGTGGATCCTGCTGACTACCCCTCAGCCCTCCAGCCCCAAGTTGGCTAGGCCTCAGGTGTTTAACCCACTATTCTGGGCCTCTTCCCCAGCAGGTCAGGCTCCTGGGAGATCTGGCTCCTCGGTGGTTCTGGCCCAGGAAAGTGACCCCAAACCCCCCTCTATGCTGGCCCTGTGGGGGTGAGCCAAGGCCTGGGGGAAACGGCTTGGGGTAGGAAGGAAATTCCTCAGCTTGACTTTATCTCCCTGGTGCTTGGATCAGAGTCCACCTTGCCAGTTCAATTCCCCGTGAACTTCAAGGTTGGTCTTTCTGCAAGATGGGGAGGCAGGGGCAGCCCTGGGCGGGCCCTGGGAGGGATGCTGCCCAATACTGAGTGTGGTCTGGGCTCAAGGCTCAGGCCTGAGACTCCCTCCACTGAGCTTCACTGTCCTTACCTGGAAGGGGAAACAGCCACAGCTGTTAGGGTGTGCGGCCACCCTAGGAAGGCAGCTGGTGTTCGCCCATTTTACAGATGAGCCGAGGCTGTAGCTGAAGCCAGACACGAAGGACCGGGCAGGGAGCGGGACCTGGGGCCCTCACCCTGTGCCAGCCCAAAAGACCCAAGGGGTGAGGTCTTTACCCCTTACGGCCTTCATCTGGGGTCAGGGGACCAATGGAGGACCAGGACCTCCTGTTCTGGGGTCGGGCACCCAGCATGGGTGATGGACAGTCGCCCAGGATCCGTGCTTTGCTTTAATTGCGTTTGCAAAATGCTGTGTGGACCACAGACCGTGTAGCCAGGCGTGCCAGGGGACACCGGTGACTTGGCATACTCTCCCTCCCGCCCCCGGCCTCCTCAGAGAGGCTGGGGACCTCGCCTGGGCCCACAGCACTGCCTTTGTGCCTGCCCCACCCCCAGTGCCAGACCGGCCCAGAAGGCTCTGTGAGCGTGGGAGGGCGAGGAGAGTGGAGCTGAAGCAGGGAATGGTCTGGCAGCCGACCACAGCAGCGGGCCTGGCAGTGGTGAGGGTCTCAGCGGGTGTCAGGGACAGGTAAGGATGGGGTATAGGCTGGCAGGTGGGGCAGAGGGGACTTCCAGGCTCGGGGGGAGGGCCCTGAGCTCCTGCATGGCCTCTGACCCCATTTCTGCTGTGGCGTCCTGCTGGGGCCAGTGAGTGCCCCTCTCTGGGTCTCCGTTTCCTGGGACTGTACTAGTCCAGGGAGGGTGAACTGTCCCCGGGGTAGTTGGCACTTGACACGCGGGAGCCATCCCGTTCAGTGGGTCGCCCTCCCTCGGCTGCCCTGCTCTGCCTTGGTGGTGACAGATGGGCGGGAGGTGCTCTTGCCCTGTCAGCTGCCCCCCTGCCCACGGCCTCCTGGGTGAGTGCTGGTCCTGGAAGTTTCCAGTTCAACCCCCTGGGGAGCTGCCACCTCTTCCTCCTCCATCCCCCAAGGAAACGCCAACCACTGGGCCCTTGAGCCCAGATCACAGAGGCTCCTCTGTCCTGGCTCTGCCCCTGGTGGGGTGTTTACTGCTGTGCTGGCCTTAGGTGTCTTTCTGGGGTGATGACCTGGCAGGAGTGAGCCATCAGCCACTTCCTCCAAGCAGTCAAAGGTGACCCCTGTCAGATCTGGCGGCTGCTCCCGAGTGTGCTGAGAGCTCTCCCAGCTAGGAGACGAGACCCTCCTTCGCCCTGTAGGCCCTTCAGCTGCCCGGAAGTGAGCGGGGGCCCATGGAGAAGGCTCTGGATGTGCAGCCGCTCCCTGGGCCTCTGTTCCTGGCCACATCCTGGTTCCGTTCTGTTCCGAAGGCTTGCTGGGGTCCTCCTGCTTCTTCCAGAGGGGAAGCCAGTGAGCCTCACAGCCTGGGGGTCCTGCAGGGCCTCTGCCTCGGAAAGGCCTTCAGATGGAGCGTGGAGCTCCCGCTGGAACCTCATGTACCCAGGTGAGAAAAGGAGCTCAGACCTATTGGGTCCTGGTGGACAAGGGTCTGAGGCGAGGCTGTCCTTTGTGTACCCCAGCTGCTTCTGTGGGGAAACAGGTATTTCTTCTTCCATTCTGGAGCCCTAGAGAGGCAGGAGTCTCCAGTCCTGGCTCCCAGCCTCGCTCCGCCCCGACTCAGTGGGGAATCTTGGGCGGGTGCTTCTGGCCCTGGGCCTGATTTTGGTTTCTGTGAATTGGGAGCTGAAGTGGCAGCGAGGGCGATGGGAAGGGGAACGTGGGAACACACCGAGAGGCGTACAGAGGAACGAAAATGTGGGGGATACGCAGGACCCCTACCCGTGGGGCAGGACAGGCTGGAGCAGAGGCCAGCTTCCCAGGCCATGGAGGGCCATCAGAACTGGTGAGTCACCGTCCACCAGTGCCTGGCGTGGGTGGGCCCAGCTCTCACAGCCCTGCCACCTGTGCATTTTCCAGGCCTCGGTTTCTTCCTCTGGAAATTGGGGGTAGAGTAGCCCTGTCATAGGTCACTTGAAGGACTCAGAGAGGTGTGTTTGCAAAGTGCTTGGCTCAGGAGGAAGCGTCCAGCCAACGGGAGCCACTCCTTTCCTTATCCTTGCTGCCGTTACTACTGAGGTGGTGGTCACTGCTCTCAGGGCCAGGGAGGGGAGTGAGCCTGTGCCCAGAGACGTGGCTTGGTGGGCCCGATGGGTAGCGGGGGGCTGTGGGCTCTGGGCCCTGACTTGGTCTAGACAAGGCCTGAGGCGCCCTCTCTGGATTGGGTCACTGGCCTGGGTTAGGGGAAGGTTGGGGACAGGATGTCTCCATCCCTGCACAGCCTCCCGCTGACTCGGTGGCCCTGGGCTAGGGGCTCCCTTCTCGTGACTACGTGACTACGGCAGTCAAGTTCATCAGGGCTCCCGCTGACTAGCCTGTCCAGCAGGGGCAGGGCCAGGAGCACGGGGTCCGGTGGGAATGGTGCGGATGCTCTGGAAACATGGAGGTGGGCACCAGCGCCGGCAGGAAGCCTCCCCGGCCCAGGGGGCGGAGCCTATACAGCCTGGGGCCGGCCCACATTCCCTGCTGACTTGTTTTAATTAAAAACAAAATATTATTAACTTACCAAGTTAGGACAGGCAAACAGCCTGGGACTGCAGAGCAAACCGAAGGAAACACCCACCCCTCTTGCCCCGCCCCCACTTTCCAGGGAAAGCTGCCAGTCATCCTTTGTGGATTTTTCCAGACTTCCAGCCATTTTCTGTGTGCATTTAGAAACACAATGCATACTCTTTTTTTCTTTTTTTTTTTCCCCATAGTGTGCGTGGGTTCACCAGAGAAAGAAAGACAGAGACAGAGAGAAATCAACCCTCCCACCTCCCGGGGGATGGCCGTGCCAGATCTCCTCTTCATTATTCTGTCAGGGTTCTGGATACACACAGATACATTCTTGGAGTGATACAGTGAGAAATCTCCCCCAGGAGGGACAACCACACCATAATCCCTTCTCCAGTCTCCTCTTGGACTTCTGGGCATACACGCACATGTGTCAGTGTGATTTTCAAGCTGCCGGGTCCGAGACTTGAACTGTGGTTGGCCATGTGGGAGTCCAGAGCCTTAGCCATCATGCCACCTGCTGGCCACTGCATGCCTTTTTAAAAGTCCCTCCCCCAAATTATGCGGTATATACAGTCCATTTTTAGAGATTAAAAACAAGTTCTTGGGAGACCAGCAGATGGTGTAGTAGTTATGTCTCTGGACTCCCACATGGCCGAAAGTGGTTCAAGTCTTGGACCTGGTGTCTTGACAGTCATGCCAGGCATGTATGTGTGCATGCCCAAGATCCCAGGAGGAAAATGAAGGATCCCTCTCTCTGTCTCTCTCCCTGTGCCTGCCTTCATGTGCCCTACGGCAAAAGTCTCTAAAAAAACAAAACGAGATTCCTCAAGGCCGACAGTACAATAGTTTCAGTCTCAGACCCAGTTGTTTGAAAAACATTCCCAAAATCATCAGAGGAGGGGGAAATGTAGAAAAGATTGCAGCATGACCCCATGGGAGGTGCTTTCTTGCTTTTCCTCTCTCTCTGACTTTCTCTGTTGAGCACACGAACCCTCTGGAAACAGAGAAAGAAAGCACCCTCCCACGGGGGACGACGAAATTGCAATCCCTTCTCCTTCATTTTCTTTGTGGGATCTTGGGCGCGCATGCACAAGTGCCTGGAGTGAGTTTTAAGTCACTAGGTCTGGGACTTGAACCATGATTGACTACGTGGGAAACCAGAGATGTAACCACTACACCGTCTGCTGGTCCCCTAAGTTCTTATAATTTTAAAATTGTGTCACTATTACCTTAAAATTTTGGGAAAATAGGGACCAGCAGTTGGTGTGCCAAGATCCCAAGAGGAGAATGGAGCAGAAAGGATTGTGGTGTGGCCGCCCCCTCCTGGGGGGTGATTTCTCACTTTCTGTCTCTCTGTCTCTTTCTCTTATACAGTGTAATATATTGTGTAATTTTATTTGTCTTCTCTCTTGTTTCTCTTTTTAGAACATTTTTATTCTTATGAGAGCATGAATCCCCATTTCCCAGATGACGAGACTGAGGTTCAGGAGACAAAGTGCCTTGCAGACTACCCAGAGCGGGCGTGGGGAGCCTGGGTTACAGGCTCGTTTACAGGGAGCGGCCCAAGCTGAGTGTGTGTCGGGGGGACTCTTGGAGGATTCCCCTGGGCGAGAACAAGCCAGGGCCACTGGGTGTGCCCAGCACCTGGTCCAGCACCAGGGAGCAGGCCTATTGGAGAGCAGCTTGGGTCAATCATGCCACAATCCCTTCTCCTCCTTTCAGGATCTGGGGTACGCACACTGCCCAGCATGAGTTTTCAAGCCGCCGGGTCCAGGACTCAGACCGCCCAGTCGGCCACGCGGGATCCAGCCTCCTGAAACACCGCATCACTGGCTGGCCTTTCACTCATGTCTCTATCCATGTAATTATAGCCCATTCATTTACCCTGCTCTGTAATATTCCATAGTGTGACTGCTCCCTGATTGAAGAACGTTCCATTCTCACATTGATGGATATTTGGGCTGTTTCTAGTTTTGTCCTATTTCAAGTAATGGTGCTATGAACTTCGTTGTGTGCAGCTGCAAGGACTTCTCTACAATGTACATACCCAGGTGGGAAGAACAAATGTTGTTTTACAACTTTGTTTTCCAAAGTGATTATATAAATGCAGTTCTTTAACTTATATTCTCTTTTTTTGAGAGAGATTTTTGCTATAGTGCAAGTGCACTCACCAGAGAGACAGAAAGCGAGAAATCACCTCTCAGGAGGGATGGCCATGCCACAATCCCTTCTCCATTCTCCTCTTAGGATCTTGGACACGCACACACACGGGCCCGGCATGTTTTAAGCCATCGGGCCTGGGACTTGAACCATAGTCAACTACATGGGAGTCCAGCAATGTAACCATTATGTCATCTGCTGGTCCCAAACTATTTTTGAGAGATTTTTTTCCATAGGGCTTGTGAGCTGAGCTTGCTGGCGAGACAGAGAGACAGAAAGTGAGAAATCACACCCTAGAGAAATGGCCACACGGCAGTCCCTTCTCCATTCTCTCCTCCATTCTCCTCAGGATTTGGGGCATGCCTGCACCTGCGCCCAGTGTTTCAAGCCTCCAGGTTTGGAATTCAAACTGTGGCTTGCTGCATGGTAGTTCTGCAACCTAACCGTTATACCATCTGCTGGCCCTGGTGCATTCCTCATTATAATAGCTTTATACTGCCCTCGGGCAGGCTGGGCCTTGCTTTTTTTGTTTATTATGATTGTTATTTAGGTTTTTGCCATAGAGCACATGGGGTCTCTGAAGAGAAAGAGAGAGGGAAAGTGGGGACCAGCAGTTAACGTAATGGCTATGTCGCTGGACTCCCATGTAGTCGACCGCAGTTCACATCCTGGACCCGGTGGCTTAAACTCACACCAGGCGCGTGTGCATGCGTGCCCAAGATCCCGAGGAGAAGGGATTGCGGCATGGCCATCCCCTGTGGGGGGTGATTTCTCGCTTTCTATCTTTCTGTCTCTCTCTGTCTGTCTGACGAGCGCACACGCCTGATAGCAAAAACCTCTCCAAAAAGAGAGAGAGAGAGAGAGGGAAAGTGAAAACTCACCCCTGGGAGGATAGCCATACCACAATCCCTTGTCGCCTTGAGATTTTGGATAAGCACATGCATGTGACAGTATGGTTCCTTCTCTGACTGTGGCTAACCACGTGGGAGTCCAGCACCTTGACCATCATGCTGCCTGCTGGCCCCTTGGTTTATTTAACCAGTCCCCTAGCCATGGCTACTGCTGTTTTCACTGTTACATACATCATGAATGCCTCCCTGTTATGAGAAGTAACATTCTTGGAGCCAGCAGGTGGCGCGGTGGTCAGGGTACCAGGCTCCCACACGGCGGACTGCAGTTTGAGTCCCGGACCTGGCGGCTTCCTTCTCACTTCCCTCTCTCTATGTCTCTCCTCTGGTGAACACACATGTTTTACACTAAATTTTAAAATAATAATAATCATAAAATAGAATAAATACTTTTTAAAAAAGTAACAATCTCAATCCCTGCAACACTCAGAGGTGGTTCTCCCTATTTTCCAATGGCAGGGGTAGGGAAAATACTGTTCCCAGGCCGCACGGCTAGCTGTCAGAGCTGGACTTGAACCCAAGGGGGAGCCCTGGCCCTGGTCCGCCCCGGGTGACTGCTGCAGCCGAGACTGAACAGGGAGGGGAGGCCCTGGGTGGGAGCGCCCCGGGAGAAACTCCACTGAGTCGGAGCAAGCCCCAAGTGCCGCGGAGCTACGTCCCCATCGGGCTGTGCTGACTAAGGCGAGGCAGCCGCGGGCCTGACCCACACCGCAGGCCCAGAAAGACTGCTGTTATTTTCGTTGTCATCACAGACTGCCTGGGGGGGTTAGAATTGATGCACCCACGCGGTCGCGGGACCCGGGTCGCCCGCCCCCCACCGCCCGAAGGCGGAGTCACCCGTGGCCCAAGGCTCCGCCCGCCTCCCCTGCCTGGACCGGAGCTGGAGCGGCCGCGCGTGGAGCCCGCCGAG
>NW_006159896.1:1812951-1834964 GCF_000334495.1 Tupaia belangeri chinensis
GCATTGGGGCTGGCAGCGGGAGGGGGGCTCTGCCTGCGCACGGGGAGGGGCGATCGCGAACCGCTAGGGATGGGGATTGATGCCGGGGCCCCGGGGGTCCTCCTAACCCACTCCGCCTTGGTAACTGCGCTCCGAGAGCAGGGTCCTCGCACCCCAAGGCTGTCGCAGGGAGCGTTGGGCCTCTTATCGAGGACTACCCCGTTAGAGCTGTGGGACCCTGCGCCGTCCTGTCTTCCCCACCTGGGGTTAGGGTTCTCGAGCCCCGGAGTGCGGGATCTGGGGAGGAGGTCCGTGCGAGAGGGCCGGAGAGTAAGCGCCCCCGGTAGACCCAAGTGCCCCTTGCCTCCCATCATCTTGGAATTAGGAGCCCCCTCCCCCTTCTCCCTGGAGCCCTCTTCCCAAGCTGCTGCGTGGGGGCGTCGGATCCTGCGGAAGGACTCCCAGGCTGGAAGAAGTGAAGCCCCAGCGAGGGCTGGGTCCCACTCCTAGCTCGGACTCAGCGGCCCTGCATGCCAGCCCCAAAGCCGAGTCGGCGCTCCCCGGCCAGCTCTCTGGGCTGTTGCCTCCCCAGCCCGAGCAAGCTGGTCCCCAACAGGCCTGCTTGATGCAGCGAGGCGCTGGGCTCACACCTGGTGGTCTCTGGTCCCTTCAGCAGAGATCGCCTCCAGGAGACTGAGACCCGGTCAGCTCAGCCTTGGGCTGCTCCTTGCAAACAAGCCTGTGAACCGGCTCCCCAAGCTGCCTCTGGGCTGCCTTGCAAGGCGTCTGGCCCCTGAACCTTATTCTGGTTGGCTGTGAAATGGGGACTAAGAGCTCCTACCACGCAGCGCTGGGAGGACGTAGTGAGTAGGTGATGCTTAGTAGGGCCCTGGCCCACATTCCTTGCTATTAGGGGCCAGTGGTTCTGTTGAGGTAGGAGAGTGTTTCCGGGCCTCGAACCAGAGTTAGCAGACTAACAGGCACGGAGGGAGCACCTTTCAGCCAGTGCCTGCCTTGCACATCCGCTGGAACCCTTCACCTACTGTTGTTATTCCCATTTCACAGATGAGGAGACTAAGGCTCAGAGAGGTCACATGGCTTGCTCGAGGCCCGCCAGCCAGTAAGTGGTGGAACCGGGACTTGCTCTGGCACCTGATATGCTGCACGGACCGTGTCCTTCTCAGAGCAGGGTTGTGACAGGCGACCAGGGGGTGGCGGTTCTGGCTGAGGGCTGTTCCCAAAAAAAAGGGGGGTGGGGGGTGGGTGGGTCCTGGGCACTGGTATGCTCTGGCATGTCTGGAGCATGAAGCCTGCGCAGGAATGGGTAGTGAGACTGACGCTGGACCTAGAGAGGGAGGCGCTGGGCGGGTCAGCACCTTGGAGGCTGGAGGAAGCAGGGCTGACCGGGCTGCCCTGGGACCCTGGACTGGGTCTTTTGCCCTGAAGGCCTGAGAGTCCAAGGACAAGCCCTCCTTGTGTCCAGGGAGCCCGGATCTTTAGTGTAGGGACTGGACAGGTTGGGAGGCTGGGGCCTCCAGGTCTGGCTGTGAGGGCAGGCCTGGAGAAACCTGAAGCTGGGGAGAGGCCGAGTTGGGTGGTGGGTGGTGGGTGGAGCCAGCACCTAGCCAATCAGGAGCAGGGTGTGTGTGTGTGTGTGTGTGTGTGTGTGTGTGTGTGTGTGGCCTTTTTTGGCTGAGATTCTCTGGCTATTCCTGGTGACTGGGAGTAAACAGCTGCTGGGTCAGGGGGCAGAAGCTGAGAGGACAGGCAGTCAGGAGCACCCTGAGCAGTCTCCCTGCCACCTCCGTACTGCCCCTGGCCTGCCTGGGCAGGAGGTCGGCTGGACACAGGTACTTAACTCTTTCTACAGGTGGAGAAATTGAGGTCTGGAGAGCGCTGGGCCCTGGGGGGGGGGGGGTAGGAGGGAGGTGCTCTCAGGGCAGAGGCCCCAGGAGCTGGGGTGGGAGGCAGGAGAGATGCCCAAGGCGGGGTTTCCCAGAGCCCTCCCCCACAGCCCTCTAAGGGTCAGGTGATTTCCACCTCAGGGGCTAGAACCAGCAGCCTTTGGAGGGCTGTGGAGGCGCAGGAGAGGATGTGAGAGGCTGTGTGGGAGCTCCCGGCCTGGGGGTTAAGTGGGGACCCAGGGAAGTTCCTCTCACCCAGGCTTGGAGGATGACTGCCAGTCAAGGAGGGTGTTCCAGGCAGAGGGGCACCATCTGGAAGAGAGTGAGAACAGGGGAGTGTAGGGACTTGCAAGGAGAGCTGCATTTCGTCGGAGCCACAGGGACCCCCGGCAGGGTTTAGAGCTTGGTGTGAGTGGGGCTTCTGTGGGGTGGGGGCAGGCCCCCCAGCTGTCTGGGTGTGGGAAAGCCTCTGCTCAGGAAGGAGAGTGGGCAGGAAGAGAAGCAGATTCCTGCCCTTTCTGGGCCTGTCTTTCCGTCTGCAAAGCGGGTACAGCCCTGAGTTTTGGGTGTACAGGAGAGCTGGCAGCCGGTGGGGAGGATGTGGCCTCTGATCTGCGGGACGCAGGGGACGACGTCCAGGCCATATCTCTTTTTGATGGCTTGCAGGTGTGACCCCACATCTCTGCCCCCCGGGCCACCCGCAGGACGCTGGCCCCTACCCCTCAGCAGGCACCGGAGAGAGATGAGTAGCAACAAAGTAAGTCCCCTTCGTTCCTTCCCGGTCAGAGCCTGACTTCTCTGAATGGGCCCCACGTTGCGCACGTGTCTCTCTGCCGAGGAGCCTGGGAGGCCGGCCTTTGAGCCTTGCTGTGGCTGTTTGTTTGCTGAGTGGTTTGGGGCAAACCCCCACCTCTTTCTGGGCCCAGGGTCGCCTGTGTCCTCCTAGGCTTGACTGACTATTCTATCTGTGGTAAAGGACCAGCTGAGAGAGTGACTGCTGTGGGGCCTGCAGGTGGTGTGGTGGTTAAGGGGCTGGACTCCCACATGGCTGACGGTGGTTCGAGGCCCAGACCTGGCGGCTTGCTTTTTTAATTAAACTTTCTCTCTCTCTTGGGATCAGCAGTTAGCGTAATGGCTATGTTGCTTGACTCCCATGTAGTCGACCACGGTGCGAGTCCCGGACCCGGTGGCTTAAACCTCACACCAGGCGCGTGTGCATGCGTGCCCAAGAGCCCGAGAGGAGAATGGAGGAGAAGGGATTGTGGCGTGGCCATCCCCCCTGGGGGGTGATTTCTCACTTTCTGTCTCTCTCTGTCTGTCTGGCGAGCGCACGTGCCCTATGCCAAAAACTTCTCCAAGGAAAAAAAAAAAAAAAAGACCTTTCTCTCTCTCTCTGGTCTCTCTCTGGTGAAATTAAAACAAAAAACAAAAACAAAACAAACAAATAACTGTAATAATAACAACAAATAAAATAAATAAACATGAAAAAAAGGAACTGACTGCTGGAAGAGGTGAGGGGCGTAGAGGTGAGCAGGGGCTGTGGGCGGGGCCTGTGGTCAGAATCAAAGATGAGTCTACTAAGCATCACCCTGAGGCCGTCAGATTCCCCATCCTTCATTCACTCCTGCTTTCCCAGTGTGTTTGGCTCTGCTCGCCCCTTCCCTAGGATCCACTGCAGCCTGGGCAGAGTTTGGGGGCGGGGAGCGTGGGCGTATTGGTCTGGATCTAATCAGGAGAGAGAAACCACATGATTCAAACAGGGAAAGTTGAATGCAGAGAATTATTAACTCCAAGGAGGCTCTGGAATGGCAGGATTGAATTCTGAGGAATGTAGGAAGAGCAGATATGAAGGCCACCACCCCCCCCAAAGGGAACAGCTCCAGGCCACTGGCTGTCACTGATACCAGACCGCCTGCCCAGCTCTGCTGGCACTGCAGGTGTTGAGTACACATGAGGAGCTGAGCTTGGGGAAGCTGTGATCACGCAGAAGCCAGAGGCACTCTGCTGAGGAGGGGTACCCGAGAACCTGCTGTGTGCTGCTAGCCTAACCGGCAGCATGGCTGGCCTCAGGCCTTGGGCCTCAGGCCGCTGGGCTGGGGAGGATGCTGGCTCTGGAGAAGCTGTGCTCTGCCTGAGCCTCCCTAGCCAGCCCATCAGAACCCAGAAGTAAAAGCTTTTCCTCCTCCCATGTCTCTCCAGCGCCCTCTACTGACAAACTTAATATGCAGGTGGCTGACAAGGGAAACCTCTAAAGGGCCCAGATCCTTCTCACTGAGCAGGCAAAAGAGGAACTTGGAGGTGACAAACCTAGGCCCTCTCACTCGGATGTCCCACCTGTCTCTAGGCATCCTCTAAGCTGCAGCTGGAAGGAATCCTAACACCTACATCCAATCCAGTTCGGCAAACCCTCTGAGGACCTTCTGTGCTCCCGGCCCTGCCCTGAGCTCCGGGATATGGCAGAGCACAAGAATGACCCAGGCCTGATCCTCAGCGCTCCTAGTCTAATGGGAGCAGTTTGAATGCGGTGTGATCTGTACTGTGTTGGGGGGAGCAGAGGGGGCTGCCAGGAGGCCTTCCTGGCAGTGCCTGAACTGGTCTGGAACAAAGAGCAAGAGTTAGCCAAACACAGTCGGTGCAAGGAGGTAGGTGGAGCCCGCGGGTGGCTGGGCCCTCACCGGCTTCTCCCCTCTCCAGGAGCAGCGGTCAGCAGTGTTCGTGATCCTCTTTGCCCTCATCACCATCCTCATCCTCTACAGCTCCAACAGTGCCAACGAGGTCTTCCACTATGGCTCCCTGCGGGGCCGCAGCCGCCGGCCCGTCAACCTCAAGAAGTGGAGCATCACGGATGGCTACATCCCCATTCTGGGCAACAAGGTAGGGCAGCCACTTGGGAGCTCCCTGGGAACTGGAACTTCCGGTGTCCCGGTGCCCACTGTCCCTGCTCCCTCCTCCTGGGAGGCCAGGCCTGGCCTCCAGTGACCCTAGACATGTGCCTGCCCTTCCCTGGGCCTCAGCTCTCTCCAGGCTCCCTCCCTGGGTGCTAATATCCCACTGTCTCCTCAGTCAGAGTCCCGGCGGAAACCGGAAACGTGTCTCTGGTCTTCACGGATCTGTGTTGCTGTGGGGAGTGCACTGTGGGCTCAGAGGCAGGACCTGGGTACTTAACAACGCAAAAGCAGTCATAGTAACCCTGTCCCTCACCAAGTGCCTGCTGTGTGCCCGGCAAGTGGTCACCTGTAATCCTCAGACAGATCCTGCGAGGTCAGCCGTATTCCCTCCCTTGAAGAGGTGGGATAACTGAGGCTCAGAGAGGCCAAGTCACTTGTCTAGGGCCACACTGTGAGGGAGGGATTTCCCAACCCCTGCTACGTTGCAGCTGCATAGAGAGGCCAAAAGTCCTGGGGTCTTCTGTTTGTCATTGGTACTCATGAAATTCAGGTTTATTTCTGGGGTTCATCCTCACTGACCCTCCTAAATTTTCTTTGGGGTCTTTGCATATGCATGCACCTTCCCTGGTAAGGCTCCATTAGCAGGTGTTTAGAGATAGATTAACGCCTGAATCTAGGAGCCCTGGAGAGGGGAATTGAAAAGGGATAAAGTGGGGCTGCTTGAGTGTGCTGGACACGGATGGGATGAAGTGGAGCCTGGCTTGCCCCTCAGAAGACTAGAGTTCAGGCAGGCTGGAAAGACTATCCTTTGAGGGACCTGGTGCTGGATTCTGGAGTAGGGCTCAGGCAAGGCTGCCTGGAGGAGGTGGCACTGAGCTTAGCCTTGAAGGCTGAATGAGAATTCCACCTGCAGAAAATAGACCCCAGGGAGCATGTGGTTCCAGCTCGCTCATTTCATCTGCAGGGAAACAGGAGCCTAGAGTAGCTTCCACACCGTTCCTTAATAACCGGTGGGGCCAGCAGGTGTCATAGTGGTTAAAGGTGCGGGTTCCCACATGGCTTGAGTCCCGGACCTGGCGCCTCACTTTCCCTTACTTTCCCTTTCTCTCTCTCTCTCTGGTCAAATTTAAAAAATAATAATAATAACGAATGGAATTAAATAAATAAATATTTTTTTAAAAAACCACGAGGTGGTATCTTGTTTGTAGAAATGTCGTAAGTACACTTGAGGAGATGTTTCTTTGGGGAGCTGAGGCTAAGAATGGGGATCTGTGTCATACAGACCTGAGTTCCAATCCCCGCACCTCTCCCAGCCCTGCTGTGTGACATTTCCCTGCCTAACTCCACCCCGACCAAGTTGCCTTCTTCCGGATTTCAACACCAGCTCTCTCCCACCTCGGAGTCTTTCAGAGTCTTCGCACTTGCTGTTCCTGCTGCCTGGAGTGCTCTCCCCAGGGGTTTGAGTGGGTCTCTGGGTCTCCGCTCAGAGAGGCCTCCTGGCTCTAGGCACTATTGATCCCTGCCCCCATCTTATTGTTCCTATCCTGCCTTTCGTTCCCTGTTAGTCTCCCCAACCAAGTTTCTTGCATGTTCTCAGAAGTTGGGACCAGCAGTTGGCATAATGGCTATATTGCTGAACTCCCATGTAGTCGATCGCAGTTTGAGTCCAGAACCCGGTGGCTCAAACTCACGCTGGGTGTGTGTGCGTGCGTGCCAAGATCCCAAGAGGAGAACGGAGAAGGGATTGTGGTATGGCCATCCCCCCTGGGGGGTGATTTCTCGGGGTGATTTCTCCCTTTATCTCTCTTTCTCTGTCCCTCTGGGAGGGCACATGCCCTACATCAAAAACCTCTCAAAAAAAAAAAAAAAAAACAATTAAAAAGTTCTCAAAAGTCTCCAGGGGCCAGCAGGTGGCATGGTGGTTAAGGCGCTGGACTCCCACATGGAGTTCCCGACCTGGTGGATTGAAAATCATGCCAGGCACATGTACGTGCATGCCCAAGATCCTGGAAGAGAAGAAGGGATTGTGGCCTGGCCGTCCCCCAGGGGGTGGTTGTGCACTTTCCCTCTCGCTGCCTCTCTCCAGAACTCATGCGCCCTATGGCACAAAGAGCTGGAAATCAGCAAAAGTCCTGCCGCAGCGCTTAGCTTTAGTCAGCTTGCTCTGAGTATTTGCTGGATGTTGAATGAGCAGGCTTTAACTCGTTTTCTCTAATTTAATATTTTGTTGGTTTTGCTTTTATTGATTTAATAAGTTTTGTTACAGGATGTATTTGGTGCACTCAACAGAGGGAGACAGGCAGAGAGAGAGAGTGAGAAATTCTTTCCCAGGGAAAATGGTCGTGCTCCAATCCCTTCTCTTCCTTCTCCTCTTGGGACTTTTTGGACACACATGCACACATGTCTGGTGTGTTTTTCAAGCTGCTGGGTCTGGGACTTGTACTGCACAGTCGACCATGTGGGATCCAGCCGCCTGAACCTCCACACTACCTGCTGGTTCCAGTTTGTCTTTCAAATGAGCATAATTTGGGCTGGATCTTTGGCCTGGTGGTTGAGGCAGCCTTTTGCCATGCAGCTGACCACGTGGTTCAAGTCCTGGACCAACAGCTTGAGAAAGACGCTGGGGCAGGTCCAGCAGGTGGTGTTATGGCTAAGGCGTTGGACTTCCATGTGGTCAACCGCGGTTTGAGTTCCAGCCCCGCAGCTTGAAACTCAAGCCAGGTGCTTTGTGGGTGCCCGAAATCCCAAGAGGAGAATGGAGGAGAAGGGATTGTGATGTGGCCATGCGCCCTCGGCAGTGATTTCTTGCTTTCTGTCTCTCTGTCTCTCTGATGAGTACACATACCTATAGCAAAAATCTCTTAAAAAAAAAAAAAAAAAGGAAAAAAAAGAAACATGTTGGGTGCATGTGTGTCATGTCCAAAATCCAGAAAGGAGGGGAGAAGGAGAAGGGATTGTGGCGTGACCATGCCCTGTGGGGATGCTTTCTCCTCTCCCTCTCTCTCTGGTGAGGGCATGTGTTCTCTAGAAAAAAAAATGTGCGTAATAAGTCCTGGCTCCCGGAGGTCTGGCTGCAGGGAGCTCAGGGCCAGTGCCCACCAGAGAGGCCTGGACGATGTTGCCTTTCCTTTCCCTGCAGACGCTGCCCTCCCGCTGCCACCAGTGTGTGATTATCTCCAGCTCCAGCCACCTCCTGGGCACCAAGCTGGGCCCTGAGATCGAGCGGGCCGAGTGCACGATCCGCATGAATGACGCGCCCACCACTGGCTACTCAGCCGACGTGGGCAACAAGACCACATTCCGGGTGGTGGCCCATTCCAGCGTATTCCGTGTGCTGCGGAGGCCCCAGGAGTTCGTCAACCGGACCCCCGAAACTGTATTCATCTTCTGGGGCCCACCCAGCAAGATGCAGAAGCCACAGGGCAGCCTGGTGCGTGTCATCCAGCGGGCAGGCCTGGCGTTCCCCACCATGGAGGCCTATGCCATCTCTCCTGCCCGCATGCACCAGTTCGACGACCTCTTCCGGGGTGAGACGGGCAAGGACAGGTACCAGCCTCCCGCCTGCCCCGTCTGGCCAGCCCTGTGCTCCCTCAGCATGCCTTGCCCAGGGGCCCTGCTGCTCCCTGCATGTACTGCTCTGAGGATGTGGTCACTTCTTGCCACCTGTCGGTCTGGTTTCCTAGGAGACTTCTCGTCCTATCCAGCTATTCACATGGGCCATTTCAAATCTGCTCTGCAGGTTTTGTCTGTCCAGGAGGGCTTCCTCCCTACATGCATTGCTCTGGGGAAATAAAGGCTTCAGTATGCTCTGCTCCAAGGTTGCTCAGTCCCTCCCAGCACCTTTCTAGGAGAGTGCCCCATTGCATACCTGACGTCATCTTGACTGTTCCCAGCATGCTTTGCTTTAAGTACACAATTGCTCCCTGAGGATGTGTCCTTCCCAGCATGCCGTGCTGTGACGAATCTCCCCAGAAAAGCAAGGCCTGCACTTGTCCCAGAGAAATATAATGCAAGACCCATATGCGATTTACGATAGAATTTTATTTTCTTAGAAAAGAGTGAGAACACAGGAGGGAAAATTTCGTTTTTTGGTTTGTTTGTTTTTTGTTAGGGTCTCACCATGGGTCAGTCCTTCCTGCCACAGCCTCCTATTAGCCAGGATTACAGGAGTACGCCACCATGTCCAGCCTGTTCAGGATGATCTAGAACCAAACCCAGGCCTCCTGTGGGGTCCCCACCCACTCAGTAGTGCTTTCCCACTTGCGTCACTTTGGGCTATAGTAATTATTATTTTTTAAGGTTTTTGCCATAGGACATGTGTGCTCACTGGAGAAAGACAGAGAGGAAAAGTTAGAGATTACCCCCGGGGAATGGCCACATGCAATCCTTTCTCCTCCATTCTCTTGGCATTTGGGGCATGCACGCACACATGCCCAGTGTGGGTCTAGGTCTTGAACCGTGGTCGGCCGTATAGGAATCCAGCTCTTTAATTACCACACCGTCTGCTGGCCCCTATAGTAATTAATTTTAAAAAAGTAAAAAAAAAAGGGCCAGGTAGTGGCACAGTGACAACACCACTGGACTTACATGCGAAGGGTCCGGGTTTGCATTCCAGAGCCAGTCTGTACACATCAAGCATGCATACATGTGTGTGGGTACCAATGATCCGGGTGGGCTGAGGCTGGGGATGGATTGCAGCATGGGGATCTGTCTCTCTGCCTCTCTCTGTCTCTTTCTCATGAAATAAATAAATAAATAAACGTTTGAAAACTAAAGAGAAACAGGTGAAATTAACTTTAATATACTGTATTTCATTTAAGCCAATGTGTAGCTCCTGTACACATTCTGTTAGATTTATACCTAAATATTTAACAATTTTTGGAGCTATTATAAATGGTGTTTTAAAATATTTTTGGTTCCTAATTGTTCATTGCTAGCATAAGAAATGATATATAGGGAACCAGCAGTTAGCGTAATGGCTATGTCGCTGGACTCCCATGTAGTCGACCGCGGTTCGCGTCCCGGACCTGGTGGCTTAAAACTCACGCCGGGCGCGTGTGTGTGCATGCCCAAGATCCCGAGAGGAGAATGGAGGAGAAGGGATTGCGGCGTGACCATCCTCCCTGGGGGGTGATTTCTTGCTTTCTGTCTCTAATATCTCTCTGTCTGTCTGGCGAGCGCACACGCCCTATAGTGAAAACCTCTCCAAAAAAAAAAAAAAAGAAAGAAAGAAAGAAAGAAATGATGTATAGACCTTGTTTTCTGTGTTGACCCTATATCCCATAACTCTGGTAAGCTCATTTATTGGTTCTAGGAGATTTTTGTAGATTCTTTGGGATTTTCTATGCAGATAATCATTTTGTGTACAAATAAGGACAGTTTTATTTCTTCCCTTCCAATTTATATACTTCTTATTTCTTTTTCTTACTTTATTGCATTGGCTGAGATTTTCAATAGAATGTTTAATTGTGTTAGAAGTAATGAGAGTGAACATCCTTGTCTTGGCTCTAGTCTTAGAGATATGTGTTTAATATTTTATCATTGAATATGACTTTATTTGTGTGTGTGTGTGTGTTTTGGCAGTTCCCTTTATCCGGTTCTGGAAGTTTTTTTCTCTTTCTAGTTTGCTGAGAATTTTTATCATTACCAGAAATTAAATTTATCAAATGTTTTTCTGCAGCAATTGATATGATCATGTGGTTTTTCTTGACTGTAGCTATGGTGGATTGCTTTGATTTTTTTCATATTGAGTCAGCTTTGTAGTTTTAGAATTGTGATATTGGTTATCATTTTTATTTTTAGATGTATAGTCTATTGTTGGATATGATTTGCTAATATTTGTTGAGGTTTTTCTGTCTATGTTCATGAGAGATATTTGGTCTGCAGTTTTGTTTTGGGTTTTTGGTATTGTCTTTTCCTGGTTTCGGTATCATGGTCATACTAGCCTCAGAAAGTGAATAGAGAAATGTTCCTTTTTCTGTTTTCTGAGAAAGATGATGGGGAGTTGGTGTTTGTTTTCTTTAAGCGTTTAATAGAAGTTGCCAATTAAACAATCTGGACCTGAGTGGTTCTTTCTCAGGTTTTTGACCATGAATTCAATTTCTTTAATAGTTATAGGACACACAGCTTATCTATTTCATCCTGGGCAACTTTTGATAATTTGTGGGTTTTAAGTCACTTCGTCTCAATTGTCAAATCTAGTATGTTGTTGTTTGTGGAATTTCCTAGTGATCTTTTAGGGTCTACAGTGCCCATAATTTCCCCTTCTTTATTCCCAATGCTGCTAACTCATATCTTCTCTCTTTGTCAGTCTTACTAGAGTTTTTTTTTTTTTTTTTTTTTTTTGAGAGATTTTCACTGTAGGGCGCGTGCGCTCGCCAGACAGACAGAGGGAGACATAGAGACAGAAAGCGAGAAATCACCCCCCAGGGGGGATGGTCACGCCGCAATCCCTTCTCCTCCATTCTCCTCTCGGGATCTTGGGCACGCACGCACACGCGCCCGGCGTGAGTTTTAAGCCACCGGGTCCGGGACACGAACCGCGGTCGACTACGTGGGAGTCCAGCGACATAGCCATTACGCTAACTGCTGGTTCCCTTACTAGAGTTTTTTGATTTTTTGTTTTGTTTTGTTTTGCTTGCTCTTTCAAAGAACCACCTTCTACCAAATAAATGCAAAATATTTTTAGTTTGATATGTAACCAGGGCTGCCCTCCTAGGGAAAGGAAAGGCAAAGGTCCCATTCCTTTAAAAGTAAAACAAGGGCCAGGCCACAGCACAGGGGTTAAGGAGCTGGATCTCACATGGCTGACTGCCCTGGTGGCTTAAAAACATGCACGGTGCAGTGTTTATCCTGACAGGAGGAAGAGATGGAGGAAGAGGGATTGCAGCATTGCTACGCCCCGTGGGGGTGCGTTCTTCCTTTCTCACTAGCAAGTGCATGTGCCCTCTGGCAATTAAAAAAATGCTTAGTGATATACCCTGCACCTGTTTCTCCTGCTGCATGAGAAATCCAGTGCGTGTTTACCCTTACAGCACACCTCGGCCACAGGGCAAGTGCATGCGGCCACACGTGCTGGTGCCGCTTGGCGGAAGCAGGGGTCTGAGTTCTCGGCTACTCTCCCTGCCTCGCTGTGAACTGCCGTGGCTCCAGCGTGGCCTGCTCTAATTCGTCTCCCCTTGGAGTTTGCTCCTATCCTGGGCACAGCTGCTTTGAGCACACTCCGGGGTCGGGGTCACTCCCAGGCTGCCCAGCTATGCCCTGTTTCCCAGGAATTGTTTCCCAGCGTTCCCCGTCTCACTCTTCCCCAGAAAAGCTTGCTCCATGCCCCTCGTCTCTGCCAGCATGCCACGCTCCGTAGCGGGCCAGGCTGGGGGGCACTCCCGCGGGGGCTCCCGCTAGGTGGGAGGGGGGAGTTCTGGGCAATGCCACAGGGTTGCTCATTCCTCCCTGCCTGCTCCCCGCCCCTGCCTGCATCCCACTCATCACAGCCCCTCTCTGCCCCCAGGGAAAAGTCCCACTCCTGGTTGAGCACGGGCTGGTTTACCATGGTGATTGCGGTGGAGCTGTGTGACCACGTGCACGTCTACGGCATGGTTCCCCCCGACTACTGCAGGTGAGCCCTCCCAGGGCAATGCCCGCGCCCTGGCCACAGGAAGGAGCTGGGTGGCCTGGACACGGTGGCGGGGGTTCCTTCGAGGGCCTCAACTTCATTCTATTCAGACCATCCCGCCGAGATCTGGGCTCCTCTGAGCTCCCTCCTGGGCTCAGCCAGGGTTGGTCTGTCAGTAACTATTGCTATCATTTCAAAAAACAATTATTTATTTAATTTTATTTATTCATTCATTCATTTTAATTTGACCAGAGAGAGACACACAGAGAGAGAGAGAGAGAGGGAGAGAGAAAGCAAGCCGCCAGGTCCGAGACTTGAACCATGGTTGGCCATGTGGGAGTGTCCAGCACCTTAACCACCACGCCACCTGCTGGTCCCCACTATTGTTATCATTTGAACAATCCGCTGGGGGACCTCTGTCCTGAGCACGGACCACGAGCTAAACCCGCACGTTTCTCTCACTTCTCATAGCAGCCCTGAGGGAGAGATACTGTTTTTCTCCCCATTTCATAGATGAAGAAAGCTGAGGAGGATGTTTTATGACTGGCCGAAGGCCCCAGAAACCATAGGAGGTGGGGCCGGGCTCTGGAGCCCACAGTCTGTAACCGCTCTAATCTTCTGTGGGGCTGCCCTCCTGAGGAAAGGAAAGAAAAAGGTCCCATTGCATTTTTTAAAAAAGTTTGGTTTCTTTAATTGACGGTTACAAATCTAGTCTGCCCTGGGATCAGCAGTTAGCGTAATGGCTATGTCACTGGACTCCCATATAGTCAACCACGGTTCGCGTCCCAGACCTAGTGGCTTAAAACTCACGCCAGGCACGTATGCATGCGTGCCCAAGATCCCGAGAGGAGAATGGAGGAGAAGGGATTGCGGCATGGCCATCCCCCCTGGGGGGCAATATCTCGCTTTCTGTCTCTCTGTCTCTTTCTGTCTGTCTGGCGAGCGCATACGCCCTATAGCGAAAAACTCTCCAAAAAAAAAAAAATCTAGTCTGCCCTATACACATTTTACAGGTGGGGAAACCGAGGCCCAGGGAGGGGCAAGGCTTTCTTCCCCTGAGGTGCTCGGCAGGTGAGGGGCTGAAGGGCAAGGACCCGGCAGGGGGGGCCCGCCCGCCTGATGGCCCCTGTCTCCTGCCCCAGCCAGCGGTCCCGCCCACAGCGCATGCCCTACCACTACTACGAGCCCAAGGGGCCGGACGAGTGCGTCACCTACATCCAGAACGAGCACAGCCGCAAGGGCAACCACCACCGCTTCATCACCGAGAAGAGGGTCTTCTCGTCCTGGGCCCAGCTGTACGGCATCACCTTCTCCCACCCCTCCTGGACCTAGGCCGCCCTGCTGTGGGACCTCGCGAGGAACACAGACGTGGCTCTCCGCCCAGCTCGACCACGGCCATCTTCTGACCAGTCGTGGCTGGCTGGAGTGGCTCCTGGCCAATCGGGTCCTTGACAAGGGTCAGTCAGGGTCCGAGGGCTCTCTCACCCAATCAGGGATTTGGGAATCTGTGTGATTAATCAGGGCTGTCCGGGGCGTCTTTCTTGCCCAGTCAGGGTCTGAGCTAGCCGATCAGGGTATGGGCATTTCTGAGTCAGTCTGAGGCCAAGGACGTGTCCTTTCCCAAGAAGCCTTGCTTCAGAGTCCCAGAAATGGACCCCCAAATCACTCGCTACTTAGCTGGGACAGTGGGGTCCTGTCCCAAGGAGCTGGGGACTTGGTGTTGCCCCCTCAATACCTAGCATCAGAAGAGAGAGAGTGTGTGTTGGGGAGGGGGAGCTGTCTGGAGGTGGGGCTTGAGGATTTGCAGGCTGGGAGTTTTCCCGGAGGTGGGAAGTCTTGATCCTCCCTGGATGACCTTGGACAAGCCCCTCCTCCTCTCTGGTCCTCTCGTAGAGGCAGAGACATTCCCCCGGCCTAAGCCTGTGCTCCCTGAGACGGCTCCCCCAGCCACTATCCCCAGGAGGCTGTTACCTGGGGTCCTTCCCCACCTCCTTGGAAAACTTTAGGGTGTTTTTGCACAAACTCCCTCAGGGTTGGGGGATTCTGACAGGAAAGCGACGGACCTTAAGCTGCTCCTGTGACCCCTCAGTCCAGCTGCCACTAGCTTGGCTCTTAGAGGGCCAGGCCTCTTCTGCCATGCAGCTGTGAGGTCTGCCACCTTGTGCAGGAGCTTTGGGGCAGGGCATGGCAACTACACTGTGTGGGCTTTCACGGAGCCTCTGGGGACTCCCCAGGGTCTCCCCAAGCAGGGTCTGGGATGGCTGTAGGGAACCAGGAGCTGCCACCTGGCTCTGTCCCCTGGCTCTACATAGGCACTTTATTAAAGCTGGGCCTCTGGGGGGCATGCTTGCCCCTGTGCTCCCAGAGCCTAGAAGGGAGGGCTTCCAGGAGGAGGCTGTGGATGGGAGGGACCAGGAGACCAGCAGCAGTCATTGCACACTGGGGTGACAGAGGCGGCGAGTGCCCCAGCCTTGGTTTCGTAACGATTTGTACAGGAATAAACACACCTAAACTTCAGCTTCGCGTCTGTGTCTCCTGCATCCAGCCCAGCGTCTGGCCCAGCACCCGGGCGTCCTCAGACCACACCCACACCCTGGGCTGGAGGCTCAGAGAACCCGCCGCTGCGGGCCTTTCCAGGTGGCCACCGTTCTGTATCTTGCAGTTCAGGTGGACATCCAGTGGCTGAGGGCTCTGGGGTGGGGTGGGGCAGGGCAGAGGCTGAGCCCACTCGACTTTTCCTGCCCTGGCCTCCCCCAGCCGGCCTGGGCAAGCCGCTTCACCGCTGGCAGCCCCAGTGCCATCATGCCCCAAACAGGACCAGACACAGCTTCTAGGGGGTGGAGGGGCCGGACAGAGCTCTGGAGGAACCTGCAGAAGTTGGGTTAGAGTCCCAACAGGCAGAGCAGAGCAGCTGTGGAGGTTCAGGTGCGAGTGCAAGGCCAGGGCCGGACAGCACTAGCCGCACGGGGAGGCCTGCAGGGGTGGGCAGAGGCGGGCAGAGGCGGGCTCTGAGGGAGAGCGGCTGCAGCCCTGGCGAGGGTGTGGCAATTCCACAAAAGGGCTGTTCTCCGCAGGCTGGCAGGAGGCAGGGGTCTGTGACTCCGGAGATTACAACCTGTTGAGGCAGATAAGATGCCCTTGGGAGCAGGGCAGACAAAGGGTGACTGCGCAGACAAGGGCTGGCGCCTGCTGGGAGCTCCCAGGGCTGCTGGGGGCCGGAAGGAGAGTGCTCCTGGGCACTAGGCCAGCTGGACGGTGGGCCACCAGGGTGGGAGCGAGGACACCTGGCCTGTGCCTCACATTGCGCCGTCTGTAAGTAGCCACAGGCCGTGCTGTCAGGGGCAGTTGATGGGGGGCGGCCATCGGGTGAGAGGAGTAGCTCTCGGAAAGCACCTAGTGGTGGGAGCCAGGCCTTGCTGGCAGGAGGGAGCGGTGAGAGGAGCCTGCAGGGGCCAGGGGCAGAGGGCCAGGCAGGGCAGCCCCAGCAGCCGGCAAAGCCTCCCTCCTTGGTGGAAGTCAAGTGGGACTTCAACAGCCTGGGCTGGAGGCCCGGAGGCTGGAGGGCCTGTGCGCAGGACCCATGCCCAGGGCGGACCAGGCGGTGACAGGTGGGAGTGCTAGAGGGACAGCACTCTGCAGAGGCCTGGGTGGGGTCCTAAGTAGGTGTAAAGATATGGGAACAGGGCCCTCCCCCGCCCACGCAACGCTTCTGGGAATCTGGGTCCAGGCAGAGGTGTCCCAGAATAATATGGCTGTCTGCCTACTGGCGGGTATGAAAGGGGGCAGCGGGAGGGCCTCTGGAGGGGGCCGCTGTGTTGGAGAACCCCAGCATCAGGCCTTCGGTGGAGGACACTCAGGGCAAGAGGCTGGGGGCTTAGTCCCCTCAAACTCACCCCTTCAGGTGGAGACTGGTCTGCTCATTCCCAAGGCAACTTCCTAAAGCCGGCCTCATCATGGGCCTCTGCTCCGAAACCTTCGCTGGCTCCCCATGTGCTGTCTAGGGCCAAACCCATCTCCTTGTTTGGCATTCAAGGCCCCTCTGAATGCCAACCTACACCTGCACTGCCTCCTCTCCAGTCACCACTGCGAGGCCTTGGGCTTCCTCATATCTATGTAAAGGTCCCCACCCCTCCTTGGGGAGATGTCTCCCGGTTGGTCTCCCTCCAGCTGCAAACTCCATGAGTGGTAGTCACTTCTCTCTGGGTTTCCTGTCCAGCTGTTTGCAGTGGATGTTCAGGGGTTCTACCTGTTCCGCCAGCCAGCCCACCTGGGGCAGCCCACAGCCCTCACTTCCTGCATGCTGACCTGTGGGTCAGGCTGTGAGCCTCAGCCAGCAGGAGTCACCCCCACCCCCAGCCTCCAGCTGGCTTGTCTGGAGAGAGAGAGAGAAAGAGAGACTGCATCCCCACAGTGACCCACCCCCAACCCCAGCCGGCCCCAGATCATGGGCAAACCTGTGCCTGTTGTACTCACAGAGGTCCCCGGACTCGAACCAGGAACCTTCCCATGTGGGTCAACCTTGCAGAGCATCACATTTTCCTGCAGTGCCATTGTCTGGTCCCTGGCATTCTTTTTTTAACAAAAATATTTTGAAAATATTTTTGCGAGTTGGCTCCATTTTTATACATTTATGTTTTTTGATGCTTTTTGTTGTAAAATAACTTAAAGCATATAAATGATACAAGGTAGACAGCTGGGGTACGGCCACGCCCTATTCCCTATTAACAGTTTAGGGTATAATTCCCCTCCACACTAACTTTTCCTTTCCCTCTCTTCCTTCCTCCTTACTTCTTCCTCTTGTTAGGTTGTAGCTAAAAAATCCTGGAACTTCAGTATCCCAGCTGATGGAAACTCCATAGGTCACATGCAAATAAAATAATAAGAATTATTTTAACTTTTTAATTAATTAATTTATTCATTTATTTACTTTAATTTAACCAGAGATGGACAGACAGAGAGAGAGAGGGAAAGTGAGAAAGCAACCCACCAGCTCAAGGACTCAAACCACGGTTAGCCACGTGAGAGTCCAGCGCTCTTAAACATCATGCCACCTGCCAGCCCCCTAAGATTTGCTTTTTATTCAAATTTGTATTTATTTATTTGTAAAGGTTTTTGCCATAGGGCCCAGGTGTTTGGCAGAGAGATACAGAGACAGTGAGAAGGAAAGTGAGAAATCACCTCCTGGGGGATGGCCGAGCTTTTCTTCTCCATTCTCCTCCTGGGCTCTTGGGCGCACACACACATGCACCCAGTATAATTTTCAAGCCACCAGGTGTGGGACTCGAACCGTGGTCAGCCATGTGATAGTCCAGCACCTTAACCCCACACTACCTGCTGACTCCAAAATGTTCTTAATCATTTTTACCCAGCTGTGTAACAGATCTCCAACGCTTTTCTATTTTCTACCTTGCAGATTTGACATCTGTACCCACTAAATCCCCCTTTTCCATTTCCCCAGCCTCCGGCAACCACCCCTCTGTGTCCATTTCTGTGACTCTGACTGTGTCAGCAGCTGACGTAAGTGAAGAGCAGTCTTTGCGACTGCCTCGGTTTGCTTGGCGTGCCGTCCTCCAGGCTCATCCGTGTCACAATTGTCTTATACAGTGGTAGACGCTTACTGTAAGGAAAACCAACACACTTGAGGAAGCCTTTAAGTGAGAAGTGAAATTTGCTGCATCCGGCCAGGGAGTCAGTCCTGCTTCCTTTCATCAGCTCTAAGATGTCACTGGCTTGATTGTAAGGCAACGTGATTTTAACTCTGCACAGTTAAAATGCAAATATCTATCTATCCACATACAGATGGAACTGGATTCTACCCATGCACACACACACGTGCTCACGCAACACACAGCCCTCCTGTCTGGAGATGTCTTTATGCAGATGAGATCAGACTCGTGCAGATTATTTTGGCCTGCTTCTCTCTGAAGCTGGCTGTGTCGGGCTGCTTGCCCCACCAGCCCCGGGGCACTCCGGGTTCCCTTCTCACCCAGCCTGTACGGCAGTCATAACCTCCCCACCCGCCCCCCACTGGCACGAGAAAACCGGCCTGTGTGAATTTCGTGCCCATGTCTGTTTCCTTTGCTTTCTCTAAGGGTCTCACCAATGCACACACCTATCCAGGGCTATTGAGAGGAATTTCTTTCTTTTTCTTTTTAAAATTATTTTATTTAACTTTATTTATTTATTTATTCATTTGTTTCTGTCTATCAGTCTGGAGAGAGAGGACAGAGAGAGCGAGAGAGAGAGAGAGAAAGTGAGAAACCAAGTTGCCAGGTTTGGGACTCGAACCACAGTTGGCCATGTAGGAATCCAGCACCTTTAACCACCACGCCACCTGCCAGCCCTGAGAGGAATTTCAAACAGCTCCTAATGCAGAATCTCTGACCCACTGCACCCTCCCCCAAAACACTAAGGTCCTAAGAAGGGCAAGTCCACCATCACAGGTGACAGAGTGGGGACTGAACCAGGCTTCCTGGTGTTTTGGCTCCTATGATCGTAAAGGCACCACCATGTGAGGTGGTCTTCTCGCCTGTGTCTCACTCTTGCTCAAAGACCTTCTATGGCTCCCTGGTGCCTACAAGACAAATTCCAGATTTGACCCACTCCATCCTCTGGGGCTGCTGCCTTCATGGTCACGATGTGGGTGGGCTGGCCAGGCCGGGTGGTCAAGGGCATGTGTTCGAAGGCTGGATGGTTCTGGGCTCTCCTGCCTTGACACTCTCCCTACAAAATGCAGGATAAGGCATCTCTTTCTACCAGGAAACCCGAGGCCGGCTACTTTACACAGCTCCACGTCCCCCTCAGTGTCTGCCGCCTGCCCAGTGAGTGCTGATTAATGGGGGCTCTTCTCCCATCAGGATCCTCTGCCTCTCACCCAGGCACCCACCGTGTTCTGAGCTCTCCCTCCCAGAGCTCAGCCTTTGGGAGCTACCCAACAGCTCCGTGGGGGCAGGGCTGGTTTCTTACAGTCATCCACCCGACCACTGGCTGGAAGTGCACGTTTGGGTTGGTCTTTGGGTCCTGGGGAGTTTCAGTCCCAGAAGGGCTTACAACTGTGGTCCCAGAGTCCATGGCTTCCCCCTTCCTCCCTGGTCTTTCTCTCCCACCAATGCCCCATGGGATCTTGTGCAAAGGGCCTCTCCTTGCTGGGCCTCAGTTTCTCCCGCTGTCATACGGGAAATCTGGCCTTGTTCCTCTGAAAAGATGTGGGCACAGAGGAAGGTGACAGAGGGACAGAAACCCTTGGTGCGCTGCAAAGTGAGGTGCACCGTGCAGACACAGCCCCTGGGAGTGCATGGCAGGGGTGCCAGTCCAGCCCTAGCTGCCCATCAGGCTCCCGGTCCAGGCCCCCTCCCTTCCCAGTCTGCTCTCCCTCCCTCCTCCACTCCCTCCCTGCTTCGCAGAGTGCCGGCTCCCAGCTCCCGGCATGCAGCGCGCTGACAGCCTTATAAATAGTCGCCTTTGCAGGCGGCTGGCGAGGACAGGCAGGGCACGCACTGGCCCCGGCGCCCACCGCACCCCTCCCCCAGGTCAGTGTGTGTCTGTGTGGATGTGTGTGTGTGTGTGGCCTGGGCACCTCTGTGGGGAGTGAGGAAGCTCACCTGGAGCGGGGTGTGTGTGTTTGTGTGTGTTTGTGTGTGTTTGTGTCAGGCCACCCTGGGGTTTTGTGTGTCTGTGGGTGTGCTGTGTGTGTATTTGCACGTCTCTATTCCCCGGGCTCTGAGTATTTTGCCACACTGTGTGTGCCTCTGTGGGTCTGTGTGTGCGTGTGTGCGTGCACATGCATGTGTGTTGCAGCCCCTCCCAGTCTCCCAGACAGTCACCCCTTTGTCCCAGCCGGCACTCCTGGGGCTCTAGGTCCCTGCCCTTGGCACGTCCCAGCTGAGGCCCAGGGAGGGGTGCTGTGGTCCAGCTCCCTGTCCCAGAGGGCCTGTGCGGGGACAGCCTGTGCACTCGGCAGGACTCTCCTGTATATTGCTTCAAGTGCTGGGGGACCCAGAGTCCCCTGGATGCTCAGCACCTGCCCCAGCCTCCTGTCAGGAGTAGGACTCTGTGGGGTCCCAGAGCCTTCCTGCAGCACTGCTCGGCTGCTTACCCAGAGAGGGGACACCAGCTACCCAAGGTCACACAGCCGAGGGGTGGAGTTGGGGTTTGAACTCTAGTCAGTTGACAGCTGCTGGGCAGCTGCTCCTGGGTCAGGAGCTGGGCGAACGAGGTCTTATCCTGGCCTTGCTTCGTGATTGGGGTTACACCACAGTTCCTGGGCTCCTCAGGCCTCGTTGCAGACCACCCAGTCACACTAGGAGTTGCTGGGGCCTCAACCCAGGGACCTTAGAAGGCCTGGGTGTTTAACCGGTAACCCAACTCCATCCTGGACCCCTGGCCTGTGTGAGTCCAAGTTATTTTGGACCAAGGAAGTGGCAGGTGCCAGTAGGAGGCAGGGGCTTAGGTTACCAGGAGGGAGGGTGGGGCGGGGTGGGGCGGGGTCCAGGCACTTCACTTCGCTGTGGCTGTCCCTGGCCCAGGCGCACTCGCCCCCCTTGACACCCCCCCTCCCGAGGATGCCAGGCAGCTCCCGCCCCTCTGTGAGCACATACAAGGAAAGAGGCTATAACTCACTCCCAAGGCGGTGGAGCGTCAGCAAAACTGCTCGGGGGCCTACAGGTGCCAGGCCCTGAGCAGCAGGAAATGCAGACCAAGCTTGACCCTAGCCAGGTCGGAGTGCAGCTGTGCTCCCCTCTAAGCCTCAGTTCCCTCCCAAGATGGCGGTGAGGTTCCCAGCCCTGTGCTCAGTCGGTGCTAGGCCCAGCCAGGTCGCGATCAAGTCTTACAGCACAGCGGAGAGGTCCAGAACAATGCGGCATGTGCGCTGCTGCGGGAAGTTCAGAAAAGACCTCTGCTAGTGTGAGAGTGGAGGGCTGAATCCAGGGAGGCTTCCTGAAGGAGGTGGCACCTGAGCTGAGACCTAAACAACAGCAAGTTGGGGAAAGGCATCCAGGCACTGGGTCCCACATCCGCCAAACTCTGGAGGGGACATAATCGCAGGGTGGGAAGAAGTTCTAGGTGGGTCCAGTGGTGGCTGACAAGGCAGCAGAGGGTGGCAGGTCCCAGGTCAGGGTCCTGTGAGCTCTGTTAGGGCCTGGCTTTGTCTCAGGAGCCGAGAGGCAACATGTGGACGGCTGGAGGCAGGCGAGCACCACGGCCCGTGCTTGTTGGACAGTCCTGCAGGTTTTCTGGTGGGGCCAGTGGCGGGGAGGCCCACGTGGGGGGATGGGCAGAGGCTTAGGATGAGGAAGCAGGTGGTGTGCAGGGCAGAGGCTCACACTGACCCTGGCCTCTGGCTTGGCCGTGGGGCATGGGGCTGGGGACAAGGGAGGGCTGTTCAGAGTCTGAGGTGTCTGGGGAGCCTGCGGGGGCATGGAGTAGGCAGTGCACAGGGACGGGGTCCTTGGAGCCTGAAGCTGGGGATGAGAAGGCAGGGGAGGGAACCAGCAGTTGGCGTAATGGCTATGTCGCTGGACTCCCACGTAGTCGACCGCGGTTCATGTCCCGGACCTGGTGGCTTAAACTCACGCCGGGCGCGTGTGCGTGCGTGCCCAAGATCCCGAGAGGAGAATGGAGGAGAAGGGA
>NW_006159896.1:1835165-1837914 GCF_000334495.1 Tupaia belangeri chinensis
CTGAAATCCCGAGAGGAGAATGGAGGAGAAAGGATTGCAGCATGGCCATCCCCCCTGGGGGGTGATTTCTCGGTTTCTGTCTCTATGTCTCTCTGTCTATCTGGCGAGTGCACGTGCCCTATAGTGAAAAACCTCTCAAAAAAAAAAAAAAGAAGAAGAAGAAGGTAGGGAGAGCCTTAGGGTGGGGCCAGGGTAGGGTGGCAGGGAGTCTGGCTGAGGGTTGTGGTCAAGGCAGCACTGACCGTGACGGTCACTGGTGGCCTCGGGCAGTGAGGTGGAGGCCAGGGAGCACAGAGGCCAGTACTGAGCAGACGGGTGGGCGGGAGGCTGGGGGCCAGGGGCTGTGGAAGCATGGGGAGCTGTGGGACCGAGGGGTTTATTTGCTTGCTGAGGAGCAGTGAAGCAGGTCTTCAAGGGGTGCAGGGCAAGGGCCACCTGTGGGTACAAGAGCAGCCTGCACTGGGGCGAGCCTGGGACCCCACGCTTGGATGGCTGGCTGTGAGGGGCCGTGTCTATGGGAGCAGCCCCTGCACATCCCTCCACCTTGAGCCTCAGCGTCCCTTAGCTCCCCCTCCTTGGATGGTCCCAGGCGGGGACACAGGGAGCTCCCCCAACCTGCCTCCTGGCAGCTTTCTTCCCTCCCATGGGAGCGTTGTCAAGGCATCTGGGCAGATGCTGGACCCACGCCCTGTTCTCTGGAGTTGCGGGAGGAGCCGCTCAGGAGTGGCTGTGGGCACTGTCTCCGCCCCTCGGCAGGGGCCCAGGTGGACGGGAGGCAGTTACTGCCCTCCGACAGGTGAGGCAATGGGAGCCAGAGGGAAGGTGACTTTCCCAAGGTCACGCAGCCTGCGGCCTTCCCCGCCCTCCCGTGTCCAGATGTGAGTTGGGCCTGGCACGCACAGCAAGGGCTGGCCACCTGGGGCGTGGCTTGGTGGAAGCTGAGTCAGGGTGGGGAGGAGGTCCCCTCACTCCCCTCACCTGTGCCCTTGTCTTGCAGAGGCTGACTCAACTCTCGCGGAGGCCTTGGCAGGATGGAAGGTATGAGGCTCTTTTCCCGCTCAGGCTGGGCCCCAGCGTGTCCAGCTGCTTAGGGGCTCCTCTGGGGGAGACATCCTGGGAGGGGTAGCAGGTGGCTTGGGGAGGTGCCAGCTCTGGCTCTTAGATTACTTCTGGAAGTGGTGGGACTTCCCTGAGGTCCTGAGGGCCCGAGCGTACTTCCTACACTGGTATTTATAGAGCTCGGTCCCTGCTGCTTTCTTGGAAGGGTGGGCGCTGGGAGGGGCAGCCTGCCCTGCAGAGAGGCCCCAGGTGTGTAAACCACCAAGCCTAAGGAGGATCCGGCGAGTCCTTGTCCTCTCTGTGACTCGGTATCCCTGTCATCCAGAGGCAGTGGGCCTTGCGGATGTCTTGGGCCCTTGGGGCTCTATAGGCTGGGACCTAGTAGAGACACACAACGGCAGAGAGCCCATGTGCTGGCAGCCCTGTCCATCCAGCCCCGGGCACGAGGCCTCGGCCTGGACAGCCCTTAAAGGAGCTCAGAGGGCCTGGCTGCCGTGGCCGCCGAAAGCCAGCGGTCACCCTTCCGTCTCCAGTTTGGAACATCAGCCACCACAGGACTGTGGGCTCCTCCCACCCTGGCGTGTGCCCTTCACGCAGGGACAGGGGCCCAGAGACATTGTTCTTTCAACAGCTCCTCGTGGCTGGGAGGGCCCCTAGGGACAGCCAAGCCCCCCTCCTCACTGCGGGAGGGACGGAGAAGCAGAGAGGGCAGGCTCTGCATTCCCAGGGCACGTGGCATGGACGTGAGGGGTGCAGCCTGGTCCTCTAGTTCCCTGAGAACAGGGGAAGCCTGAGGAGTCCAGGGAGAGGCATCTAGGCTCCCCCATCAGTTCTGATGCCCCTGGAGCAGCGTATCCACTTGGGGCTTCGGTTTCCCTCTCCCTGTGAGGCCGTGGTCGCCTTGGGCTTTAACAGTCAGCTGGAGGCGGAGGTTGGAACACAAGCTGGCCTCCCTGTCTGGGCAAGAGTTCCACGTGCCCACCGCAGCCCTCCTCCCAGGCAACCGTCTCCACGGCAACATATGTTGTGGTTGCCAAGTCCACATTAGCACTGCCAGGGGAGGCGGGCAATGGGCAGGGCCAGGGCCCAGGAGGGAAGGGCAGGCGACACGGCCGAACGGCACCATGGGCTGCTGCTCGTCCAGTGACCCCCGCACAGAGAAAGACCTGGAGGCCAGAGGTGACAGCAGGGGGTTGTTGCCTCGGCCGGTCCCTCTGCCTGGAGTGCCCATCTGCACTGACCTGCCCGGTCTCAGCTCTCACTTGCACCACGCAGGCTCTGGGCTGGGACATGCCTGTCCTTCTGCCAGGGGGCCCAGCTCAGGCCCGGGTTCCAGAGGTGCCTCTGGTTGTTGGTTGAATGAGTGACCCAGCCCTCTCCCCTTTTCTCTCCCACAGAGAAGCTGAAAAAAACCAAAATCATCTTTGTGGTGGGTGAGTCGCAGGCGGGCGGGCGGCCTGGCTAGCCTGGAGGGTCTTCCCGGGTGCCCCCCTGGGCTCTGCCCCTCCCTTCCTGGGGATCCCTGGCAGCCCCTGTCCCTCCCAGGGCCCCACTTCTCAGGGTCCCTCAATAGGTGGGCACTTGCAGGTGGGCCTGGCTCGGGAAAGGGCACCCAGTGCGAGAAGATCGTGCAGAAGTATGGCTACACCCACCTCTGCTCCGGGGACCTGCTGCGCGCCGAGGTCAGCTC
>NW_006159896.1:1838236-1852716 GCF_000334495.1 Tupaia belangeri chinensis
CCCCAGCGGGGCGGGCGCCTTGGCTAGCCTGGAGGGTCTTCCCGGGTGCCCCCCTGGGCTCTGCCCCTCCCTTCCTGGGGATCCCTGGCAGCCCCTGTCCCTCCCAGGGCCCCACTTCTCAGGGTCCCTCAATAGGTGGGCACTTGCAGGTGGGCCTGGCTCGGGAAAGGGCACCCAGTGCGAGAAGATCGTGCAGAAGTATGGCTACACCCACCTCTCCACCGGGGACCTGCTGCGCGCCGAGGTCAGCTCTGGCTCAGCCAGGGGCAAGAAGCTGTCGGAGATCATGGAGAAGGGCCAGCTGGTGCCACTGGTGAGTGGGCCCCAGAGGACAGCGGTGGGCGACAGTGGCCCTGAGCAGGCACTAGCCCGAACAGCCCAGACACAGTGGCGAGACTGCCCACAGCCCTCCGTGGCCCCAGACCCCACCTGGCTGCCCATTGCCCTTGGCAGGAAGTTCCTCCCAGAAGCCGCCAAGACCCTGCAGGACTGCCTGCTGCTGTCTCTGTCCCACTGTCCATCCTCCAGCCACCCTGGCCGTTCTGTCCCCTCCGAGTGGCTGTACCCCATCTTGCCTAGAATGCTCTTTCCTCCTCAGCTTACAGAACTTCCTGACTCCCCAGATTTGGGCTGAGACCCCCCCAATTTTGTACCCTAATAACCACCCTCCTATGCCTGTACAGCTTGTGTCACGCTTGGAAACTGGTAAACCACTCTGATTGTCCCCGCAGCAGACCATGAGCTTAGGGGCAGGGAAGGCCTTATGCAGCCACTGCTTTGTCTACAGGGCCAGGACAGAACCTGGCTGGGAGGAGGGCCTCAGCCTCTTCCAGCTCAGAGGAGGCGTCCTGGAGGCAGAGGCTGGTTTGGGACATTTGAGATAGAGGGGACAATATTTCAGGCGGTGGAGCCAGCACCGGCAAAGGGCCAGAGAAGGGGTGGGGAGAGAGGCTCACAGCCCTTCCTCTCTGCGTCCCCAGGAGACAGTACTGGACATGCTCCGTGACGCCATGGTGGCCAAAGTAGATACTTCCAAAGGCTTCCTGATCGACGGTTATCCACGGGAGGTGCAGCAGGGAGAAGAGTTCGAGCGGCGGGTAAGACATACACCAGACAGACGGCCTTGGGCGCTGTGAGGCCAGGCAGGGTTCTAGGCACAGGTGAGGAAGGAAACCAGGAAGGCTTTCTGGAAGTCTTTCTAGACGTCTAGAAGGAAAGGAATGGGAGACGAGGAACCGCCAGGCTGGGGAGTTCCCAGACCTGGGCTCAGGTGCCAGCTCGATCCGTGAGACCTTGGGCCAGCCATTCTGCCTCTCTGAACCTCAGTTTCCCCAGCTGCAAAACAGGAGGACAGATGGGTCACAGCTGCCCGGAGGGGACTGGGGAGGCTGGGCCCAGCAGTGTTGCCCTCAGCACCCCTAAACCTGTAGCCACAGGGCAGGGAACAGCATTGGAGGGCTGTAGGGGTGAGGCCACCATGAGGAGAACAGGACAGGCTGATGTGGGAGAGGGGTTTCAGGCCTGCCAGGAGTGCCGGGGAAGGAAATCCCGTCTCCTTCAGGGCCCGTGGAGAGTCTGGTTGGAAAGAGCCGGCCTTGACAGTGATGGCTCTGCCCTTCCTGGGATGGGCGCCCACCAGAACACCTTCCACAGCTGGATGCCTCACAAGCACACACATGTTCACATGCATTGCACGAACACACATGTACAAGAGTACTCGCACACATACACCGGCACATATACATGTGTGCATGGCACACAGTGCATGTGCCCCCAGGCCACAGGTCTGTGCCTGATGTGCACACATGCACACATGGCCATGGGTCCATATATAAGCATGCTCACAAGGTCACAGGACAAAACGGAAGGGGCTGGAGGAGCTGAGGAGGGCATGGCCAGTTGGGGGCGCTAACTGGGCATCCCAGGCCCCGGCCTCGACTCCCCACCTCTAGGGGCCATCTTGGGCCTCCCATGGCTTTAAGCCTCCTCCAGAGTAGGAGATGGTACTTCTAGGCCTTTATGTAGCTGCAAGAACCCAAGAAAGTGTCTTCCCTGCCCTGGACCTCAGTTTCCCTATACGCGAATAGGGGTTGACTGGTTTCCTTCCGATCCTGGAGCCTGTGGTCATCCTGTCCTGGCCCACACACCCCAACTGTGTGATGTCCCCTGCCACCCTCAGGGCCACATCTAGAAAATGGGTTAATGAAAGTCCTGGTCCTTTGCGGGGCTGTTGCAGGCACTGCTGAGGGCAGTGGTTCAGCTCCGGGCCCAGCCCCGGCAGCCCCTACGTGTCCAGGCAGCTGGTCTTCTAGGCTGTGGACACCAGGGGGCACCAGAACGTCACTGAAGGAGGAAGGGTTCACCTGGAAACATGGCAGCAGGCTGGTTAACAAGCCCAGCACTCTCTGGGTGTGGGCATGTCCAGCGCCAGGCTAAGTGCCCATTGTCCTGCCTGGGAAACTGAGGCCCCACAGCCAGAATCTCAGTCTGGGCTTCCTGGCCCAGAGGCCCAGCTGACCAGCGTAGATGTATCATCCCCACCTGGGGTGTATAAAGAACCTGCTGGGGGGAACCAGCAGTTAGTGTAATGGCTATGTCGCTGGACTCCCACATAGTCGACCGCGGTTCGTGTCCTGGACCTGGTGGCTTAAAACACGCTGGGCGCGTGTGCGTGTGTGCTCAAGATCCTGAGAGGAGAATGGAGGAGAAGGGATTGCGGTGTGACCATCTTCCCTGGGGGGGTGATTTCTCGTTTTCTGTCTCTATGTCTCGCTGTCTCTGTCTGTCTGGTGAGCGCTCGCACCCTGTAGCAAAAACCTCTCCAAAAAAAAGAACAACAAAAAAAAGAACCTGCTGGGCCTGGCCCAGGACCCTCTTGAACCAGAGTGTGAGGGCATGCCCTGGAGGAGCTCAGCTGATGGGTGACAGGAAGGCAGTGGCCTTGGGGCAAAGTCCAACTGCTGGTTTTGGGGCTGGCCTTTGCCTTGATGGTCATCTGTAAGATAGGAGCTCCTGGTAACATGTCTGTGGTCATCACAGGTCAGGGCTCCCCTCCCTGAAGGCAGCTGACACTGTCACCCCGAATTCCTAACCACCCAGGGATGTTAGGATGGGTCTTACAGCTATGGAAACCGAGGCTCAGCAAGCGCAAGTGAGTTGCCCAAGGTCACACGGCTGGCCGGAGGCAGAGTGAGCCTGGCCGAGTCCAGGTCTGCTGGCGACCAGGCTTCTCCTGTCCTTGTCCACTCCCTGCCTAGAGGCAGCGCCCATGGGTCTCAGTGTGAGTTCTGGGGTGACAGCTGTGGGAAGACTCTCAGAGACTGACCAGGCAACCAGGAAGTACAGGGAGGGCTTTGAAGACATTCCCCCCCACCCCCACCCCGCTCTTTTTTTTCAGTTTTGCCATAGGGCATATATGCTACTAGAGAAAGAGAGAGAGAGAGGGAGTGAGAAATCACCCTGCAGGGGAGGGCCATACTGCAATCCCTTCTTCATTCTCCTCTTGGGGTTTGGGTGTGCACACACACATGCCCTGAGTACCTCTCTAGCCGCCAGGTCCAGGGTTCAAACCGCACAGTCGGCTATGTGGGGTCCAGCTGTCTTAACCACCATGCCACCTGTTGGCCCCTCTCTCCCTCTTAACAGCCCCACTGTCCCTCTTCCCTGGTTCTGCAGGAGTCCCGGGGCCCTCCCTCACAGAGCACGCCCACCCGGCTGATGTCCCAGGCCTGGAGACTCTGCCTCGGGGGCCTCACAGTCAGGCAAAGGACTGCCACCTCTAGCCTCAGTGTGGGGCCAGCCTGAGCAGCCCTTCTAAACTGTCCCCACCAGGCAATGACAATGCCCTGCTCAGATACCCTCATCCCCTCATCCCTGGTCCTTGATGAAGTCCTACCCAGCCCTGAAGGCATAAAGAATACCTCCCTGCCCTCAGGAGCTCCCTACTGGGAGGACATTAAATAAATAACCAGAGGTCCTGGGAGGCATTTGTGAGGGAGAAATAAAGGGGCCCGCCCTGTCTCTGGGGGCAGCACGGTGGGGGGTGTCAGAAACCTGGCACTGAGGCACAGGTGGGTCGAGATCCGGGCTAAGAGGAAGGGCTCAGGGGGGACCGTGAGAGCGGGAGCAGGAAGTCAGCGTGGCTGCAGGCGGGGAAGGCAGGCCAGCAGGGAGCCCTCCAAGCTGGGAACGGTTGGGGCTTCTCCTGAGGGGCCGGAGCCACAGGGAAGACGGGTTTTAGGAAGGTCCTTGAAGCTGCCTGGGGAAGGGCTGGAAGCTCTGTGTGAATCCCAAGGGGCACCTTGGAGGTGTGAAACAGGGGAGGGGTCCCGTGACATGGCACCCCGCCCGCAGATTGGACAGCCCACGCTGCTGCTGTACGTGGACGCAGGCCCCGAGACCATGACCCAGCGGCTGCTGAAGCGTGGCGAGACTAGCGGGCGCGTGGACGACAACGAGGAGACCATCAAGAAGCGGCTGGAGACCTACTACAAGGCCACAGAGCCTGTCATCGCCTTCTACGAGAAACGGGGCATCGTCCGCAAGGTGCGCCTCCCACGGCCCGGCCCCAGCAAGCCTGGGCTGCTGCCCGGCGGGCCTCGCTTTCCCCACTCATTCGGTGGGAGGCTGCCGTTGTCTGGCGTGGCCTCTGGGGGCGGTCAGCCCCCTGCCTCAGTGGGTTCCAACAGCTGGCCCGGCACCCCCGCCCTCACGGCCAGTCTCCCCACAGGTCAATGCCGAAGGCTCCGTGGACAGTGTCTTCTCCCAGGTCTGCACCCTCCTGGACACCCTGAAGTAGCAGCCCCGGAGCCCCTTCCCCAGCTCCCAGCCCTGCCTGTCTCGACGCGAGGCCGCCCTGGCTGGAGCCCAGCGCCTCCACCCTGCCCGCTGAGCACAGACAGAGGAAGCCACTTTATCCTGTTTTCATGGACAGCCGAGCACTAAAGGAATTTCCAAGGACATTCGGTTTCACTCCTTGTTCTTTGCTTGCAGTCGGAGTTCATCCGCGGAATTATGACCACCCGGCCCAAGGTCCCAGCCCCTCGCCTCCCATCCCTCCAGGGCCCCTCAGCCCACTCTGGTGGGAGGTCCAGGCTGGTCCTCAGGGTGTGCCTGGTCCAGACCATGGCCATCCTGGGGACCCAGCAGGAACCGTGAAGCTGGGGCCTTGCTCTTAATAGAGCTGGAGGTCCTGGGCCTACTGCGTCCTCGCCGTGTGGCCTTGGACCTGACCCTCAGCTCCCAACTCCACTGGGCCCCCTCCACTGGGCCCCACTCCCAGCCCCTGGGTGGGGCCTGCTCTGGGCACAGCACATACCAGCTAGCCCAGTGGGCAGCGAACTGGTCTCCTTGGTGCAAGGAGCTCTGAGGGTCTGAAAGGGCATTGCAGTGGAATACGGGGTGTCAGTGCCGAGCAGGCTCGTGATGTCCTGGGGACACCGAGTCCCCTGGACAGAGTTTCCTTCTTCTGTTCTCCCTCACCTCTGACCTCACGTAGAAGGCTCCCCGGGGTGCTCAGACCTGTGCCCTTCACGCTTGTCCCCGCCCCAGCTAGGCTCCCTGGGGAGCCAAGTGAGCGTCCGTGCCCCTCCTGCCAGGTGGAGCCCTGCCACAGGGCTGACGAGCCCCTTGTCGGCTCCTGTGGCCGTGGGGCTAGTTTTCCACGTCCATCGGCCATTTCATGTTTCCCTTAAAATAAACTTTCTTAAGCTATGAAAGGTGGTCTCCCGAAAGAAACATGTGGCATAAATGACACAGAGGGGCCTTACAGCTGTCTTCTGTCCCCCACATCAGCCCGAGGCATGGAGGCAGCAGCAAGCTCAGCCACAAGTCACTCTGGAACTCCCACCTCTGGGTGTCACCTCTATCAAACTGGGGTGACACACACACGTGTCCGCACGCACCCCTTCTCTGAGGTCAGCATGATGATGAGTGAAGAGTGCCCCATGGCCGAGAGTGAGCTAGGGAAATCCACTCGACAGGTTAGGCCATTATTTTTTTTTTTAAATTTTTTAGAGTTTTTTTGCTATAGGGTGTGTGCGATCCCTGAAGAGACAGAGATAGAAAGTGAGAGATCACACCCTGGGGGGATGGTCACACCACTGTCCCTTTTCCAGTCTCCTCTTGGGATTTTGGCCATGCATGCAAGGCGCCTGCCGCGAGTTTTAAGCTGCTGAGTCTGGGACTCGAACCAGAGTCCACTACCTGGGAGTCCAACAATGTAACCATTACACCATCTGCTGGTCCCGAGTGCGTATTCTTTTTAATCACCAGAGGGCACAGCCGCTGGCCAGAGAGAGAAGGAGAAAGCACCGCCCATGGGGCGGGGTCAGGCCGCCATGCCCCTCCATCTCCATCCTGTCTGGGTCTGGGGTGCGCATGCACATGTGACCATTGTCTGTCAAGCCTCGAGGCTGTGATTCGACCACTGTGGGTCACATGGGCTCTGGCTCCCTAGCCACTAGGCTATAGGGTTAGCCCAGCCTCACCTTTTTTTTTTAGCCACTAGGCTATAGGGTTAGCCCAGCCTCACCTTTTTTTTTTCTTTTTTCTGATAGCTTTAGCAATTCTTTTCTTTTTTTAAATAAAATTATTTTATTTAACTTTATTTATTCATTCATTTATTTATTTCAATTTGACCAGAGAGGGATAGAGAGAGAAAGTGAGAGAGCAAGCTGCCACGTCCAGGACTTGAACCATAGTCAGTCACATGGGAGTCCAGCACCCTTAACCACCAAGCCACCTGCCAGCCCCAGCTTTAGCAATTCTGGTAAGTCCCAGTTTATGAAAACTTAAACTGAACCTAATGATCAACGTCACCACCGAATCACGTTATTACAAATACTACATGGCTGTTCTGTGTCCTGGTGATTAAGGCAGCCAGATCCCACATGGCCAGGTTCAGGCGCGGGCTCCTTCCACCTGCCAGGCTTGTCTCTTGGAACCCCCTGGAGCCCTGCCCACATCCAGAGGGTCCTCTCCACCCTGCAGCTCTGCAGAGCTCTTCTCTCTGCCCTGCCATGCCCTCTGCTCACAGTGAGCGCCTAGGCTGAGAAACACTGCACGTGGGAGCAAGTGCTCTAGTCCCGAGGGGAGGGAGAGGTGGGGGGGGAGTGTGGTGTGACCATTCTCGCGGGAGTGCTTTCTCCTTCCGTCTCGGTCTCTCTCTGGTGAGTAAGGGCACGCACCTCTGCCTGTCCATCTGCCTGTATCCCACTCATCTCCCTGCCTTCCTCGCTACTTCCTACATCAAGGTCTCCATCTCCTCTTTGCTGAAATTTGAAAACACAGAGTTCTGGGACCAGCAGTTGGCGCAATGGCTATATCGCTGAACTCCATGTAGTCGACCGCAGTTTGAGTCCCAGACCTAGTGGCTTAAACTCACACCAGGCATGTGTGTGTGTGCGTGGGTGTGTGCGGGCGCGCCCAAGATCCCGAGAGGAGAATGGTGGAGAAGGGAGTGCAGCGAGGCCATCGCCCCTGGGGGGTGATTTCTCGCTTTCTGTCTCTCTGTCTGTCTCTGTCTTTCTGGCAAGTGCATGTGCCCTATAGCAAAAACCTCTCCAAAAAAAAAAAAAGGAAAACATGAAGAGTTCAAAGTCTCCAGTGACTGCCATCCAGTCTTTGCCCTCGTGAGCCTCTGAGCATCTCTCCCGTGCAGGTCTGTCCTTCTGTTCTAGAGCACCTACCGTGTTGGCCAGACCGAGGCTTGCGAGGCCCTGACTGGTAGCGGTGTGTTCCCAGCACGAAGCAGACACCCATGCTCAGCAAATCCTGTGCAACCTCACCAAGACCGCCCCGGGCAGCCGAGGGCACAGAGCACAGGAGACTCACAGAGGGAGTCTCCTCAGGCCAGAGCTCCACAGCAAGGCCTTGGAGATACCTAGCTCGCTGTGAGCAGAGGGTGTGGAAGGGCAGAGAGACGAGCTCCACAGGGCTGCAGAGGAGGAGAGAACCCGCGGGTGTGGGCAGGGCTCCAGGGGCTTCCAAGAGACAAGCTGGTGGGTGGTAGGAGCCCGACTGTGGCCTGGAATGCCAACCCAAGCATCTGGTTTTTCTTCTAAGGGCAAAGGTAAACTCAGGAAGAGATGACATTTGCGTGCATATTTCTGGGGCTTTGTAGTTTTTTGTTTTCTGGGGTTCTTTGTTTGTTTGTTTGTTTCTGTAGGTCATGTTCACTCACTGGAGAGAGACATACTGACAAAGAAAGGGAGAGAGAGAAAAAAATCACCCCTGAGGACAAATGGCCATACTACATTCCCTTCCCTTCCATTTTTCTCTCAGGATTTGGGGGTACGCACACACACACAGATGTGATTCCTAAGCCACCAGATCTGGGACTCAAACCATGGGGTCGGCCATGTGGAATCTAGTGCCTTAACCACCACGCCACCTGCTAGCCCCCTTATTTTATTGGTAAGTTTATTTCTTCCATGAGTTAGCAAGAGGGTGAGACAAAGGAGGCATACCCTGACAGGGCCTTGACACCGCCTTCGCCCCGGCCCTGCCCCGGCCTCGGCTAGCTCTGGGTCGTGGGTGTGTGTGCTTGGCATACTCAGGTCTCCAGAGGACAGCCTGGAGCCTTCCACGTGGGTTAGCCTCGCAGGGTGTCACCTTTTATTGTGGCACTGCCTGGCCACTGCGGTTTTATCAGTAAAAAATTTCAAAACAAAGCTGATTCTTGACACCGCCTTCGCCCCGGCCCTGCCCCGGCCTCGGCTAGCTCTGGGTCGTGGGTGTGTGTGCTTGGCATACTCAGGTCTCCAGAGGACAGCCTGGAGCCTTCCACGTGGGTTAGCCTCGCAGGGTGTCACCTTTTATTGTGGCACTGCCTGGCCACTGCGGTTTTATCAGTAAAAAATTTCAAAACAAAGCTGATTTTGGAAGATCACAGAGCATGTGTGCTTTCTGGAGAGGAGAGAGAAGAAAAGTGAGAACTCACCCCCAGGGGGAATGGCCACGGCATGCACTCACACGTGCCCAGCGTGATTTTCAAACTACTGAGTCCGGGACTCAAACCATCGTTGGCCATATGGAAATCCAGCTGCTTTAACCACCATACTATCTGCTGGTCATTTAGCAATTGTTACATTTTTCTAAACTTCTTTCATAATTTAAAGTCGCCAAAGTTTTTTAAAAGTGAACTACGGATATGAAGAAATTTTGCCCCTAAAGTCTGACTATAGTATGACTCCAGAAAACAAGACATTCTCCTAAATGACCACAGCTCAGGATCCCCATGACACTGGCTAACCCCCACCGTTGTCAGAGCTAACACTCAGTCAGTTGACTGTTTTCCCCAGTCTTTCCAAAAACGTGTCCTATGGCTGGTGTGCTGGGATTAGAACGCAATCCAGGATGACACGCTGCACTCGTTTGTGAGAGTCATCAAATCTCTCCCCTCTTTTTGTGTGTCTGTGAAGGGACCGGTTTCCTGAGAAAAAATTCCTCCTTCCAGATTTGTCTGTTGCTTCCTCCTGGCGTTACTCAGCTTGCTCCTCATGCCCTCAGTTTCCTGTAAACTGGAATGCTTCCTAGATTCATGCCAAGCCTCTGGGTAAGAAATCTATTGGTGAGGCTAGTGAAGATTTTTTTTTTTTAAATTTGTCAGAGGGCATGTGCCCTTGCCAGGGAGAGAGACAGAGACAGAGAGGTAAAGCAAGAAAACACCTCCCACCCTCCATGGGGCACAGTTATGCCACAATCCTTTCACCTCCATCTCTCCCTTCTTTCAGAATTTTGAGTGTGCCAGGCGTATTTTTTAAGCTGCGAGGCCCGGGACTTGAACTGAGGTCAGCCGTGTGGGAGTCCAGTGCCTTAATCACCATGCTACCTGCTGTCCCCCCCATGAAGGGTTTTTAAACAGACAGGAAGGTCCGATCTGCAGCGGTTCCATCTTTAACCTGAACACGAACATTGCAGGGGTTTTGTTTAAAACGATGCTGACTCGGCAGGGCTGGCTTGGGGGTGATGCCCAGGCCACTGGTCCACAGGCCACACTGTGGGTGGTTCAGGAAAACCCTGGTCTGCAGAGGAGGGGAATCAGAGGGGGCCAGATGGAGGTGGGAGCCCAGGGTGGGGTGGGGAGGAGGGCCAGCGTGTGCTCCTCCCCCTGTCGGAAGGAGGGTGGGTGTGGTGTTGGGTCTCAGGAGGTCAAGACTTGTCTCTGGGGACACTCCAGGTAGCGGCTGGCTCCAAGGTGCTGGGACATTCCAACCAGCCAGCAGGATTAGTGCCTTTGCACTTGGGGTCCAGAGAGGGCATGGCCTCGGTGGGCCCACAGGGGCAGTGGCCTCAGATGTCCCCTGGACTGTGCCCCCATGTCTTGGCCTCAGGGCCCCCTAAGGGCCTGGGCCGGAGGCGCTGAAGTGGGAGAGGAAGGAAGCGGGGAGCAGAGGAGGCCAGGCTGTCGCCTCCCAGCCGCGAGAGGGGCCTCAAGTAAACAGGAAGGCCTGGCGGCTCCAAGATGGGGGAGCTTTGGAGGGATTGGAGCCAGAAGCCCTACTGGACATGCGCAGCTTGTGAGCACAAGGCTTCCTCGCGGGGGGAGAGGGCCCAGCGAGGTTGTGTGGCTTGCCCAGATCATATAGCGGCAAGGGCACAGGCTAGACCCTTGCCCGCCTCTTCTACTTCCGCCTCTTCCTGGGTTCTCGCGCGGTCTCCTGTCTGTGCTGCCCGCCATGACTCATGGGGTATGAGTCTCTCCCGCCTGGGCCGCACAGGTTCTTAGACCTTGGGGAGCAGCTTTCATCAGGAAGGCCGACGACGCTGCCTGGGATTTGAAGGCCCAGGGCGACTTTCAGGGACTTTGCTCTTCTAGACCAGAGAGGATCTAGTGGCACCTGAATCATTCTGCCACTTCAGAGACCCTGTCCCTGGGCTCAGAATGTCCCCAGCGCCCACACCCTAGGGACTGAGAATGATGACCCATAAAACCCCGAGCCGAGGAGCCCAGTGGCTAGGCCCATTTGCTCATTCCACAAGCAGTTACTGCGTGCCGACCACGGCCAGGTGCCAGTCCAAGTGAGGGGGTCAGCAGAGCCCAGGCGCTGAGAACTCCAGCTCTCAAGGTGGAGGCAGACAAAGCAAACAGAGCATGGTGTGTCCCCCACGCTACAGGGCCAGCTGCTGGGGGACAAAGGCCTAGTTTAGTTTATTTATTTTTAAATTAAAAAATTTTTTTTTCAGGGGACCAGCAGTTAGCGTAATGGCTATGTTGCTGGACTCCCACAGAGTCGACCGCGGTTCACGTCCCGGACCCGATGGCTTAAAACTCATGCCGGGAGCGTGTGCATGCGTGCCCGAGATCCCGAGAGGAGAATGGAGGAGAAGGGATTGAGGCATCGCCATCTCGCCTGGAGGGTGATTTCTTGCTTTCTGTCTCTCTGTCTCTCTCTGTCTGGCGAGCGCATGTGCCCTATAGCAAAAACCTCTAAAAAAATAAATTAATTAAATTAAAAAAATTTTTTTTTCAGTTTGCAATAGGGTACATGCACTTACCATAGAAAGACAGATGGAGAGAGAGAGCGGGAAAGTGAGAAACCACCCTCCAGGATGGATGACCACACTGCAGTCCCCTCTCCTCCATTGTCCTCTTTGGATTCTGGGCATGAATGCACACATGCTCGGTGTGTTTTTCACGCTACAAGGTCTAGGACTTGAACTGCACAGCTGGCCATGAGGGATCCAGCTGCCTTAACCTCCACACCACCTGCTGGCCCCATTTAATTTACTATAAGGGCATGTGTGCTCATCAGAGAGAGAGAAAGAAAATGAGAAATCACCCCCCAAAGGGCCATGTCACAATCCCTTCTCCCCCATTCTCCTCTCAGGATTTTGGACATGTGCATATACACACCCAATGTGATTTTCAAGCCACTAGGCCCAGGACTTAAACTGTGGTGGGCCATGGGGGCATCCAGTGCCTTAACCACCATGCCACAGGCACCCCTGGCCATGGGGTGACAGGGTTAGAAGCAAACATGGAAGCCAGGAGGGCTCAGAGAGGCAGTGACTGCAATACCAAGGGATGCAGTGACTCTGTCTTCCAGAAAGGGCAGTGGCTGAGGGTGCTGAGAAGTAACGGATTCTCCAACCTGGGAGTTCGAGGGAGGGCCTGGAAGATTTGCTGCGGCTTGGCTGGGAGCTGTGAGACTCAAGGTGGACCTCAAGGCTTATGCAATGAGAGGAGGCCGCGGTCTGAGATGGAGAGAGACGTAGGCTGGGCAGTTTGCAGAGAAGAGTAGAGAGAGCCCAGGTTGGGGCATGTGAAATTAGAGATGCTGGTGAGACCTCCAGGGGTCTGGAGCAAGGGAGAGCTCTGGCTGGAGTGGCAAGTTGGGAGCCGTCGGTGCGCCGATGGCATTTAAAGCTGTTTGTCTGGATGTGGACACCCAGGACAGCACTTTTCAGATGTTACCCTGCGCATGAATCTCCAGGGGATCTTGGGAAAGTGCAGGTTCCCATCTGGCTGTCCTGGGCCAGGGCCCGAGAATCTGCAAGGCTAAGAAGCTCCTGGACAGCAAGACCACACTTGGAATAGCAAGGCCCAGGGCGCAGTCTTTCACAGCTGGGACTCGTTGGTGGGCAATGAAAGCGACGTCAGCGGAGCAGCCTGCAGGCAGTAGTGAAAGGAAGGGCAGGCATTGCAGTCGTGGGGCCCACTCAGGTGTACAAACTGGGTTTCCATCATTTGAGCCAGACTCCGGGGTCTATGCTAGGGCATGACATCAGGGTCATAAATGTCTGAGAGAATCTGACTTGGGAGTGAAAGAAAACAGAAAAAAGAGGCAGCTGGGACCACACCTGCAGGAAGGAGGAACTAGGGAGAAGACAGATATAACAACCAGGGAGGTGGAGGGGAAACCAGGATGGAACGTTCTGGAAACCAAGGGAAGAAAAGCAGGTCCAGATTTAAATTTTCTCTCATCTCCTATCACCTTGCACACCCAAGCCTCAGTTGTCGAGTGGGGACATGACAGCCACGGCCCTTAAGATGTCTGTGAAATAGCTCTTGGCGCCGAGCCAGGGCAGCAGTGTGTAGCCCACGGAGCCATTCTGAGGCTTCCTCCAGGCCAGCAGGCTGCCCCCTGCTGTGTGGATGAAGAAATCGAGCCCCGGTAGGTAAGTCTTGCTCTGGCTGGTGCAGCCGGCCTGGGCGCCCTGACTCCTGGCTCAGTGCTCTCCCTCTCCTCTGCCCACTTAGGTCTGGCCCTGCCGTTATCAGCTGTCCCTGGCTCCAGGCCGGTGCTGGAGACGAAGAGCCGCCTGGGGGGTCCCTGGGGACCGCCTGCAATTCCTCTGGTGGCTAGCTGCCAGGGTAGACGTGCTCCATCCCTTCCTGCAGCCCCCGGCCTTCCCACCAGCCAGGGGAGGAAGGAGCAGTGTGTGCACATCTGCCTGCCGGGGGTCTGGCCCAGGGCCTGGCCGCCCGCCATGGGGCTCCCCGGCATGTGGACAGGCGGCACCTGAAAGCATCGGCATCAGCCAGAGCCCCCGCCGGAAGCAGATGGCATGCTCCCAGGGGCCACCTGGGGAGGCGGGGGCGAGGGCCACAGGGACGCTGCAGACCCCAGGGCTGGCAGCGCCAAGGGCCATGACTCCGGTCTGAAGGGGTGAGAGGAGCCAATTTTATAGCCAGGCACGGTTGTGGCCTTCAGTGGAGGGAGGAGTCAGGATGAGTCTCCCTTCTCTCACATCTGCTCTGACCTCTGCAGGGGCAGGGTGGGGGTATCTACAGGCAGAGAGAGCATCTGGGGTCACACGGAGGACTGCTAACCCCAGGGCAGAGACCCAGGCAGGACTGGCCTCTTCTCCTGGGGAAGGAGCAAGGCCACCCCTCTGTGCCTCCGTTTCCCTGGGCCTCCCTGACCCCACCCCTGCCTTACTTCAGGGAACCCCGTGCTCCTGATAAACATATGTCAAGGGCCCCGAGTGCCAGGCTCTGTGCTAGGGAATTAGCACTGACCGCCAGGACAGCAAAGCCTCTGCTTTCCTGGGGCCTCCAGGTGAGTGGAGTGACACCTGCAGGTAAAGGGGGCCTCCTCTCCACCCCCAAACCTCGGGGGCCTTAATCTCTTTAGTCCTCCAGGAGATCTTGGGGGTCAGGGCTCCAGGCCCTCCTGTACTACTGGTAGGTGTCCTCATCCTGGAGGTCTGTATGAGTTCATCCTTGTGCCCACCTGAAGTCTCCGGCTTCCTGGGGAACCCGCAGAGCCTTGTTTATAACGTGCGTGAGGACGGATATGTGGCATCGAGGGAAGTGGGAGACAGGGAGGTTCGGCTCCCTGTTACTGGCCGGGATGCTCCCGACACCCACTCTGGACGCCGATAGCCCACCCGAGATCCCCTGCAACGTCTGTCCCCACCCCCATTTCTGCTTGGGGGATCGTGGTGATAGGGAGGGAGCAGGAGCTGTGTTTGTCTTGTTTTGCAGGCAGGGAAACTGAGGCCCTGGATAGGAAAGGAAGACCCCCCACTCT
>NW_006159896.1:1852761-1854548 GCF_000334495.1 Tupaia belangeri chinensis
TCTTTCCAGCTGGGGTCGCCTAACCCTCAGGAGCCTCCGGTTCCTGCTCTGTGAAATGGGGGAGTGACTGCACCAGCTCCTGGTGGCTGTGAGGATTCAGTGCTGATAAGGTCAACGCCCAGGGTGGGCCCGGTGCAGAGGCTGAGTCCAGGCCCTGGGCTGGGTTAGCCGGGCCTGAGGCACAGACCCTCACACCACCTCAACCCCTCAAGCCACCCTTTGCCTCAGCTGTCACCTCCCCATCTCTGCAGCTGTGGGACAAGGCAGGGGGCTGGCACTTTCGTGGTGGTCTGTTGGGCAAGGAAGTGTCTCTGTGGACCCCGTGTCCAGGAACTGACTGGGTAGCCACTGGGCTCGGTGATTGAACCTTCCCCCAGTCCCCACCCAAGGAGCCACACCCACCTCGCACCTGTGTCAGCTCCCGAGGAGACAAACACATGGCATGCTCTGGCACTGGGGCAGGCCACCGAAGGCCGGACAGAGCAGGCCGCAGACCTGGGGCTAACACCCTCCCCCCAGAGGCAGCTAGGGCTGCCGCCGTCTCCTCCCTGGCCTGGATGCCTCACCTGTAACCAGAGTAGGTGCAGAGAGAAGGGTCCCAGCTCCATCTCACACAGAAAGGCCTCTCTGCCAGCACCCTTCTGCTCAGGAGCCCTCCACGACTCCCAGTGGCCCCCAGGATGAAATCCTGTCGTTTTTGCCTCTCAGGCTCCCTGTCCCCACCACACCCCACCTTGGTGATCTGGTCACTTCCTGCCCCTGTGCCTTCGTGAGGCTGGTCCCCCTGCCCGGCATGCCCTCCTCACTCCTTTCTTCTCCCTCTACCACTGGCCCAGTCTTTCAAAGGACAGGTCTAAATGTCCCCCTCCAGGGGCGTGGGCTCCTTCTCGGAGCTCCCCAGGCCAGGTCCCAGGCACCACTGAGACTGGCACCATGGGGACACACGGGAGATGCTTCCTGTTTCTAGAGTGAACATGGATGGCCTGGCTCTCACCCAGGCTCAGGAGCACCGCTGGAGGAGTCCTCCCGCCTGGCAGGCCCGGGGCTCGGTGCTGTGGGGCTCGGTGCTGTGGGGCCCCGCCTTGGAAATCTGACTGCAGCCTGGCGAGGACCGCACCGTCAGCCCCGCTTTACAACACAGGGTGAGTGAGGGCTTCACAGCTCAGAGCACCCAGAGCAGACCTTGAACCCAGAAGCTTCTGACCTCAGAAACACCATGGACATCGGCGCTCGCCCCCTTCATGCAGGACTATCTTTTGTCCCTGAAGGGTTTTCCACTCACGGAGAGGCAGACACAAGTATGGGGCCTTGGACAGCTCCTCTGTGCTCTTTGGGCCCAGAGACCCCAGTCCAGTTGCTTTGCTGTGCCTCTTGGGAGTCTTCCTTTCCTATCCTGGGCCTCAGTTTCCCTGCCTGCTAACAAGGCAGCAGCAGCTGGGCATCGTGCTTATGCAGCTTCAGTGCCCATGAGAACTGTTCGAATCCCGGCTCTGTCGTCTGCCTGGGCCAGTTAGTTACCTCACTGCATCAGGGCTGTTTCCTCATCTGCTAAAGGGACTTCAGATCCCGGGCCAGTGAGTTGCACTTAAGCTTCTCTGGCCGGGGCCTGGCGCTGAAAGGTCCCGCGTTGGGCTGTTAGGGTGATTGTTTTCATCTGTGGGGCTGCCGGATGTACCCCGCTGCTAGCTTTGGAGAGGACAGGCTAGCAGGGTGGGGTGTGTGGGGCCACTGCCCAGAGCTGGGCCCTCCCCTGCACGCCCCCCCAACTCCAGGCCCCCCACCCAGCG
>NW_006159896.1:1855308-1882587 GCF_000334495.1 Tupaia belangeri chinensis
CCCCACGGGCCAGCCCCCCCACCGGGCCCCAGCCACAGGAGCCCAGCACCCCCGTCTGCTGCCCCGCCGGCCAGCACCCCCTGCCCGGCCCTGCATCCTGTGCCCACTTCTCCTGACCCCTCGCCGCCACCCCAGAAGGCTGGAGCAGGGACGCCGTCGCTCCGGCCGCCTGCTTCCTTCGGGTCCCCACGCAAGCCAACGCCGACCCCGGCGCCCGCCTGCAGTCCTGCCCCTGGACACCGGATAGGGCCCCACGCACAGGCTCCGAGTGGACAGCATGGAGCTCAGCATGCTCCCTGTGGCCCTTGGCCTGCTGCTGGCACTCTGCGGCCTCATCCCCACAGGTAGGTGCCCAGGGATGCGGGTGGGGACCTGGCTCCAGCACACAGGCCAGCCCGAGGGTTGCTGGCCTTCTCCCTGCATCCCAGTGGGGCCGTCGGGGGGCTTGGGGGGTGCTGGTGACCAACTGTCCCAGTTCGTTGGGACTTTCCAGACACAGAACTTTCGTGTTAAAAGTACTCAGCTAACCAGGGCTAGTCCTTGGCCTTAACTCTGGCCTCTGGCCTCTGGCTTCCCAGGCGTGTCCGGTTTCTCTCAGGAAGCCCAGGTCCTAGGATGCTGTGCAGCTCTGGGGAGGCTCCCTTCCCTCTCCGGACCTTGAGACGGCCTCTGTGAAGTGGGGGGTCCCATGGGCTTCTCCAGCGCCGGTTCTGGGCTCAGTCTACATTACTCATTCCCCGCATGTGCTCTCAGGGGCCACCTTCAGGCCTCTGCGTGAAGCGGGGATGGCGGCAGAGCTGCCCTCAGGGCTGTTGTAAGGAAGGTGGTGGGCGAGGGCAGGCCTGGAGGGAGCTGGCAGGCGGGCTGGTCTTGTGTCGTTGTCTTACAGGCCTTAAACCCTCCGCCTTCTCCTTCCATGGGGCCTCTGAGCAGTCCCAGGACCTTCCGAATGGGCCAAGCGCTTTGCCGTCTTGAGAAGTGTGTGTGTGTGTCTAGGTTAGGGGTCCTGGGGGGCCCCCAGCTAGGGGATTTTCTGAGTGGTTGTGGCCTCTGCTGCCTTCTGAACTTGACCAGAGAAGGTGCCTTGAGGAACTGGGGACCAGGCCTGCATTCCACCCACCGTGGGCTCTGCCATGCCCTGCTCCCGGCCACACCAGCCGTGGCCGGCCGTGTGGACACCTCTCTACATGCACATCCAGAAACTTCTTAGAGGATCTGAGCAGGGGCTGGAGGGAGCCGTGAATGTGGGGAGGTAAGAGGGGAGCAGCAGCCATGCCACCCCCTCCCCACGCTACCTAACTGCAGCATTTACAGGCCTTAAACTCTTAGCCGGCCTCAGTGATAGACCCGAAACCGAGTGTCAGAGACGGTAAGTGACTTGGCAGGGATTCCACCCAGGCCCTGGCTCCCCATTACTGGCTCCTAACTATGTGTGATGTGGCAATGCCTCTTGACATGGCATGGCTCCCCATAACTCTGCTAGAGGCTACCGCAACTGCCCCCACTTCACAGGGGGAGGATGGATCTGCCAAGTCCACGCAGCTAAGACAGCCACTACCTGAGCTCCGAGGCAGGCCTCGGGCCGCTCTGCGCACCCTGTCCAACTGCTTCAGCTCTGACCGGGCTCTCTTCCTCCTGGTCGTTAATGCAGACATTCAGAGTGTGGGTTCACAGGGTCGAAGCCAGTGACGTCCTAGTAAATAAATAATAATAGGTGGGGGCCCTGACCGGCAGCGTTTGTTGATTTCTACGGTGTGAATATTCCCACACGGCCGATTTCAATTTACCACTCACCAAACTTGGAGTTGGGAAGAAACGCCGCATGCAGCGTGGCCTGGACTCCCGTCAGATGGGTGCAGGTGGTCTCAGGAGCACAGATGAGAGTCTGTGGAGTGAAAGAACAGGAAGGAATGGGTTTTTATGCTATCACCTTAAAAAAATATTTAATCCAGAGCCAGCAGGTGGCACGGAAGTTAAGGGGCTGGATGCCACATGGCCAGATGCTCGGTTCAAGTCTGAACTCTGGTGGCTTGACAATGACGCCAGGTGCATGTGCGTGCATGCCCAAAATCCCAAGAGGAAACACAGAAACGAGACTGCGATGTGGCCATCTTCCCTGGGGGTGTGTGATTTCTCCCCCCATCTCTCTCTCTGGCAAGTACACATGCCCTAGAGCAAAAACAAATGAAAAACAAAATTAATCTATTTAATCGTGGGTTTGTATCATTCATTTTTTTATAAAAGCCACATTCGGCAACTGTTCAAAAACTCCTGGTAGTGTTCCTCGGCACCATTCTGGGAGCTGCCCCACTCACAAACTGTTCTTTGCTCAGTTAAACTCTGCCAAATCTGAAACAAGCAAAAACCTCCCGTCTGTGTGTCAGTCCACTCCTGCGCGCAGGTGGGAGCCGGCTCCCGCACCAGCGACCGCAGGCGCCAGGGCTTTACAACCGGCCCAGCCCAGCTCACTCGCAGTCTGGGAAAGTGAGGCCCACAGTGGACAGACGAGGCCTGGGCTCAGGGTGGAGCAGGGGCAACCCCGGCGTCCTCATTCAGGCTGGGAGGGGTGAAAATGTGTCCCGTGTTCTGGGAGTGTGCTACAACGTGTGGGGAACTTTCTGCCCCACAACTCAACCTCAGAAGTCAGCTCTTGAGGACTACTTAGCCTGATCTGAAGATGCGAGCAGACATTCGGGGACTTGGTTTGCCAGGCCTGTCAGTACCTGGACCATAGTGCCAACGGCTGGGAGCCACCAATGCCCATTGGCAGGGCCCCCACGTGGTGGACCATCACGTGGCAGTTAGAGCATAGAGCTCTAAGGCAGAGCTCTATGAAGGACCTTATGGAAGGTCAGGGAAAGGCATATTATGAAAAGATATACATGGATTTCAAAATGTTTGCACCAAAATAAATTCCTGCTTTAGTTCTATCTGTTTCCACGAACTTTTTGAAGTCCCCACATATGTACCCTGCTGTGGACAGATGTGCAATGATAAAATAATTCCATTTCTGTGATAGTGGCAGCGATAATATACACTACGCATAGAGAAAATTCTGGAAGGGTATGCACCCCATGTTACTGTTCTCCTACATGAGGTTTTCTCTAGGGGACTTCAACTTTCTTTCTTTCTTTTTTTTTTTTTAAAGAAGTTTTTGCTATAGGGCGTGTGCACTCGTCAGACAGAGAGAGACAGAGAGACAGAAAGCGAGAAATCACCCCCCGGGGGGGTGACCACGCCGCAGTCTCTTCTCCTCTGTTCTCCCCTCGGGATCTTGGGCACGCATGCACACACACCCGGCATGAGTTTTAAGCCACTGGGTCCGGGACGTGAACTGCAATCGACTATGTGGGAGACCAGCGACATAGCCATTACGCTAACTGCTGGTCCCAAGGGGACTTCAACTTTCTAAGACACACTTCTTTGCCACGTCGGAATTGTTTTTGTGAAAACAAGCATGTAGATATTTATTTACTTGTTTTTATCTGCTAGAAGGAACATGTGCTTTCCAGAGACTGAGAGATAAAGAGAGAGAGAAGACACTTTCCAATGGGGCACGGTCTCACTGCAATCTCGTCCCCATCTCTCTATCCTGTCGGGATTTGGGACACACCCACATGCCAGGCATGTTGTTTGTTGTTGTTGTTTGTTTGTTTTTAGATTTATTTATTTCCATTTGTTGTTATTTTAATTTGACCAGAGAGAGAGGAGAGAAAGCAAGCTGCCAGGTCTGAGACTCAGACCACAGTCAGCCATGTGGGAGTCCAGTGTCTTCACCACCATGTCACCTGCTGGCCGCCAGGCGTGTTTTTCAAGCTGCTGGGGTCAGGATTCAAACTGTGTATTCGGCCATGTGGGATCTGGCTCCCTTAACCACTAGGCCACAGACTGGCCCACATGTACTGACTTTTAAAAATCAATTCGACCATATATTGGGTCATGGGAAAAGTCATGCCACAACTTTGCATAGGAAAATCATGAAAACAGGTTACGACTTTTCCAATGACCCAATATTTGCCTCAGCCCAACAGTACAAAAAAAAAGGGCAACAAAAAAATGGAGTGAAAAAATTACATTTATTCATATAGGCACTGTTAGTATGTCGGCAGATTGCTTATTAGTTTTTGTCTAGTGCTTTTTTTTAAGGTTTTTCCATAGGGTGTGTGTGCTCCCTGGAGAGAGACAGAGAGGTAAAGTGAGAAGTAACTCCGCAGGGATGGCCATGCCACAGTCTCTTGTCTTCCTCTCCTCCTGGGATTTTGGGTACATACACCCAGCTTAATTGTCATTTGCCAGGTCCAGGACTCAAACCATGGTCAGTCATGTGGGAGGCCAGTGTCTTAACCAACATGTCACCTGCTGGCCCCATTGTTTAGCTTCTTAAGGTAATTTTAACCCAGACGGATCAACACTGGGAGTCTTCTGTGCCCTTCTTTCTGTGTGGTCATGTGGGCCCCAGAGCCGTCTGTAGTGGGTGGGATATTCTGTCTAGGTGGTTTCCCCTTTTGTTCTGGTTATAAATTCCTCCTCGGGCACGTTTTTGGTGCATGCACCTTTTCCTGTATTTGGGGTTATTTCGTTTGGATAGCGTCCCAGAAGCGGTCACTGGGGCTAGTGGCCGTACAGGGTGGTTGGGATGGAAGCGTGTCTCCTCCGTGTGGTGACTGCTGAAGGATGGGCCGGACGTGTGCTGCGGCTGCCCGTACCTGTGTAGGGGTCCGCAGCTCGCTGCAGAGGGGAGTGGTGACGTGGGCTGGAGGCCACAGACAACCATCTGTTAGGATCCAAATTCCGGCAGCTTTCCATTTGCCAGGAGGAAAAGGCTTTAGCAGGAGAAGGTGGGCTCCTGGGAGCACTGGGGATAAGACCGGGAAGATTCTCCCAGCCAGACAGATGGTGCCGCTGAGATCCAGAGGGAGGGAGGGACTCTGGTCATAGATAGGTCAGTCTTGGGTCCTCTGAGGACAGGTCTGTCCGTTTTCTCGAGGCCCTGAGGGAGCTCTGAACAGGAGGGAGTGACTACCTCTCCTGTGTCCTTGGTGAATCAGGGACCTGTCAGGTCCTTGCCTCTGTGTCCAGTTTACGGTTGAGGCCACTGAGGCTTGGAACAAGAGACAGGTTCAGATGTCAGCCCCAGGCCCTCTGCTTCCCAATCTACGTGCATTTTCTATGAACCTCTGTTGTCAGGGTTCCAGGACCCCAACTCCCCAGCGCCAGCCAGTCATGTGGGAGGCCAGTGTCTTAACCAACATGTCACCTGCTGGCCCCATTGTTTAGCTTCTTAAGGTAATTTTAACCCAGACGGATCAACACTGGGAGTCTTCTGTGCCCTTCTTTCTGTGTGGTCATGTGGGCCCCAGAGCCGTCTGTAGTGGGTGGGATATTCTGTCTAGGTGGTTTCCCCTTTTGTTCTGGTTATAAATTCCTCCTCGGGCACGTTTTTGGTGCATGCACCTTTTCCTGTATTTGGGGTTATTTCGTTTGGATAGCGTCCCAGAAGCGGTCACTGGGGCTAGTGGCCGTACAGGGTGGTTGGGATGGAAGCGTGTCTCCTCCGTGTGGTGACTGCTGAAGGATGGGCCGGACGTGTGCTGCGGCTGCCCGTACCTGTGTAGGGGTCCGCAGCTCGCTGCAGAGGGGAGTGGTGACGTGGGCTGGAGGCCACAGACAACCATCTGTTAGGATCCAAATTCCGGCAGCTTTCCATTTGCCAGGAGGAAAAGGCTTTAGCAGGAGAAGGTGGGCTCCTGGGAGCACTGGGGATAAGACCGGGAAGATTCTCCCAGCCAGACAGATGGTGCCGCTGAGATCCAGAGGGAGGGAGGGACTCTGGTCATAGATAGGTCAGTCTTGGGTCCTCTGAGGACAGGTCTGTCCGTTTTCTCGAGGCCCTGAGGGAGCTCTGAACAGGAGGGAGTGACTACCTCTCCTGTGTCCTTGGTGAATCAGGGACCTGTCAGGTCCTTGCCTCTGTGTCCAGTTTACGGTTGAGGCCACTGAGGCTTGGAACAAGAGACAGGTTCAGATGTCAGCCCCAGGCCCTCTGCTTCCCAATCTACGTGCATTTTCTATGAACCTCTGTTGTCAGGGTTCCAGGACCCCAACTCCCCAGCGCCAGCCAAGGCTCGGGGACATCAGCCCTAGATGCTGGAGAGGACCCTCATCCAGGCCCGAGCTGGCTTCGACACCTGGGGCAGGGGTGGAGCGAACATTGACTCAGCACCTTCTGTGGGCCCCACCCTGCTCTCAGCATGCGATGTGTGCCACCAGGCCCCACCCTCCTGTGCCCACTCCCGTTCCCCCCATTTTATAGATGAGGACCGTGGGGCACAGGCAGGTGGAAGAACCCGCCTGAGTCATACGACCCAGAAATGAACACCTGGGGCTTGAGCCCTGGGCCTAGCTGACCACTGTACTGTGCTACGCAGGGGAGAGAGGGGGGTCTGCCTGCTGTCTGGTCTTCCTGTCCCCAGAATGGCCCTCTCACCTCAGAGTGCATCCCCTGGGATCCTGCCTCTTCTTCAGCAGCCTCATTAACACCTGTCCTCTCTGCCTGTCCTGTCCCCAGATGGGTCCTCGAACATCAGACTCCCAGTGGAGCTTGGTCTGCCCTGTCCTTCGCCCTCTCCCCCACTGGTACCCATGGGGAAGCTGAGTCCCAGGATAGTGAAGGGACTTGATGCAGGTTATCCACCGAGGTAGAGGCAGGCCTGACAAACCGATTCCAGATGTCTGCTCGTGTCCGCTCTGGGCCCTGGGCTGAGGGGTCGGACACAGGATGCTCTGGGCTCTCCCTGTCCTGGAAGACAGCACTATCTGCCAGGGGTGCAGGCACACAGACAGATCAAACGCCGCGTTGGGCACGTGTGGTGCTAGAAAGGCAGCTGGGTGCAGGTGCGTCGGAGAAAGTGGTGGTTCCCGTGAGATTTTCACAACGGAGTTTTTTTTTTTTTTGGAGAGGTTTTTGCTATAGGGCACGTGCGCTCGCCAGACAGACAGAGACATAGAGACAGAAAGCGAGAAATCACCCCCCAGGGGGGATGGTCACGCCACAATCCCTTCTCCTCCATTCTCCTCTCGGGATCCTGGGCACGCACGCACACACGCCCGGCGTGAGTTTTAAGCCACCGGGTCCGGGACATGAACCGCGGTCGACTACGTGGGAGTCCAGCGACATAGCCATTACGCTAACTGCTGGTTCCCTTCACAACGGAGTTTTGAAGGATGAATAGAAGTCTGCCAGGACAGCAAATAAAAGATGACTGTTGGGACCAGCAATTAGCGTAATGGCTATGTAGCTGGACTCTCATATAGTTGACCACAGTTTGAGTCCCGGACCCGGTGGTTTAAACTCACGCCAGGCACGTGTGCATGTGTGTCCAAGATCCCAAGAGGAGAATGGAGAAGGGATTGCGGCGTGGCCATCCCCCTTGGGGGGTGATTTCTCACTTTCTGTCTCTTTGCCTCTGTCTGTCTGTCTGACGAGCGCACGCGCCCTATAGCAAAAACCTCTTAAAAAAAAATTATGACTGTTGGTGGGACCAGCAGGTGGCATGGTGGTTAACATTGCTGGACTCCCTCATGACCAACTACAGTTCAAGTCCCAGACCCAGTGGATTGAAAATCACACTGGACAAATGTGTATACGTGCCCAAAATCCTAAGAGGAGAATGGAGGAGAAGGGATTGCAGCATGACCATACCCCCCGGGAGGGGGACTTCTCACTTTCCCTCTCTCTGCCTCTCTCCTCTCTGGTGAGCACATGTGCCCTATGGCAGAAAAAAATGGCAGGGACCAAGGTGGGTTGGAGGGTAAGGCTGCATGTGCCGCTGACTGGGCATAATAATCGCACAGCAGCCGCCAGTTTCTGAGTGATCCTTCTGCAGGAGCCCACTTAGTACCGTGCAGTGTGCCAAGTCGCTGAGGAAGGCCTGATGTTCAGCCTCCCCATCTTACAGCTCAGAACACTGAGGCACGGGAAGGAAGCTGGGAGGTGGCCGCACCAAGATCCAAACTCTTGGCCTCTGTAGGTCCCAGCACTTTAAACTCCTCTGTAGGTTGCGGTGCGTGAACTTGACCTTGCAGTCACTGAGGGGCCAAAAGCAAAGGACTGGTGAGGCCAGAGGCCGCCCTGGTGGTCTGGGGGCAGGGGAAGCTTGAAGCTGGGAAATCTGTGATGCTGCGATTGGACCCCAAAAAGAGTAAATGTTGACCGGATGGCTGCGGAAGAGGGGACAGGTTCCAGCAGAAAAGCTTTTGTCAAAAACTTGGCCTGGGACCCCTTGCCCTGAGATTATAGAATCAAACCCACAGTCACCATGTCTGGAGCGCCTGCAAGCAGAGATTACCTCATCAAACTGCCACACAGCCTGCAAAGGGCCTGCCTGGTGCTAGAGTAGGTCATCGGTTCGAATCCAGGCCTGAGCACTTAGTGACTTGGTAACCTCGGGCAGCTCTTTGGCTTCCTCCCTGGGAACAGTAACTGCCCACCTGCCAGAGCTCCCATGAGGGCCCAAGAGAGTTAAGTCGAGTAGAACTGGAAGGTCTGGGCCAGGATCTGAACTCCCGGCACTGTATATCCCTTTTAAACAATGCCTCGGCAAGATGGAGCTGCTGTGATTGTTGCTGGTCCGAGTGGAGAAACTGAGGCTCCTAGGAGTTGGGCTTTCTCAGAGTCTGGGGTTTGACGGGTCATTTAGCTCCTGATGACTTTTTGTGACCTCCAGGTGCTGGGGCAGTGGCCTTTGGAAAGTCCTGGAGGTGGCTATGTGCTTGTGGCGGGGAGGGAAGGAGGAGGTGGGGATGGTGGTGGGGAGTGGGCTCCGGGGTCTTTTGCTTGGGGCCCTGGTCACCCAGGCCCTCAGTGGCGCCTCCTCTGAGTGGTCCCAGGAGGCCCCAGCATTTCCCTTGGTGCCAGGGGATTGTTTTCGGCTCTGTCTGGGCCCGCCTCGGGCTCCGGCTCCGGCTGGGGGGCAGGGCCCACTCCCGCCTGTCTCCCCATTCTCGTCTGCGAGGTGGGGGTGGCCAGGACTCTAAAAGGCCCCAAAATAAATGGACCTCTTATCTGATCTCCCAGCCTGGCGTGTTATCTGATCATTACATAATGGCCAGGCCTGCGGCCTCTCCCGCTGGCTGACGCTGGCTGACGGCATGGAGGAGGTGGCCTGGGCGCCCCAGGCAATCCTGGAGGAACTGGGGTTCCTGGAAGTCTGGGGTGGGGGCAGGGCAACTTGAAGGGAAGGAGGGAGGCTTCCTAATCTGGAGGACAGACCACCAGTCTGTGAGAAGAGGCTGGTCTGAAGTCCAGTGCAGTTAACCGAGTGCTGGGTGACTGTGTGTTCCGTCTGGGGACCTCAGTCTCCCTGTCCGTGCAGGAGGGGCATGAAGTGTAAGCCATGTAGCCCATGCTGGCTGGTAGGGGAAGGAAGAGGACTGGCAGAACTGGGGAGCTGAGAAGCAGGGAATGGCATTATCCCTTGAGCCTTTTAGGCTGAGGGAGACCCTGGTGACCGCCCTCCCAGAAGACCTCACCTGCCCGGTCTCACCACTTTCTCTCACCCCTCAGACAAGCAATTCTACAATGACTAAAGCCAATAAAGAGAACTGTCTCATGGGGACCTCCCAACAACCTCAAGGGAGTGTGCGTGTTCTATTCTTGTCACTTTATAGACCAGGAAACCGAAGCCCCAAGTGGTGCAGTCATTCACCAAAGTCACACCTCTGGTAAGCGCTGGGCCTGAGAGTTGAACCAGGTCAGCCTGGCTTCAGGGACTCGCTTTGAATCCTATTGCCAGGGATGGCAGGTGGTGTGGTGGTTAAAGTGGCTGGACTCCCACAGGGCTGACTGTGGTTCACGTCCGGACCTGGCAGCTTGCTTTCTCACTTTGCTTCTCTCTCTCTTTCTCTGCTCAACTTCCAATAACAATAATAATAATAATAATAATGACAATGAATAAAATTAAATAACAGTAATTCTTTATTTTTTTAATGGCCATACTGTTGGAACCAGCAGTTGGCATAATAGCTATGGTGGCTTAAATTCATGCTGGGCACGTGTGCGTGCGTGCCCAAGATCCTGGGAGGAGAAGGGATTATAGTGTGGCCATCCCTGCCCCCCCGGGGGGTGATTTCTCACTTCCTGTCTCTGTCTCTCTCTCTGTCTTTCTGGTGAGCGTACGCACCCTGTAACAAAAACCTCTCACTGGGTCACTCAGGATAGGGCAGAGCAAAGACGTACAAGATCTGGGTCCCACAGTAGCCAAATGTCCTTGTCTCCTCTTCTCTTTCCCAACACAGAGGTGGGGGTGCTGCCATGATGAGGGGTGGCCATTTTCCATGTTTCTCTGACCTCTAGGGATCCAGCCCAATAAGCTGTGGCTAGGTGGGGAGGGGACAGGTTAGGCTACAGGCAGCCGGTCCCGAAGCAGCATCCCTGCACCTCCTCCAAGCTGAACTGGCGTCGGCTGGACTTGAGGCCAGTCCCTCTGGCCCATCTTTGATCTCCAAGAAAACAGGAAGTGAGCGCGACAAGATGGAGACACAAACTTCCAAACAGTCTCCCCTTCTCTCTCCTCCTTCCCTCTTCCGGAGCCCCCCTTCTCCAGCACATTCCTTAGGACGAGGTGTAGGGGCCTCATTTCCTCTTCCTCCTCTGCTGGGTCAGAGTGAAATTCCATTCCTTTCCCTCAGGACCTGTGTTTCCGGGACGCCCAACACCAGGCTTTGGGGCCTGCTCTAGCAGCTTTGCTCTGAGCCTGGGCTGCCCTCTCGGCTCACCCTGCCCCAGGGCCAGGAACTTTCGACCTTCCTTGGACCCTTCCTTCCAGGCACCTTGAGGCAAAAGAGGGGAAGACTTGTGTCCATCTCAGCTCCCACTTTCCTTCCGCGTGAACTAGCTTTGAGGCCTGGGCTTGTGTGTGGGCCCTACCACCCATGTTGTCAGATGTAGCAAATAAAAATATAGGATGTCCCGTTACATTTGAATTTCAGGAAAGCAATGGACATTTATATGGTATAAGAATATCCCTGGCAGAGGTTGGGATGTACTTGAGGTTGAGTGTTCCTTATTTGTACCAGAATAAGGGACCAGAAGTGATTTTGAATTTTTTAAATTTTATTTTTATAGATTTTTGTCCATAGAGCACATGCACTCATTGGAGAGAGAAAGAAAGAGAGAAATCACCCCCAGGGAGTTGGCCATGCTGCAATCTCTTCTTCTCCATTCTTCCCTCGGAATTTGGGGCACATAACACACACACACACACACACACACACACAGTGCGCTTTCAGGTCACCCAGTCTGGGACTCAAACCCACAGGGTTGATCATGTGGGAATACAGTGCCTTAACCATCATCCCACCTACTGGCCCACTGAGGAAAAACGTTTGCGAATATTTGCATAAACATAATGAGATATCTTAGGGATGGAACCCAAGTCAAAACTCAATTTTCTTTTTCTAAGAATTAACAACTATCACTTATTCTTTTATGTGTTAATCAAACACTGATTAAGTACAGTTAAATTCCAGGAACTGGAATGAAAAGATTGTAAGGCATGTCTCTGGTCCCTAACACGATATTTATTTATGTTTCATATGTAGCTTACATGTACAGCCTGAAGATAATTTTATCCACTGTTTTTGTATTGTCGCATTTTGACTATGACCCATCGCATGAGGTCCGGTATGAAATTTTCCGTTCCTGGCATAATGTGCATGTTGAGAAAGTTTCAGATTTGGGAGCGTTTTGAATTTCTGGATTAGGGCTGCTATCTGTGCGCTTAAAAATGTATTCATTATTTATCTGAAATTGAAATGTAGAGGCGTGTCCTGTCTTTCATCTGTCAACCCTACACCTGCTATCACTGTGGCCTTGGTAAAAAGACTTCCTACCTGAGCCTCGATGTCTTCGCCCGTGGAATGGGTATAGTAATATCTATCTCATAGGATGGCTGCAAGGACACAAGCCTTGAACCCACGCCAGGTACCTAGCAGGTATTCTGAAGGTAGTGGTCACGACCTTCTCACTTGGCCTTCATTCCAGCTATGTGTCCCCAACAGGTCTTGCGGAAACAGTTCATTGTGACCTACAGCCTGTGGACCCCGAGATGGGCAAGGTGACGTATACCACCAGCCAGGTCTCCGAGGGCTGTGTGGCTCAGATCTCCAACGCTGTCCTCGAAGTCCACGTCCTCTTTCTGGAGTTCCCAGAGGTGAGTGCTTTGTGTTAGAGAAGGGTGGGGACCCAGGAGGGACTCCGGGGCCAATGGGACGAGGGACACCTTCCCTGTGGTGGTCCTTGGCAGTGGCCAAGTCTCACCAGGGTATCTCAAAGGGCCATAAGGGGTGGCATTTCTGGGAGCAAGGTCTGGGATGGGGGCGATCTTCTGGACCCCGGTGGGGAGTGCTGGTGACTGAGCAGAGAAGAGCCAGGTGGGCTGTGGGGCAGAGCAGGTGGACTGTTGCTTGTGCACCGCATGATAGGAACCTCCCAGCCTCTCAGAGGACGCAGCTCAGACCGAGAAAGTCCTCAGGTGATCCCCGATCTTCCTCCGTGCAGTATCTCTGATGGAACATCTGTGACCCCACCAGACAGCCTCCCTGGAGACTGTTCTCCCCCGGAGAGCTCTCTCGAGGGCACCATCTGTTTGTTTGATACGTTTGTCCTTCTTGATAATAATGACACTTAGGGCCAGCCAGTGGTGTCGTGGTTGAAGTGACTGGATCTCACATGGCCAACTGTGCAGTTTGAGTTCCAGACCCAGGAGCTTGAAAAACACCCTGGGCATGTGTGCATGCATATCTCAAATCCTGAAAGAGGGTGGTGGAGAAAAGATGGCGGCATGGTCATCTCCCTAGGGGGTTTATTCTCTTTCTCCAGCAAGTGCATGCACCCTACAGCAAATTTTTAAATAAATAAGAGCACATTAGCTGAGTACTGGCTGTGCTCTCAGTCCCATGCTCAGGTCTCCTGTATGCCAGGACTTAAGCATCTTCCGTGTGTTAAGCCTACCAAGGGCTCATCTGGCAGGTAGCCCCACTTCTCAGAGGAGGAAACAGGTTGGTCTAGAGGGATGAAGTGCTGTGCCCACGGCCAGAGTCCACACCAGGTCCGGGGTGCTCCAGGGCCGGACTGACTGCTGACTCCTGGTGGATTTCAGTGTCTAGCAACCTCAGGCCTGCTTGGGCTGGAGGCCACCCCTGGCTGACGTTGCCTGAGGTTCTGGGAGCCATCTGGTGGTGTTGGCTCGGAGTGAATTTGTGGCCAGCCTGCCTCCAAAACTGTTAAGCGGCCCTGCATTTGTGTGGTGATAAGAAGGTGCCCAGACCACCAATATCGAGGGGCCCTGCTCCCTGATGAGGACTGCGGGCTTTGATAGTCTCCAAACCACAGATAGCGCCAGACACACTTTATGTGGTTTTTACAGACATTGTAATTTTTTTCGAATTTAGTAATGATACGGAAAATACGATTGTCCTCTGCAAGTTCACTTGTTCCAATGTTCGGGTTCCCGTACTTCCTCTGCACGACTGGAGTCCCCGGACTCCAATCACTCAATAGTGGACCAGGGTCAGAAAAGGGCCCCCAGCCAAGTGTCCCTGTCTCTATGGGGGACAAGAACAGTAGATGCAGTATGACCAGGATGCAGGTGACTGGTGGAGGGTTTTGTTTTTTCTTTTTAAAGGTTTTTGCTATAGGTTGCGTGCACTTACTAGAAAGACAGAGACAGAGAGACAGAAAGCGAGAAATCACCACCCACCCACCCCACCCCTCAGGGGGATGGCCACACCACAAGCCCTTCTCCTCCATTCTCCTTTCGGGATCTTGGGCACACACGTGCGCCCGGCGTGAGTTTAAGACACCGGATCCGGGACTCGAACCACGGTCAATTACATGGGATTCCAGCAACATAGCCATTATGCCAACTGCTGGTCCCTGGTTTTTTGTTTTGTTTTGTTTTAAAGAATTATTTTATTTAGTTTTATTTATTATATTTTAAAATTTCATCTGAGAAGAACAGAGAGAGAGAGAAAGAGGGAAAGTGAGAAAGCAAGTCGCCAGGTCCGGGACTAGAACTGTGGTTGGCTATGTGGGAGTCCAGTACCCCTAACCACCATGCTACCCGCTGGCACCCACTGGAGGGTTTTTAAGGGCTGGCAGAATGCCACTGTCACTCAGGTCAGGGCCAAAGCACCCTAGGATTCATGACAACAGAATCTCTCTGTCATCCTCAGCCTTTTCCAGACAATCAGCCCGCAGAGCATCCGACTTTGAGTTAAGGAGCCAGGCTGCAAGCTCCAGGGCTGCAAGGGCTGTGTTTGAGGAGAGGGTGGAGAGACCCGGGATGCAGCCCTGGATCTGTTACTGGCCAGCCCCTCGCATGTGTCGCCTGGGGCCACCTCGCCCATCCTTGGCTTTCTGGTGCAGAGATAGAGATGATACCTTCCCCACAGGGCTATCCTAGGCTCCAGGGAGGTAACGCAGGCAAAAGAGGGCATGCAGGGCCTTCCCGGAGCCATTGCTCCACGCATGGTAGTTGTGATGGGGGTATTGCTACTGCTTTAGCTGGGCTCCGTTTCTCACCTGCAAATACCCTTGGTTTGCCAGGGTGTTACATTTTACAGGATATCTTTTTAAATATCTTAATGGATAAGCCCTATTTATTTATTCATTAGGTTTTTGCCATAGGGCACGTGCATTCACTAGAGAGATAAAGAGGGAAAGTGAGGCCACACCTCAGGGGAATGGCCTTGCTGCAGTCCCTTCTCCTCCATTCTCCTCTTGAGATTTTGGGCACTCACACCCGTACCTGACATGATTCTCAAGCCTCAGGGTCCAAGGCTCAAACCCTGGCCAGCTATGTGGGAGTCTAGCACCTTCACCACCACATCGCCTGCTGGTCCTTATTTGTTTATTTATTTATTAAGAGAGATTTTTGCCATAGGGCATGTGCAGTTGCTAGAGAGACAGAAAGTGAGACCTCATCCCCCGGGGGGCTGGCCATGCTATAATCCTTTCTCCTCTGTTTTCCTCCTGGGATCTTGGGCACACATGTACATGTGCCCAGCATGATGTTAAAGCCACTGGATCTGGGTCTCAAACCATGATCAACCATGTGGGAGTTCAGCCACATAACCATTGTGCCATCTGCTGGCTCCTATTTGTTTATTTTTAATTGGGCATGTGTGTACTCCAGAGACAGACAGAGAGAGAGAGAGAAAGCACCCTCCAATGGGGTATAGTCACCATCACTTTCCTCATTTCTCCATCCTGTCGGGACTTGGAGCATGTGCACACATGTGCTGGAATGTTTTTCAAGCCACTGGGGCTGGGATTTGAAGTGTGGTTGGCCATGTGGGATCAGGCTCCCTTAACTACTGGGCTACAGAGTCTTTGCAGAACCTGGCCTTCACATCAGTTGACTAATTTGAACCTCAGAGGTTATGACTACGAGGTAGATGAGGCAGGGGCTGTGAATCCATTTTCAGAAGGGCCAGCCGAGGTCCAGCTCATGGAGCTGAGTCTCCCTCCAGAGGCTCCTGGCCTCCCTGCCGCAAGGCAGAGCCCTCGGTCCTCCCTGGGAGGTGCTCTGCTCCCCAGACAGCCCCAAAAGTGGGGTTTATGGCCCAACAGTCCCACTCTACCCAGCCTGTGCTGGGCTTCGATCACACAGGAGAACAGCAGAGCCGGGCTTCCCCTGAGCCTTGTGTGGGCGGGGAGGTGAGGATGAGTGAATCGCTGAGTGATGTGGCTGGCGATGGGGGCATCGGGGCAAGGGCGATGGAGGGACGATCACAAACGTGCAGGGAAGGGGCCTCAGTGTCAGCCACAGAGACCAATGGCATTCCAGGTGGAGGACACGGCAAGAGCAAAGTCCCAGGGGCAGGAAGCCTGGCTGACAGCTGTTGCAGCAGCCAACCTGATCCCTCACGGCCTATGGCTGCCTTCTTCAACCCTAGCATGAAGAGATGGCCTTCCTGTCCATGCTTACGTGGCCCAGAATCCTCAGATATCCTGTGGGTGGGCGGCAAATGAGCAGTGGTAGCCTAGGGGGTGTGTGTCTGTGTGTGTGTGCGCATGTGCGCACACACTTGCCTGTACACATGTGAAGTGTGTGGCAGGGAGGTCTGCAGACAGATGAGGAGCCGCTGGGCAGGGGCTTTATCTCACTGGGTCCCCAAAGGGCAGGCCGGAGCCTGGATTCCGGGAGGGGGGCCAGGGTCACATCCTGACCCGTGGAGACAGGAAACCAGACTGTGGCTCAGCGATTCCCGTCAGACCGGCTGCACTGATCTGCTGTCCTCCTCACACACCCCGGGGAAGTTGGCCAGGCAGAGCTGGGTCAGCCGCTGACTCACCCCACTGCTGGGCAAACTCGGGGAGTCGAAGATGCCCCACCCACCCTTCAGCAGACAGAATCCTCCAGGCCCTAGTACTGACTCACTCCTGAGCAGAGGGGGGCAAGCATACCCAGGCAGAGAAAGAGGGTGGGGAGGGACCGTGGGCTCTCTGAGTTGGTCCTGGAGGCTGAGAGGGGCTATGGAAAGCAGTGTAGCCCTCAGACCCAGGCGAGGAAGCTCTATCCTAGGCCCCAGAACTTGTCACCTCTCTCTGGCCCTCTTCCAGTTGCACCCCTTCCCCAGGGTGGGAAATGTGGGGTTGGTAGGATGCACCCACCTGGAACTTGCACCCTCTCAAGACCATGCTCCAGTGCCCAGGACCCCAGAACTCCTTGCCCAGGTAGCACCAAGCCTCTTCCCAGGGCTGCATGTGGCTCTTTCTAGTACCATCCTCTTGGGGGAGGCTGCCTCATGGCTGACGTGAGCTCCCTTAGACTGAAGCGTGGGGAGCTCACAGCAGCCTGGGGGGGCTTGGCAGAGTTTGGCACCTGGGCTGGGCCATCCATGTGTGGACACATGAGTACCTGCTGTGCTGCCAGGATCAAGGTGAAGAGACAGGCTGGGCCAAGGGCTGATGTCTGCACTCTTTCGCCTTGCACACATAGAGGTGGGTATGGTGAAGGGGCAGGGGTCATGGCTGGGGTGGGCTGGGCAATGACTGCTGTATTTATCCCAGTGTTCAGCTCAGAGTCCACCTGGGAACAGATTGCCGTTGAATGGATAGATGGATGAGTGGGTGGTTAGATGATGAATAGATGGTGGGTGGGTGGGTGGATAGATGGATGGATGGGTGGGTGGATGGGTGGATGGATGGATGGATGGTTGGATGGTTGGATGGATGGATCAATGGGTGAATAGAAGGATGGATGGATGGGTGGATAGATGGATGGATGGGTGGGTGGATGGATGGATGGATCAATGGATCCATGGATCAGTGAGCGAATGGATGGGTACTAAAAGGAAGGGAGAGAGGTAGGAGAAAAATGTGTGTGCATAAAAACATTTACAGAATAGCCATCTCTGAGGGATTGGTGTTGTCACTTGCTATTTCTCTCTGGTCTTTTGGACACTCTAGCTTTTTTTTTTTCCTTTGGAGAGGTTTTTGCCATAGGGCGCATGCGCTCACCAGACAGACAGAGAGAGAGACAGAAAATGAGAAATCACCCCCCAGAGGGGATGGCCACGCCGCAATCCCTCCTCCTCCATTCTCCTCTTGGGATCTTGGGCACGCACGCACATGCACCCAGCATGAATTTTAAGTCACCAGGTCCGGGACACGAACCACGGTCAGCTACATGGGAGTCCAGTGACATAGCCGTTACGCTAACTGCTATGTCCCTGGACACTCTAGTTTTGATCTCTTCCAAGCTCCTGAGAACAGAACTGTGCCTTCTCCTGTCACCCTTTGAGAGTACAGAAGCCCCAGGCTGGGCCCACAGCTGGCCTGTCAGGCAGGCGTTGGGGTAGCAGGGAGGGCTTGGGCAGGCCAGCAGAAATGTTGGGAGCACCAGGGGCCTGCTCAGTCAGGTTAGCAGCACATCTTTTCAGGGGCCTCTGGAAGCCCACTCACAGTCATCTGATTAGAGACCAGAACTCCAGACAGCAGATGCTGGGCCCCTCAGAAGGTTGGAGTCCCGGACCCAGACAATTCTAGAGCATCACTGACCCCAGCTCTTCCTGCACAGATGGGGGCACTGAGGCCCAGCAGAGATGTCACAGTGAGACGTGGGTAAGGCGTGTCTCCATTCTCACTGCTGCCCACCTCTGACACCCCCTCCCTAAGGGCCCCTAAGCCAGGGCACCCCCTGGATAGATGTGCAAGTCGAGAGAAAGCCAAGCTCCTACCACACACTGGACAATTGGTTTTGTGGGCAGAATCGCAGAGTCCTCAAAGTCTGGAAGGGGGCATACTGTCCAGCCCACTGTCCGCATCAGGATATCGAGGTCCGGAGGAGTGGACTGTCCAGGGTCATGGGCTAATGACTGAGTTCGCATTTGAATTCAGATCTGTCTGGCTTTGACGCCTCCCCTTGCCACCCTGCCTGTAGGTACCACCGGAGTCTGCTCAGGTCCAGCCCCGGGAGGGTGGGGGCTGCAGGCAGCCCCAAGGCTCCACTCCTAGAAGAATTGCTGGAAGCAGTTTTCTATAAGTGGCTACTAGCACTCCTCAGGGCCTCCTCACCGAAATCCCCCTTCCCGCCACTGCCCGCAGCCAACAATGGCATCTCTGGGACACTGGCACAAAAATAGAAACTCGGTCTCCTGCTCACCCGCTGGGGAGTGGGGGGGCCAGGGCAGGCCCGCGCTGGCGGGGCTGAGGGTCAGGGGCTGGCTAGCTTCAGTTTGACTCCCGGAATCCCCCAGGACCCCATTCTGAAGACGGAAGACAGAGAGTCGGAGCTGGGACACGCGGGCCCCTCTTCCTTGCCTTTGTGGTGGGCGAGAGGAAGGGGAGGTCAGGGTGCGTGTGACTGGCCGGTGACTCAGGGCCATGGGGTAGAAATGTTTGCTGTCAAATCCTGACTGGGTTTTCTGGGAACTGACTGGCCTTCAGCTAGTCCCAGGGGCTCAGAGACCCCCAGAGCCTCCCCGACTTCCTTTTTTTTGGAGAGGTTTTTGCTATAGGGTGCGTGTGCTCGCCAGACAGAAAGCAAGAAATCACCCCCCGGGGGGAATGTCCACGCCGCAATCCCTTCTCCTCCATTCTCCTCTCAGGATCTTGGGCACGCACGCACATGTGCCCGGCGTGAGTTTAAGCCACCGGGTCTGGGACTCAAACCATGGTCAACTACGTGGGAGTCCAGCAACATGGCCATTATGCCAACTGCAGGTCCCAAGCCTCCCCAACTTTCTAAACTGCTCTCTTGCTGTGTAACCCTGGCTGGTGACCCCCTTTGGGACCTCAGGCCTTCCCCGCCTACAGCAGGGAAGAACTTGGTGATGCCTGAGGGGGTCTTTGACTATGGGCTCTGGGAGGAGGCTGGGTGCTGTGACAGACGTCCTAAGGTCCAGCCTCCTTCTCTCCTCACCTGGCTGTGACCAAGCCCTGAGCTCCACTTAGCTTTTTACACTCTTTTTTCTAAGAGGTTTTGGTCATAGGGGCATGTATGCTCACCAGAGAGAGGGGCAGAGACAGTGAGAAATCACCTCCCAGAGGGGATGGCCACGTCGCAATCCCTTCCCCTCCATCCTCCTCCTGGGGTCTTGGGCACACACACACATGCGCCCAGTGTGATTTTTAAGCCACTGGGTCTGGACGAGCCACGGCTGGCTATGTGGGAGTCCAGCTACGTAACCACTGCAGCATCTTCTGGCCCCATTTTTGTCACTTCTCTTATCAAGAGTCCCACCTGATACTGTCTCCCAACCCTCTCCCTCCCCTGCTTCACGGTGGGGAAACTAGGATCAGGAAGAGGTGAGGGGCAGCTCAGCACGGGATGCCACAGCTGAGGGCCTGCACTTGGGCTGCTCTCCGGTCCCTGCAGTGCTCCCAGCCTGGGGTGTCCCCTGAGGTTGGAGGACGGTCTCCTTGCTCACTCAGCCTGTGGCTCCTCCTGGCCGCTACCTGCCGAAGCACGGACCCATGTGTTCACCACGTCAGGCCTTACAAATTCTCTCTTCCAGGTGGGGGCAAACAGGTGGGCTGGACAGTGGGGAACTGCGGGGAAGTCTGAGAGAGAGGAGGGGCTGAGAGGAAGGGCATAGTCCTGGGACTGTGGGCTCCGTGCTGGCACCCGGCTGGTGCACACTGGACCCTGATTTCACCACCCTCCGGCAGCACCCTGGGCAACTTCTCTCTTTGAGACTTTCTTTTCTTTTTCTTTCTTTCTCTTTAAAAAAATTTGCCAGAGGAGGTGTGTGCTTGCCCGTGAGAGACAGTGGGAGAGGGAGAGTGAGAAAGCACCCTCAGCTGGGATGGTCACACTGCAATTCCTTCCTTATTTCTCCTGCTTTTCGGATTGGGGGCATGCACGCACACCTGGCACGTTTCGCTTTGTTTGGGTTTTTGCCTTAGGGTGCATGGACTTGCTGGACAGAAACAGAGAGAAACAGTAAGAGGAAAAGTGAGAAATCACCTTCCAGGGGAAAGGCCACACTGCAATCCCTTCTCTATCCTTCTCCTGAGATTTTTGAGCATGCACACACACGCACCCAGCACAATTTTCAGGCCACCAAATCCAGGACCCAAACTGGTCAGCCATAACTATTATGCCACTTGTTGGCCCTACCTGGTATTTTTTAAGGGGATTTTTTGCTATAGCATGTGCGCCAGAAGGGCAGAGGGACAGAAAGAGAGAAATCACCCCCAGATGGGATGGACATGCCACAGTCCCTTCTCCTCCATTCTCCTCTCGGGATTTTGAGCACGCACACAAATGCACCCAGCGTAAATTTCAAGCCTCCAAGTCTGGGACTCAAACCATTGTCAGCCCTGTGGGAGCCCAGTGACGTAACCATTATGCCATCTGCTGGACCCCACCCAGTATGTTTTCTAAGTTGCTGAGTCCAGACTTGACAGCATAGTGGCCTTGTGGGATCCAGCTGTCTTAACTACCACGCTACTGGCTGCCCGAGCCTCCAGTTCTGCCTCTGTGAAACCAGAGAATGGGTTTGGTCAGATTCAAATGCATCATACTCACACAGGGCCAGGCTCAGATTAGGTTGGGCCCGCTAATATTCAGTAATTTTTTTTAACAACTTTGTCAAAATTTGCTTGCATGGGGGCCAGACAGTGGCACAGTGGTAAGTGCACGCTGCACGAGACATCCTGCAGTGGAGGCCTCCCTGAGCGTGCTGGCCATGCCTTGCCCATGATTGGGGCTGGCTTAAGACCAGGGGAGGATTGAAGTGCTAGGACCCCTGTGGGGGTGCTGTCTCTGTGACTTTCTCTCTCTGTGTCTCAAGTCTTGCTCATGGAAGAAACTAATAAACTTTTGGGAGGAGAGGGTTTTTTGTTTCGTTTCGTTTTGTTTTGTTTTGCTATAGGGCGCGTGTGCGTGTGCTTGCCAGAAAGACAGAAAGAGACAGAGACATAAAGCAAGAAAGCCCCCCCCGGGGGGAATGTCCACGCCGCAATCCCTTCTCCTCCATTCTCCTCTTGGGATCTTGGGCATGCATGCACACATGCCATGCGGGAGTTTAAGACACTGGATCCGGGACTCAAACCACGGTCGACTACATGGGAGTTCAATGACATAGCCATTATGCCAACTGCGGTCCCAAATAAATAAACTTTTTAAATGCCCAAGACCAGGGCCACCAGGTGGCATGGTGGTTAAGGTGCTGGATCCCACATGGCTGACTCCATGGTTTGAATCCTGGACTGGAGGCTTGGATGGGGACAACAGATGGCGTGGTGGTTAGGAATACTGGACTTCCACATGGCAGACCACGGTTTGGGTCCCGTACCTGGCAACTTGCTTTCTCACTTTCCCTCTCTCTCTCTCACTCTGGTCAAATTGAAATAAATAAAGTTAAATAAAATAATTCTTTAAATAAATAAAAGGAAAAAAGAAAAGAAAAACATGCCAGGTGTATGTGTGGGCCAGCTGGTCGCATGGTGGTTAAGACAGCCAGGTCCCATATGGCCAACAGTGCTGTTAGAGTCCTGGACTCAGCGGCTTAAACCTGCCAGGCATGTATGTGTGCATGCCCAGCATCCCAAAAGATGGGGAAAATGGAGAAGGGCCATTCGCCATGGAGGTGCTTTCTGGCTTTCTCTGTCCCTCTCTGTTTCTCTGGCATGTGCACATGCTTTCTTGCAAAGAAAAAAAAAGTCTATTTAAAGTAATTGAGTGTTTTTTTTTTAAGGGAGATTTTTGCTATAGGGTGGGTGCACTCACCAGAGACACAGAGAGAGACAAAGAGATAGAAAGCAAGAAGTCACCCCCCAGGGGTATGGCCCAACCACAATCCCTTCTCCTCCATTCCCCTCTTGGGATCTTGGGCATGCACACACATGCGCCCGGCATGAGTTTAAGCCACTGGATCCAGGACACGAACCACAGTCAGCTATGTGGGAGTCCAACAATGTAACCATTATGCCATCTGCTGGTCTTAAGTGTGTGTTTGTGTTTTAAATTTGTCAGAGGGGGGACCAGCAGTTGGTGTAATGGCTATGTGGCCGGACTCCCATGTAGTCTACCATGATTCGAGTCCTGGTCCCAGTGGCTTAAACTCACGCCGAGCGTGTGTGCGTGCATGGCCAAGATTCCCAAGAGGAGAATGGACTGTGGCATGGCCATCCCCCTAGGGGATAATTTCTCACTTTCTGTGTCTCTGTCTCTCTTTCTGGTGAGCACACACGCCCTATAGCAAAAATCTCTCCAAAAAAGAAAATAAATAAATAAATAAATTTGTCAGAGAGCATGTGTACTTGCCAGAGAGAGTCAAAGACAGGGAGAAAACATCCTCTAAATAGGACATGGCCACACTGAATTCCTTTCTCCTCCATTTCTCCATCGGGCTGGGATTTGGGGCATGCACACACATGCTGGGGCCAGGATTTGAGCAGAAATTGACCATGTGGGATTCAGCTCCCTTAACTACTAAGCTATGGTGCAAGCTTACGTATTTTATATTTTTATCAAAATGAGGTATTTAAGCCAAGATTTAATGTTTAAAGTTTCTAAGCTACATCGTATTTAAAAATACTAATAAAACAAGATATTTTAGAAACTCAAATTTGGGACCAGCAGATGGTGTAATGGTTATGTCACTGGACTCCTATGTAGTTGACCGTAGTTTGAGTCCTGGACTTGGAGACTTGAAACTCATACCGGGCACATGTGCATAGGTGCCCAAGATCCCAAGAGGAGGATGGAGGAGAAAGGATAAGGGATTGCAGCGCAGTCATTCCCCCGGGACGGGGGGCGGGTGATTTCTCACTTTCTGTCTCTGTCTCTCTGTCTCTCTCTGTGTCCCTAGCAAATGCATGCATGTGCCCTATAGCAAAAATCTCTCTGAAAAGAAAAAACCTCAAAGTTATCAATTCATTAGAAGACATTAACCAGGGCTGGTCCTATGGCCTAGTTAGTGGTTAAGTGAGACAGATCACACATAGCCAATGCAGTTCGAATCCCAGCCCCAGTGTCTCAAAAACCTTGCAAGGTTTGTGCACATGTGTACTCAAAATCCTGCCAGGATGGAGAAAGGGTTGAAGCATGACCACACACTATTGGTTGCTTTCTTCCTCTCCTCTCTCTTTCTGTCTCTCTCTCTGGTGAGTGTATGTTCCTTCTGACCAAAAAAAAAAAGAAAGAAAAACATTAACCAAAAACGTAGACTTATGCAAACACAAATTTGAAACATTATCTTATGATCCTATTACAAATTAGCAAATTATTGAGAAATAACCAACCGAAATAGCACATTAAAATGGAAAATAAAAAGTGTTTGTGTAACATTGAAAAGGAAATAACAGGATTTGCTCTCTCTCTGTCTTTTTAAAGAGCAAGCATACAAACAGAGTGGTTATGGTGTCATTATGGAGTAACGGAAATACTTCTGGGCAGATTTTTCCAGCAACTGAAAGGTTGTCTCTGACTTTGTGACATTAGTTGGGGAAATGACAAGGAGATGATTAGAAACAAAATCCAAAAACTTTCCACCGGTGTTTGGGTCTTGAAATGCTCTTCCCCTCCTGATAGCTTTGAGGAGCCGGTTGGGTCAGTTTTCAGACTGCCAGCTTTTGTCTGAGAGCAGCTGGAGTGGGGTTTCAGCGAAGCGTTTCCACTGGCCTCTGTCCTCCTGAGTCAGTGGCGGGGTTTCTGAGACCTCGCCTGGCTCAGACCAGCTCTCACCTGTGCTCACTCCATGGCTCAGAAGGTCTTGGAGCAGAGCAGAGGTGGCTCTTGAACAGATGCTGTCCCCTGTGCACTGTAGTTCTCCTTTCCTACTTGGGAATAAGTGATAGAAAATGTAGGGACAGGGACCACAGATGGTACTGGTGAAGGTGCTGGACCCCACGTGGCTGGCCACGGTTTGCGTTCCAAACCCACCGGCTTGAAAACACGCTGGGTGCATGTGCGCATGTGCTCAAAACCCCAGGAGGAGAAGGGATTGTGGTGGAGTCATCCCCAACGGGGGGTGGGGGGGTGTGATTTCTCACTTTCCCTCTCTGTCTCACTCTCTCCAGTAAGCACACACACCCAAAGGCAAAAACTTAAAAATAAATAAATAAATAAACAAATAAATAAAGTTAAATAAAATGTAGCAGAATAGTAGAGTGAGAACCGACGGCTATCCAGGACCAAATCCCAGCCTCCCGCTTACTTGCTTGTAATCATGGGCCAATGGTTTCACCTCTCTGCCTCAGTTTCCTCATCTGTGAGAATAGTAATGGTGCTTTCCTCTGAGGGTTTTTGTGAGGATTAAGAGTTAAAGCATAGGAGCTGGCAGGTGGCATGGTGGTTAAGGGCACTGGACTCTAACATGGCTGACTGCGGTTCGAGTCCTGGACCTGGTGGCTTGCTTTCTCACTTTTCATCTCTCTCTCCCTCTCTGGTCAAATTAAAATAAATAAAGTTAAATGATTCTTTAAAAAAAAATGAGTTAATGCATAAAGCACTCGAATAGTCTCAGCATATAGTAAGCCTTATTTAAATGTCTGATATTGTTGGTGATGTTATGAAACCATTACAAATGCATACACTACTAATTAAGTAAAATTGTACATCTGAAGGCATAAACAAGTTCAAATTCACATTTTTTTTTAAGAGAGATTTTTGCTATAGGGCGCATGGGCTTGCCAGAGAGAGACAGAGAGACATACTGCAGTCCCTCTCCTCCCTTCTCTCAGGACTTTGGGCACACACATACATGTGCTTGGCGTGAGTTTCAAGCTTCTGGGTCTGGGACCTGAACCATCAACTTCACATTCTTTTTTATTTACTTAATTCCATTTGTTATTATTATTTTTTCATTTGACCAGAGAGTGATAGAGAGAGAGAAAGGGAAAGGGAGAAAGCAAGCCACCAGGTCTGGGAATAGAACTGTAGTCGGCCATTTGGGAACCCAGCTCTGTTTTTTTTCTTTTTCTTTTTTTCTTTTTTTTTTTTTTTGAGAGGTTTTTGCTATAGGCCATGTGTGGTCCCCAGGAAAAGAGAGAAGAAAGAGGTGAGAAATCCCTCCATAGGGGGGATGGCCACACCACAATCCCTTCTCCTCCATTCTCCTCTCGGGATCTTGGGCACGCACGCACATGCGTCCGGCATGAGTTTAAGCCACTGGGTCTAGGAATTGAACCACAGTCGACTACATGGGAGTCCAGCAACATAGCCATTAGGCTATCTGCTGATCCCAGGAATCCAGCTCTTTTAATCACCATGCCACCTGCCAGTCCCTAAACTTTACATTCTTATATCCAAATAATGGTGTTATGTATAGTTTATCAAGTTACTTTTAAATAGTAAGGCAAGGGGCCAGCAGGTGGCATGGCGGTTGAGGCACTGCGCTCCCACATGGCGGACTGTGGTTTGAGTCCTGGACCTTGAAGCTTCCTTTCTCATTTCCCTCACCCTCCTGTCTCTCTCTGGTGAGTGTGCCCTATAGCACATTTTAAAAAATAATGATAATAAATAAAATTAAATTAATAATTCTTTTTTAAAAATCGTAAGGCAAATAGGAATACTGCCAATTGGGAAGACAGTTGTGGATGTCTCCTGTGGGCTGGAGGTGCGGTCGTCACCCAGGGACAGCTGGAGGGGTGGAGCGGAGTGATGGGACTGGGGTTGCTGCTGCTAAGTCACACAGGTGCTCGGAGGCCCAGCGCGCTGCCAGGAAGTACATTTTAACTGACTGCTGAAGAAGCTCAGGCTCGCCCAGTTGTTTTCTGTCTTTGGGTTTGCTGGGACTAACCTTCATTCATCCAGCGTATGTTTTCTGAGCATGTCCTAGGGGCTGGGCATGAAGGCAAGGTGGGCATGCCGGGTGAGGAGGGTGGAGTGGGAGCCAGCAGGGAGCAGGTCATCACTACCCACCTGGGTGGCACGACCCGTGCAAGCTGACTGGACTGCAGGTATGTCCCTCCATCCTTCTCAGGAGGTATCACAGCTGGACCTGACTCTCCAGACCGCCGAGGAAAATGGCACCCAGCGCCGAGAGGTGCTTCTGGTCCTCAGAGTGAACAAGAGCGTCTTCCTGCGGCTCCAGGCCCTGGGAGTCCCACTCCACTTGGCCTACGTGAGTGTGTTACCCGACCCCAGGCCGACGCATTGGCCATGGCGTTCCCTGCTGTCCACCTCTCTTTCATTCTGACATCATTTACCAGGGCCCTGCCTGGCGAACCCAATGGGCCCTGACAAAGAGAACCCAGATGGTAGTGCTGGGCTAAGAGTCCAGGCCAGGAGCGGAAGTTGGCTTGCCGAGCAGACCTGGCCAATTCTGACCCTTTGGACGTTGTTTGCCTTCTGTCCAGCGGGACAATTGGACTCGATATTCCGTAAAATATGCTTCTTGCTGTCTCTGGAAAGGCTATAAGACACAGCTTTGAAAGAACTAGAGTGTGGCAGGAAAGGGATGGAGGACAACCTAGTGAGGTGCTAGGTAGCTGGGGAGGCAGCTGGGATTCAGAGGGACATCTGTTCTGCTCTCCAAGCTGTCAAATTTGCCAGAGTTGGGACCAGCAGTTGGCGTAATGGCTATGTCGCTGGACTCCTATGTAGTCAGCAATGGTTTGAGTCCAGGATCTGGTGGCTTAAACTCACGCCGGGCACGTGTGCATGCCCAAGATCCTGAGAGGAGAATGGAGGAGAAGGGATTGTGGCATGGCCATCCCCCCGGGGGGTGATTTCTTGCTTCCTGCCTCTATGTCTCTCTCTTTCTTTCTGGAGAGCGCACGTGCCCTATAGCAAAAACCTCTCAAAAAAAAAAAAAAAA
>NW_006159896.1:1882870-1912795 GCF_000334495.1 Tupaia belangeri chinensis
TTCCAGTGACATAGCCATTATGCCAACTTCTGATGCCAAAAAATTGTTTTTAAAAAGCTTAAGTTTTGGAACCAGCAGATGGTGTAATGGTTATGTCTCTGGACTCCTACATGGTCAAGTCTCAGACCTGGCAGCTTAAACTCACACTGGGTACATGTGTGTGCGTGCCCAAAATCCTGAGAGGAGAATGGAGGAGAAGGGCCGTATGGCCATCCACCCCCAGGGATGATTTCTTGCTTTCTGTCTCTATCTCTGTCTCTCCAGCAAGTACATGTACCTTATAGCAAAAATCTCTAAGAAAAAAAAACCCTGAGGTTTTGGGCTGGCCCCTAGGGCAGCAGATGAGTGTGGCACAGAGGAAGCAGGATCCCACATGACTGACAGGGATCAAAAAACGTGCCAGGATCCTGGGAGAGGACAGGAAACTAGAGGACAAAGAATCAGTGTGACCAGGGTCCACCGGGGAGAGGGGTTCTCTCTCTTACTGTCTAAGAGAAACAGTAAAACAAGAAACAGAAACTCCAGCTCGAAGTGTTGGACATCCACCAGAGAGAGGTCAACTGGCTGGGACCCACAGAGAGGGAGCTCAGGGCAGGAGGAGGCCGGGGCCTTGGGAGACAGCCCCCAGATGTGAGCAGCTGTTGTTTACAGCACGAAAAGCAGAGGAGGGGAGGGGAGAGAGCCAGAGCCCAGGCAGAGAGCAGAGAGCTAGGGGAGAGAGACACAGAAAGACACTTGGGAGCTGAAGGGGTTCAGGCCTGTCGTGGGAGGGACAGATAGCAGACAGGGGAGACCCACCAAGTCCAAGAAGGGGTGAGGGGCATTCAGGCATGGGGCAGGGCTGGTTGGGAGACAGGCCCGCAGACACAGGAAGAAGGGGTGAGCCCAGGGGTGGGATCCCCACTAGGGGCAGGAACCGCACAGGACAGAGGCAGGGGCATGGCTGAGCTAGTGTGGAAAGCCCCAGCAGGGAGGGAGCCAAATGTGCTCAAAGTCCGAGGGGAAATTGAGGCTCTGCCTCCCCTCACCCCTCTCCCCTTTACCCTCCCACTCCCCCGACCTGGCTGGCTAGGGATCTGAGCCCAGTCCCGCCAGGCCCAGCCCTGGGTGACGCAGGGACATGAAACATGCCGGAAGGTCGCTGAGGCTGTCGGCTCCGGCCTGGCTAAGAATACCCTGGGCCGCGCCGCTTCCCCAGCAGGCTCTGCAGAGCCAGGTCTCAGGCCAGGCTGAGGCTGGCGGAGGGGACAAAGAGGCAGAGGTGCGGGCCAGCCTCAACCAGACCCAGCTCCCGAGAGGTGACAATGTCATGCCTTTAATCCCCGCCATGTCCCCAGATTACAGATGATGACCTTTAGGCCTCCCCAGTGCTAAGCCACTGTCCTGACATGGCTATTTTGGAGAAAAATTTGTTTGTTTGTTTTTGCTTTTGTTTTTTGGAGAGGTTTTTGCTGTAGGGTACATGTGCTCATGTGCTCGCCAGAAAGAGAGAGACATAAACAGAAAGGGAGAAATCACCTCTCAGGGGGATGGCCACGTCACAATCCCCTCTCTTCCATTCTCCTCTCAGGATCTTGGGCATGCACACACATACGTACCCGGTGTGAGTTTAAGCCACTGGGTCTGGGACTCAAACTGCGGTCAACTACATGGGAGTCCAGTGACATAGCCATTATGCCAACTTCTGATGCCAAAAAATTGTTTTTAAAAAGCTTAAGTTTTGGAACCAGCAGATGGTGTAATGGTTATGTCTCTGGACTCCTACATGGTCAAGTCTCAGACCTGGCAGCTTAAACTCACACTGGGTACATGTGTGTGCGTGCCCAAAATCCTGAGAGGAGAATGGAGGAGAAGGGCCGTATGGCCATCCACCCCCAGGGATGATTTCTTGCTTTCTGTCTCTATCTCTGTCTCTCCAGCAAGTACATGTACCTTATAGCAAAAATCTCTAAGAAAAAAAAACCCTGAGGTTTTGGGCTGGCCCCTAGGGCAGCAGATGAGTGTGGCACAGAGGAAGCAGGATCCCACATGACTGACAGGGATCAAAAAACGTGCCAGGATCCTGGGAGAGGACAGGAAACTAGAGGACAAAGAATCAGTGTGACCAGGGTCCACCGGGGAGAGGGGTTCTCTCTCTTACTGTCTAAGAGAAACAGTAAAACAAGAAACAGAAACTCCAGCTCGAAGTGTTGGACATCCACCAGAGAGAGGTCAACTGGCTGGGACCCACAGAGAGGGAGCTCAGGGCAGGAGGAGGCCGGGGCCTTGGGAGACAGCCCCCAGATGTGAGCAGCTGTTGTTTACAGCACGAAAAGCAGAGGAGGGGAGGGGAGAGAGCCAGAGCCCAGGCAGAGAGCAGAGAGCTAGGGGAGAGAGACACAGAAAGACACTTGGGAGCTGAAGGGGTTCAGGCCTGTCGTGGGAGGGACAGATAGCAGACAGGGGAGACCCACCAAGTCCAAGAAGGGGTGAGGGGCATTCAGGCATGGGGCAGGGCTGGTTGGGAGACAGGCCCGCAGACACAGGAAGAAGGGGTGAGCCCAGGGGTGGGATCCCCACTAGGGGCAGGAACCGCACAGGACAGAGGCAGGGGCATGGCTGAGCTAGTGTGGAAAGCCCCAGCAGGGAGGGAGCCAAATGTGCTCAAAGTCCGAGGGGAAATTGAGGCTCTGCCTCCCCTCACCCCTCTCCCCTTTACCCTCCCACTCCCCCGACCTGGCTGGCTAGGGATCTGAGCCCAGTCCCGCCAGGCCCAGCCCTGGGTGACGCAGGGACATGAAACATGCCGGAAGGTCGCTGAGGCTGTCGGCTCCGGCCTGGCTAAGAATACCCTGGGCCGCGCCGCTTCCCCAGCAGGCTCTGCAGAGCCAGGTCTCAGGCCAGGCTGAGGCTGGCGGAGGGGACAAAGAGGCAGAGGTGCGGCCCAGCCTCAACCAGACCCAGCTCCCGAGAGGTGACAATGTCATGCCTTTAATCCCCGCCATGTCCCCAGATTACAGATGATGACCTTTAGGCCTCCCCAGTGCTAAGCCACTGTCCCCGCCCCTCCCACCGCCGCCCCAGCCTCAACCAGACCCAGCTCCAGAGAGGTGACAATGTCATGCCTTTAATCCCCGCCATGTCCCCAGATTACAGATGATGACCTTTAGGCCTCCCCAGTGCTAAGCCACTGTCCCCGCCCCTCCCACCGCCCAGCTGGGTCCCACAGAGCTCAGCGCAGTCCGCCCTTACTGGGACCGGGTACCTCTCAGGCAGTCCTCTGCTTACCTCTCCTGACCTTATGCTGCTGCTGCCGCCTCAGCTCAAGTCCCTGGCTTTGGAGATGAAAACAGAACACAAAGGAACTCCCAGAGCTTCCTTCAAATCCTCCTGCCTCTCCCGAGCGCCTCCTTGCTGCCTCCCCCTAGCCCACCTGGGTCTCTCCTACAAGAGAGATGGGAGACGGGGAGGTGTTGAAACCATCCAGATTCCCTCCCCTATCTGAACAGGGGACCTGCCGACTCCTTTGTTTCTTATTCACCAACGTCCTCCGCTTTCTAAGGCTGCAAGTGACATGCAGGTCCAGGTTCCGAATGCGAGATCCCCAGCGGGACCACCTTTCTGTCTTTAATTCATTCGTTTATTCATTTTCTCTCTCTCTCTCTTTTTCATGGTTTGGAGCCATGAGGGTGTGGGTACCCTTGACAGGGTCTTTGCACACTGCGGTCCTCCCCACAAGCCTCCCAGCCAACTGGGATCACGGGTACATTCAGGTGGACAGGGATCCGAACCTGGGCCTCCCTATGGCCCCACTATCATGAAGTGGCACCCTACTGCCTGTGCCACTACAGCTGGGCCCGGTTCCCTTCCCCCTCCTCCCTCCTCTCCCTCACGCAGGGAGCACTCGCCGTGCCAGATGTCAGGCTCCCAGTGCTGGGTTCAGCCCGTCAGAAATATTTCCCCAAGCCTACTATGTGCCGGGCAAGGTAAAGCTTGTCCCTCACACCCTCGGAGTGTAGCGGGAGGCAGATGGTGACCACCGTCAGTAGATGTGGTCGAATGAGAACGTGCACGGGGGTTAGTGGGGGCTGTCGGGACAGAGGAATGAGCTAGGATGTTTGGGGGTTCTGGCCTGACTGCAGAGCCCCAGCCTCAGCCTTGGCATCTTTTTCTCAGCCAATGAGCTGATTCCAAATTACACCCTGACTGCGCGCGCTGGCTCGGCCCAAGCTCAGCTCTCTAAGCTTCCACATGTCCCCGCAGGACCGCTCACGGGTCATCTTTCAAGAGCCACCAGGAGCCAATAGCACCCAGCTGCCGCCTCTCGCCACCAAGAGCCAGGTCCTCGACTGGGCAGCTGCGAAGGGCCCCATCGCCTCCGTGGCTGAGCTGCTTGACCCCCGCAGCATCCTCCTCCGTCTGGGTCAAGGTCAGCTGCCCGGCGCCCCGCTGGGCTCGGGACCCAGCGCTGAGGCATCTGGCTCCTCTGGCCCCTTCCCAGTTTGGGACCCTAGGGACCCAAGAGGGCCATGCCTCGTCAGAGGTCACACACAGCGAGTCTGTGCTCTCTTGGGACAGTGGTGACTTCTTCACCAAATATCAGCACATATGCGAAATGCCAACTTTTCGACGTAAAAAAACTAGCCCTTTGATATTTATTGTACATCTGCTATGTACCAAGCCCTCTGCTAGGCACTTGGGGACTCTGGGGACAGACCCAGGCCCTGACACCAACACGTTCGCCTGCATAAATACTGTAATTTCAGGTCTTGGTGAGTGCTGTGAGACTGAGTAAAATGGCGATGCCGGTTTGAGCTGCACCCTAACGTGCGCCATCGGCTTCTTCCTTACCTGAGCCTTTTTTCAGCTGAGAAAACAGACACGGGGGACTTGCCCAGGGGCACTCCGCAGGGGGATTGTGGCAGGAAGTTTCGAACCACCTTCCCCGCTGTGGGTGGGTGCGGCTCTGTTAGGCCCAGGCCGCTCTGGGAAGGGACTGAAGTGCGCTTCTCCTCGCAGCCCCGAAGTCGCCGGCCTTCTGCTTGCCAGAAGCCGGCCAGGACATGGGCCGCACACTCGAATGGCAGCCGCGTACCCCGGCACCGGTCCGGGGCTGCCGCTTGGACGGTGTGGCCGGCTACAAGGAGGCGCACATCCTGAGGGTCCTGCCTGGGCCCAAGGCCAGGTAAGGTGCCTGCCCCAGGCAACCAGGACCCGCCCCCAGGCAGGCCACGCCTGGACTGAGACCCAGCTGCCAGGGAAGAGCACGGGTCGGGTCGTCCTCTCCTATTACTAGGCCCGGTCCCCTCCCTGATGGGCACACACCTCGCCCAATCCCACCCCTATACCATAGACCCGCCCAGGATCAGGTAAGACCCCGCCCAACGTCGCGCTCACTGCGGCGTCTGTCCCACCACAGGCCTCAGACAGTGACAGTGAATGTGGAACTGAGCTGCACGTCTGGGGATCCCGACGCAGTCCTCATCCTGCAGGGTCCACCCTACGTGTCGTGGCTCATTGACCCCAACCACAACATACAGATCTGGGTGAGTCTTGCTCTGCTCCCCAAATAGAAAAGGCAAAATGCCATCCTCTGCCATCAGACTGCCTCCCCATACCCTGCGCAGCACCCGGTCCTGAGCCCTCAGCGCTGTTCTGTGCACTACCTGGTTTTTCCTCGGACCATCTCCTCCATGAAGCCTTCCCAGATTGGCTAGGGAGCTTCCTACCCCAGCGTACAGATCAGGGGCGATTCCTGGAGAGGTGAATCCGGAGTTGAGATGAAGCGCACACAGGGTCCAGTAGACTCCCGGAAGGGTGGCCAGGCAGAGGACACAGCAGAGGGGAGGGCAGGACCCCGGCCTGGCCTCACCCTGGTGCCTGCCATGCCCCTGACCTACCTAAGGCTCCCTGCTCTGTCTCTCTCCCACCATTAGACCACTGGTGAATACTCCCTGAAGATCTTTCCAGAGAAGAACATGAAAGGCTACCAGCTCCCAGACACACCCCAGGGCCTGCTGGGGGAGGCCCGGATGCTCAATGCCAGCACCGTGGCTTCCTTTGTGGAGCTGCCTCTAGCCAGCATCGTCTCCCTGAAAGCCACCAGCTGTGGTAAGCACTGGCCCCTTCCCGTGGCCCTCCCACACCTGCCCACCCCAGAGCATTGCCACGCAGCTGGTGAGGCCCCGATGTGAGCTTGGGTGAGTTAACCGACCTCCCTGAGTCTCACTTTCCTCATCTGCAACTCACCACCACAGAAGAGCTTAGGCCCAGTGCACAGTGAGCGCTCGGTGACCGACCGTCACTTGGCACGCCTCTGCTGCCCCACAGGCCACCAGCTACAGACCTCCCCGGCACCAGTCCCAACCACCCCTTCCAAGGCCAGCTGCAACCCAGAGCTGCTCATGTCCCTGCTGGAGCCGAAGTGCGCCAACGACTTCATGACCCTGGTACTCAAGAAAGATCTGGTGGCGGTAAGTGAGCCCGGCCCCCCAGGCTCAGGCTACATGAACAGCTGGTCCCTCCACTAGCCCAAGAATCGAGGGGTTGTAGCCCAAGCAGCCAGGCAGGTCGCATCCTTCTGCGTGCTTCAGTTTGCCTCCCTGTAAAATGGGGTAGCAATGGCACCTGCTACCTGGAGAGAACGAGGTGAGCTGTGACAGGTAAGTGCATGCACGGCAGCTGTGGTACGGAGCAGGTGCTCAGTAAACCAGGCCACTGCTTAGTAGGTATTATTAATCCTAAAGGCTGGCCAGGCTAGATGTTACTTCACAGAATATGCACACCCTGTAACCTCTGCCTGACTGATGAATGAACATTTTAGAAAAATAACACCTCCTTTTTAAAATTTTTAATTTAACTTTATTCATTTACTTATTTATTTATTTAAATTTGACCAGAGAGTGACAGAGTGAGAGAGAAATAGAATGTGAAAGTGAGAAAGCAAGCCACCAGGTCCGGGACTTGAACTGCAGTTGGCCATGTGGGAATCCAACTACCTGCTGGCCCCAACATCTCCTTTTTAAAAATAATTATTTATTTTAATTTTATCATCATTTTTTTCTTTTTTTTTCTTTTTTAAAATTTGCAATAGGCACACCAGAGAGAGAGGAAAGTGAGAAAGCAAGCCAAAGGTCCAGGACTCAAACTGTGGTCGGCCACGTGCCAGTCACACCTGCTGGCCTAACGCCTTCTTTTTAAAACTATGTAAAAATTAGAAAAGGAGGGACCAGCAGTTAGCATAATGGCTATGTCACTGGACTCCTGTGTAGTCGACCGTGGTTCGAGTCCCGGACCCAGTGACTTAAACTCAAGCTGGGCGCATGTGTGTGCGTGCCCAAGATCCTGAGGGGAGAATGGAGAAGGGATTGTGGTGTGGCCATCCCCCCTGGGGGGTGATTTCTCGCTTTCTGTCTCTCTGTCTCTGTCTGTCTGTCTGGCGAGTGCATGCACCCTATAGCAAAAACCTCTCTTAAAAAAAAAAAATTAGAAAAGGAAAAAATATTTATCCCCCCACCCCAAACACAGTGGCTGCCAGGGTCTCAGAGTGTTTCTCTCTGGAGCGTTTTCTCTGTGCCATCTGGTGTTTCTTGTGCATTTCTTATATCGATATCGTAACGAACACACGTGCTTGCTTTTCACTTAATGTGTGTTTAGAACTTCGGTATCTGTATTGAATATCATGTTTAATAAGTATATTAATATAATGTTATATATTATTACTACATTATATTACTTCATCATATTGGGCCCTGATCATGCACGCACACCTAGTGTATTTTTCTTAATGACTTTTTTTCCACCTAAAAATTTTTAGTTGATTAATCCTCTCATGAAAAATCTGCACAATCACCACAGATAGTCACTGCAGAATCTTTTTTCCTTCGACAATGCCAGCACCAACATCGGCCTTGGCAGTCCCCCTGACTTTCTTCATTCTGTTCTTGCGTTCCTTTCGCTGTTTTCTTGACGTCTTTTTCTTCTCATAAAGACCAGGTCTTGCAAGTCTATGTTTGGGTTCATTTTTCTTTGCATAATCCAAAGAATCGTAAATCATGCCAAAGCCAGTTGTCTTGCCACCACCAAAATGGGTTCCGAACCCAAACACAGCGATGCCACCTGGTGTGGTCTTGTGCACCTTCGCTAGCTTTTCCCGAATGTCTGTCTTAGGTGCCGCTGCCTTCCCAGGGTGAAAGACATCCATGGCCTTGTTTCCTCTGATGCAGTCGGTGGGTCAGAATTTCCTGGGTCGGATAGTCACTGTGTCATTCATGATGGGGGATATCCTCAAGCAGCCAGGGACGAAAACCCTTAATGACTTTCCTAAGCTTCTTACAGAGAGAAAATAAAATGGCCCCTTGTCCTTCGTTTCCCCTAATCTGTTGTAGTGCTTCACCTTTTGGCTAGGGCCGGCCCGTAGTACAGTGGTTCGGTGCAGTGCATTGGGAACCGGATCCCACATGGCCAACTGCAGTTCAAATTCCTGAGCCAGTAGCTTGAGAAACATGTTAGGCGTGGTGTGTGTGTGTACCCAATATCCTGATAGGAAAAGGAAATAAGGGTGTAGCATGAGTGCTTTCTCTCTGTCTCTCTCCCTGGTGAGAAAGCAGGTCCAACACACTCTCTGGCAAAAAGAGAGATACATTCTGAATACGGTGGTTTTTAACTTTTTGACCCTTTATTTATTGTTCTTATCTTTTGCTGTAGGGCATGTGTGCTCGCTGGAGACAGAGGGGGAAGGTGAGAAATCACCTCCCAGGGTGATGGCTATGCCACAACCCCTTCTCCTCCACTCTCCTCTCAGGATTTTGAGCATTCACACACACCCCAGCATGTTTTTCAAGTTGCTGGGTCCAGGACTCAAACCATGCAGTCGGCCATGTGGACTCCAGCTACTTTAACCAGCACGACACTAACTGGCCCCCAACTTTTCGAATGTTTTTAAAGCTTGGACCACCCTAGCCACTCATCTTCCCCTTTGTGACTTGTCTGAGGCGGGACCTCTCTGCCAAAGCTTTGAAGATCACCCTGCTCTCAGGGGTTCTGGGAAGCGAGAAGTCTCCAGTGGTGTGGGATGATGGACTGAGGATGAAGAATGCAGAGGAGTGGCTGTGGCCCGGGCCCCCTGCCGTGTCCTCAGCAGGGTATGATGGACAGGCTCCGGGGAACCCGGGCCCCCTGACAGTCCCCCTCCATTGACCCAGGCTCTGCAGTGCACCCTCACGGGCCTGACCTTCTGGGACCCCAGCTGCCAGGCGAAGGACAGTGGTGACCAGTTGGTGCTGCACAGCAGCTACACCAGCTGTGGCACGGAGGTGAAGGGACACGTGGTCAGCAATGAGGTAAGGGCCGGGCTGGAAAGGTATGAGAGCCATCTTGGCAGGCCCCCTCCAGATCCTTCCTTGACCCAAGCTGGGCTGTTTGAGGGAAGGGTGTGGTGCCTGGCAAGGACCCTGGTCAAGGTCGGCCACTGGTTGGCGCAGCCTCCTTACCCATAAAGTGGGTATGTTGGTGGGGTACCCCCTGGGGTCTTTCTGGCTCTGACTAGCTCTTTGGCTCTGTCCTTGCAGGTGGTTGTCAATTTCCTGTCAAGCTTGTCACCACAGCGGGTGAGATGGATGGGCACGGGTCTGCTGCCCAGGCTGGGGCCCCTTCTGGTGGAGGGAGTAGATCCCGGGAAACCTGACCCTGGCAAGCCACGTCTCCAGCTTGCCCGGCCTTCCCTCCTGTACAGTGGGAGTCCTGTAGAGGGTGACACTGTCAACCTCTGCTGTGTGGCTTTGGACCTATGGACCCAAAGGTCATCACTGCAGACTGTGTCCTGAGAAGGGGCAACCCCAGGTCCTTCCAGAGGAGCGCCACGACCGTTCCTGAGATGGGCACGAAGGCACGTCGCCTGAGCCCGGTGCAGAGCGTGTCCCTAATCCACACTAGCCTTAAGTGATTATTTGCTATAGGGCACGTACGCTCACCAGAGCAAGGGAAACTGGATGGCCTGGCCGCAGTTCCTCCTCCGTTCTCTCGGGATGTGTTGGGCACACATATACACGTGCCCAGCATGTTTTCCAAGCTGCCGGGTTTGGCACTCAGTCAGTCAGCTGTGTAGGATCCAGCTGCCTTAACCATTACACCACTTGGCTGGCCCAATTTTGAGGTTTTTTGTTTGTTTGTTAATTTGAAAACAAGGGTCTGGCGACTCCTGTGGGCCCTGCTGCCTGCCCCACTCCCATGCCCTCACCTTCCTGGCTGGTGCCACCCTAACTGACCGTGTCTCTCTCCCATTCTCTCACAGAAAAAGGTGCACTGTGTTGACCTGGAAGGCCTCTCCTTCCAGCTGGGCCTCTACCTCAGCCCGCAATTCCTCCAGGCCTCCAGCACCATGGAATTGGGGCAGCAGGGCTTCGTACAGGTACTGTGCACTGCCTCCCCTCCTGCCCTCACCGGGACTCCCCCTCACCCCAGATTCCTGGATCCCCTCTTTCTCCATTGTTACGGAACCAAGCCCATGGAGCCTTTCCTTCCACTCAGGACTCAGGGTGGGCATCTTCCTCTGGCTTATTTCAAACCAGCGGTGGGGCAGAGGGGTAAGCACGCCTGCCCACACCTCCTCCCCCCACCTACCCACGCAGGTGAGCGTGTCGCCCTTGGTCCCCGAGCTTGAGCTCCAGCTGGACAGCTGCTACCTGGATTTGGGGCCTGAGATGAAAGGAACTCATGAAAGAATCGTGGAACTCATCCAGGGCCAGGCGGCCAAGGGCAGCTGTGTGAGCCTGCTGCCCCCTGGCCCTGATGGGGACCCGCGCTTCAGCTTCCTCCTCCGTGGCTACATGGTTTCCCCACCTACAGCCGGCACCCTCAGCTGCACCATAGCCCTGCATTCCAGGACCTTGTCCCAGGTGAGCAAGACCTGGCCAGGCCCACCTTCAAGGCTGGCTTCTAAGTTTGCAGACAGCCCAGGGGGACGTGGAGCCAGCTGGGAAGGGGCAGAGCGTGGCTGGGCATGTGGTTTCACCATCTAGCACCCAGGGTCACCTCTTCTGCCACCCTCAGCATCTTGTGGGATTGCTGCGTTTGGCCAGGATGTGCGTATTATCCACGCACCGCCAACCTACCCTCCCACGCCATCATCCCCCTCTCCTGGCTGTCCTGTCCAGCCGTCCATCCATCCCTCTATTTCCACCATCCCACCGAGGAATCCATCCCCCCACCACGTGGACTGCACCACATGATCTTAGTGAACAGACCTTAGGGAAGAGGGGGCGATAAAGAAATCCTGATTTTCTGCACTTACTTAACGTCCTTCCCCATCTACGACTCTGGGCTAGGACACTCAGCTGACACACTCAGGGGCAACCCTAGGCCCTTGCACACAGAGAGGTTTCCAGGATTAGAAACCTCTAGTTCTATGAACCTAGGGAAGCCTTCGGGGCCACCCCAAGAGGGCCCCTCCCTCTGCGTGGTGAGCTGGGCCTCCTCCCCTGCCTCTATCTGCCACTAGAACTCGGCTTTCCTGAAAGACCTGGCCCATCGCTCCAAGGAGTTCTCAAGGGTGCTGGAAGCAGAGCTCCAAGCGCTTCCGGGCTCTCACAGGAAATGCCCAGCAGTGGCCAGGCCTTGTCCAGAGCCCAAGGCCTCCAGGACATGCCCCCCCCCGGCACCCTCTGGGAATGGGCAGAGATGGAGTCGAAGCAAAGCTCCAGGGTAGGCAGGACCAGGAGTCCACTGTGTCAACCCCAGCTCTTCCTCCCTCAGGCAGTCCTCAGGACCGTCTCCATGCACCTGAACATCATCAGCCCTGACCTGTCTGGTGAGCTTCCTGCGGGTCTCCCTGGGCTTTGTCCCAGCAGCTGAGGGCAGAGTGGGGAACAGTGGAGGGGCGGAGCTGGGCAGGCACTGGGGGTCCTGAGACAGCAGCAGAAGAGGGGCAGGCAGGCTTCCCAGGGCCCAGTGCCTGCATAGGGCCCACAGCTGTCACCGAGGAGACCCTATGCTCGTGGCCACCCTGTGGCCCCTGGCATAGACAAAAGGCACCTTGGGGTAGTGCCAGCCTTGCCTTCCTAGACACCCAGTGTGAGGGTGCCCTTTCAGACGGTGCCCTCCAGCCTGTTAATTCCCCCGGGCCCAGGCCCCCACCAGCAGAGAAGTCACACAGAGGTTGTGGTAGGGACACCCACCTCCAACCAGGCCAGGATGGAGCCCCTAGCCCCGGCCAGGACCAAGAAAGCAGGGCTGACAGCCCTGAGGCACTGATGGGGAGGTCAGAGCCAAAGGGGGGCTGCCTAGCCCATCGTCACACAGGAGTCGGGAGTATGGAAGGACATGGGGCTTGTCCCAGGCCTTGAGCAGGGCTGACGAGGCCTCAGAGGTGCTCGGGTCCATTCTGTACCTGGTGTGGGGCTCAGGGAGAAGGGGCCGGCCTGAGGGCATACAGCGGGGCAGGGTAGGGCAGCCTCTGGGCCCCCTAGGCCCCATTTGGACTTTGCTCACACTGCACCAGCCCCTCCCCAAATGCACCTGCGAGCCTGGAGCAGAGGCGTGACTCAGGAGGCAAGGTCTTCTGGGGGGAGCGCTCACATGGCACCCACGGCTTCAGGCCAGACATGGGTGTGATGAGCCCATTTGCTAGACAAGGAGACTGAGGTTCAGAGAAGTCAGTCAGTGGCCAAGAACCAAAGCCTGTGCTCCTGTCCAGCCTGCTGAGGCCGGGCCGGGCCGGGCCGGGCCGGGCCGGGCCGGGGAGGTGGCGCTGGCACTGACTGTGGCTGGCCCTCCAGGTTGCACAGACAAAGGCCTCCTCCTGCCCGCTGTGCTGGGCATTGCCTTCGGCGCCTTCCTCATCGGGGCCCTGCTCACGGCCGCGCTCTGGTGCATCTACTCCCACACGCGTGAGTATCCCAGGCCATGCCACGAGCACCCGGGGCCCTTCTACCACCACCTGGGGCCTGGTGGAGTGGGGCGCCCTGGCCGGGGCCCTGACCTCCGCCCCTGCCCCGCCCCCAGGTCCCCTAGGCAAGCGGGAGCCCGTGGTGGCGGTGGCTGCCCCGGCCGCCTCGGAGAGCAGCAGCACCAACCACAGCATTGGGAGCACCCAGAGCACCCCCTGCTCCACCAGCAGCATGGCGTAGTACCCAGCGTGGAGCACAGGGGCCCCCAGCCAGCCCGCACCTGGCAAGAGAGACTGCGCAGCCGCCAGCTGGGACCCGCTGGCCATGAACTCACCCCGGGACCACAGCCCCTCCATGCGGCCAAGGATGGAGCATGCCCTCTGCACCTGCCCTGCCCGCCTTTCTTAGAGGCCTGCTGCCAGCGGGGCACCAGCATGGAGCACCTTGGGGTCCCCCCACCCCACTCCCTAGAACTTTCAGCTGCAGTGGATCTGGGACATGGCTGCCCAGGACCACAGAGAGAGACGGCTTCCCTGTGTGTCCCTACTGTTGAGGGCGACAGGTCTATCATCTGCTCCCAGTGCCAGCCCTGGACAGCTGGGCTGGGTGGGAGGTGAGAACTTGAAACTGACCAGCCTTGCCCACCCTGCTGGCCACGCCTCATCTGTGGGAATGGACGTGGGGCCAGCCCAGAGCCGCCTGGATCTGGTCCCAGCAGCCTCCACACCCGGACCGGCATAACTTTGTGGGAGAAACAGAGGCTTAGGGGTGCTTAGATGGGACTCAGAGCAGGGAAGGAACAGCGGAGGTAGAGGAGCCCAGCTCCTCACTGCAACTGCCACACGGAAGCCCCCTCCAGCCCACTGGGCAGGCAGCAGGTGGGGAGAGGCCACACCCAGTGTCCTGGGTCCACCCCTGTATATTCGCCACCAATAAATCAGACCATGAAACCAGCACTGGGCTGGGTGGGGAGAAGGGGTGGGACGTGTAAAATGGGGGTGAGGCTATGGGAGGGACTACGGGCCCAGAGCAGGGCTGCTCTTGTCCTCGGTCCCCACTGGGCTGGCCTGATGGCAGGTAACACCCTGAACAGCCGCAGGTGGCCACGTACTGCAGGTCTGGATTAGCCTACCATTCACAGCGTGTCCCTGGGACCAAGGGACTGAGCAACCAAACTCAGAAGGCCCCATCCACTCTCACCCTGGGGTTTGGAAAACAGGCCCTCAACAGCTCTGAGTTCGAGTCCTCACCTGCCACTTATCGGCTGTGTGACTGTAGACAGGTCCCCCTGGCTTCTAGAAACCCACGGTTCCTGCATCTGTGAAATGGGCATCACTCTCAGTCACAAGGTCTCTGCAAAGAAGTGCCTGGCATATCATCAGCAGGTATCTGTCCGGTCTTCTCATGTCACAGACAAGCCATCTGGCTCGGATGGAGGTAGGGAGGGATGTCCCAGGCCACACAGCCCAAGCTCCCTCTGCACAACTCGATTCCTTTACCAGCCTCATCCTCGTTGTCTGCTGAGGGCCAGAGGTTAAGAGGCAGCCAAAGGTTTTGTGGTGTCTTTAAAAAAAAGTCAAAGACTTTAATTCCCTCCAGTCACCCTGTGCCCTCAGGGTGCCCCCGGCAGGGGCCCTCTCCTTTCCCAGAAGACAGTGGGAAGAGGAAATTTATCGCCCAGCACCCAGCAGGACCCAGGCCTGGCCAGGCAGCACACACAATAAGCTGGCCCTGAGCCAGAGGCAGGCGGGTGGGAGGGAGACAGGCGGGGCTGCCAGACTGCTACAACAGAGAGTCCCGGGAGGAAGGAAAGGCCAAGACACAGGACCTCGGAGATGGAGGACGGCCTCTCCCAGCCTCCTGCCCCCCGCCCTCTATTCCACCACCCAGAGCCCGGGTCTCTGGACCAGTCCATCAAATCAGGGGAGCAGAAAGTAGAAGGCACCTAGTATGTGAGTTCATAAGGACACCGGCCAGGTGGGAAAGGCCCCTGCCTCCCAGGAGCCTCCCCCCGCTGCCGCCTTGGCTACTGGGACAAGGAGGGCTCCAGCAGCTTCAGGACACCACCCACCAGGTGCAGGCTGGGCGGGGCCAGCACGTGGATGGCAGCAGCCTCTCGGAGCTCGCTGGCCCCACTGCTGGCCACAGGATGGGCGAGGAGGCCCCTTGGGGGAGGAGGAGGCTGGAAGACGGGGTCCCGGCCTTGGCTGATCCACTGCAGGGCATGAGAGATACAGCTGAAGACAAGTGAGCTGGCACCGCTGGGCATGGGTGGGTGGGACGCCAACAGCAGGGATGCGGACCCTCCAGGTTCCAGGCTGGGGCTGCTCCAGAGATCTGGGCTGGTGTGCTGCTCATCCAGGTGGCTCCAGTGCCGCTGGTGTTCGAGGCAGCGGAGCAGCACCTGGTCCAGCGTCACCGTAAAGTTCTGTTGGTCTGTGGGGCACAGAGACAGGCCTTCAGCAAAGGGGACGGGAAGTGGGGGTTGAGAAAGCACCAGCTCAGCACCTGGCCTTTGCACATGTCGTGTCAGCAGACTGCTAGTGGCCTTCACAGTGCACACTGAAGAAACTGAGGCTTGGGGGCCAGCAGGTGGTTTGGAGGTTAGGGCATTGAAATTCCCACATGGCTGACGCAGTTCGAGTCCTGGACCTGGTGGCTTACTTTCTCCCTCTCCCTCTCCCTCTCTGTCTTTTTCTGGCAAAATGCATGTAAAAAAAAATAATAATAATTAATTAATTAAATAATTATTTAAAGAAAGAAAGAAAGAAGGGGTCAGTAGATGGGGTGGTGGTAAAGGCGCTGGACACTCCCATATGGCTGACCACGGTTCAAGTCCCAGACCTGGTGGCTTGCTTTCTCACTTTCTCACTCTCCCCCTCTTTCTGTGTCTTTCTCTGGTAAAATTAAAATAAATGAATAAATAAAAATTAAATTATTTAAAAAAAAAAGAAAGAAAGAAACTGAGGCTCAGACAGTGACTCCGTGACCTGCCCAAGGTCATGGAAGGCAGGACCGGGCAGTCTAGCTCCACAACTTTGCACCATTTCTCCCCTCTGGCTGGACTGCCCTCTGTGAAATAGACATCCGCTGGGATTCACCACCAGGTGGCCGGCCATGAGTATTTCTGGGGAAGCTGGATAATAAGGCAAATCCCAGAACTCTCCAGGTCAGTCTGATGAATTTCTTCCATAAGCAAAAGAGACAGAAAGAGACAGAGCTACAGCGCCCCCTAAAGGGCACAGACATTGAGAGCTACCCCTGCTGCCCTTGCCTGACCAGCTAGGATCAGGACACATGTGCACCCATTCTCAGGGGAGGTCTCCAGATGTGAAACCACAGTCTTCCCGTGCACTGTCCCCCACCACGCCACTGTGTTTTACAGTACTTCAAACTTAAAACACGAGGCACAGTAAAAAGAAATATCTGGTGGGTTTTTTTTGGAGAGATTTTCACTATAGGGCTCGTGCTCTCGCCAGACAGACAGAGATATATTAGAGACAGAAAGCGAGAAATCACCCCCCCAGGGGGGATGGTCACGCCGCAATCCCTTCTCCTCCATTCTCCTCTCGCGATCTTGGGCACGCACGCACACGCGCCCAGCGTGAGTTTTAAGCCACCGGGTCCGGGACGCGAGCCGCGGTCGACTACGTGGGAGTTCAGCGACATAGCCATTACGCTAACTGCTGTTTCCCAAAAAAGAAATATCTGAAGTTTAACCCAGAACATGCAGACTTATACTCCCAGAATAGAATCTTCATAGACAGAATCTACCTTCACTTCATGAAAAACATGCTGATCTTTCTGTTCTAGGCTTTTGCCACAGGGCACATGTGTTCGCCAGAGACAGAGAGAGGGAAAGTGAAACGTCACTCCCCGGGGGAGCATGGCCATGTCAAGTCCTTTCGCATCTACCTTCCTCTCAGAATTTTGGGCATGCATGCACATGCGCCCAACATGATTTTTCAAGCTGCCGGGTCCACGGCTCAAACCGTAGTCAGCCATGTTGGAGTCCAGCACCTTAACCATCACACCATCTGCTGGCCCCACACACTAATTTTTTTCTTTTTACTTTTTTAAAATTTCTTTAGTCATTCATTTATTTTAATTTGACCAGAGAGAGAGAGAGAGGAAAAGTGAGAAAGCAAGCCACCAAGTCTGGGACTAGAACCGTGGTCACCATGTGGGAGTGTCCAGCACTTTAACCACCATGCCACCTGCTGGTCTCCATACACTGATTTTTTTCTATTCTACTCTAGTTCATTTAAAGTAAAAAAAAAAAAAAAAAAAACTGACTCAGAGACACTAAATTGAACTCAGCAACCAGTGGGCTGTAACTGAAAAATGTCCTCCCCAATAATTCCTTTTAGTACTGCTGCTACACTGTACAAAATCCAAAGTATGCCAAGGGGTTTTATATAACAAAGCAAAGCTACCTCATACCCCAGGCCCCCAGTTCAGAAACCCCACTGTCACCAGCAGAGCAGTGAACCCCCAGGAATCATGGCTGCCACCTCTCACCTGCACTGCCCATGGGTGACACCTCTGTCAGGTTGGGGCAGAAGACGGCATAGTCAAACTGGCAAGGCTAGAAGGCCAAGGGGAAAGACTTGGTGTCAGCCCCCACAAGAGGATGCCCCCCAACCCCAAGCCCACATCTCTGGAGATGCTGCCCTCTAACCCCAGGCTAAACTGGACTGATAAATCAGTCCTCAGTCCCCCCACCCACCCCATCTGCCTCAGTATACCCTGGGGAGTGAAGGCATGGCCTTCTCCGGGGATAGAGGCTGGGGGGGCGGGGCAGGTGACAAGGCTAAGACTAGACTTGCTAAGGTCACCCAGCTAGTGAGCAGCCCCCCAATCCAGGCTGGGGAAAAGCTGTTGGCACAAATGGGGGAGGCACTGGATCCCAACAGCCTTAGCTTCCCAGCCTGGGAAATGGGGATGACCCCGAGGAGCCACTTGGGCACTCAACACTCGGCCTCAGTTTCCCCAGGGAAAAAAGGGTCTGTATGTGTTTTACAGCCCAGTGACACAAACCAAACTCCAGCGGCAGGCCCTCTCTTGGTGGGGAGATAAACCGAGGCCATCTCTGGCCCAGGGTAGGGGCATGACAAGCGAGACCAGAGCCCGCATTTCTAACCACTATGTGGTCCTCCCTCTAACCCTGAGCTTGAGTCGACCACAGAGAACGAGTGCAAGGCCTATGCCTGGACTTCCCCAGGAGCCCAGTGCTTTCACACTCAACACTCAGTAGGAGTCAAGGGAGGGGATGGACACCATTTTGGTGTAAGAAACCGAGGCCCCTACGAGGGGTCGCACAGCCAGAATCGGGGCTGCTGGGCTGCTTGCAGCCTATCCCCAACTAGGACCCTCACCTGCAGCAGCTTCAGAAGGGCCGCCGGGTCCCGGTCCCCGGTGGAGTTGAAGAGTAAGACACGCACCTCAGGACCCCTGCGCCACGGGAAAGGAGCTGGTCAAGAGAGCAGCCTCGCTAGTTCCGCCTACCCACTGGCCCTGCCCAGGCCCCGCCCCTACCTGGGCCCCGCCCACACTCCGCCCTAGGCTCCGCCCACGTCCGGCGCTCACCCGCTTGGTCTCACGCGGCCCTGCAGCGCCTGGCGAAACCAGCGCACACAGGCCTGCACGCTGCTGGTGGTGTGCGCGCCGTCCAGATACCAGGTGAGGGGCCCGCGCCGCAGCACCTGCGTCCGGCCCGGCCACTCCGTTTCCCTCAGCCCTGGGGCAGTAAGCAAGGTGGTCCTACAGTGGCCGCCAAGAAAAAGCCCTCCCTCCGGGAGGATGGTCTCCAGCAGTCCCTAACTGCACAGGCGCCCAGGGGCTCTTCCCGCAGGCTGTCCTCTCCAGCCGAGAGCCTCTTCTAGCACCAGGCACCGCTCCAGTGGTCTGAGCGGTGGAATGTCCCGGGCAACCCTTAGAAAGGGCTGTTATCTCACTGTTACTCCCACCTGACAGCCTCAGTTTACAGAGCAAGCAACTCGGAGGCCAGTATGTAATCGGATACCTACCTGGGGTCTGGGCAATGTCACCAACCCCTGACATGGACCTGGCATACAGCAGGCACACGGGAAACATTTGTTTGAGCACCTACTATGTGCTGAACGCTTTAGGGGAGGTAAGAACAGATGATAGCATCACCATCCTCATGGGCTGATGATGACAATGACAGTGACAACAGCTACCACTGGCTGGGCATTTATCCCAAACCCAGCCTCTGGGCTGAGCACCTTAGTGACGTCAACTCTCTGCGTCCTCACAACTACCCTGGGCAGCAGGTCCTATCATTATCTCACTTGGCAGAAGAGGAAACCGAGTTCAGAACGAACCCATGAGCTCAAGGTCAGAGAGGTGTTGACTTCAGAGTCTTTCTCTCAGGTACCCCCAAACGGAAATGGAAAGGAACACCTGAAGGAACGCAGGGAAACCTGCTGGGCAGGAAGGCCCAACTCACCACGCCGCATGTGGGCCGTGGGCTGGAACACTGGTGCCAGGGACAGCTGCCGTGGGAGGCTTGGCCTGGAGGCCGTCAGCTCCCCAATGCCTGTGGGGAGTGTGAGACCATGAGTGCTCAGGACCCTCAAGGCCAGCTCCATGTGGGCCTGCCCACCTGCCTGCCCACTCACCCTGGTGGTCCTGCTGCTGCAGCCAGCAGCGGGCCAGCTGCAGGGCCAAGGAAGCATTGGACCGCTGGTGCTCTCCCTCCAGGCCCAGGGTCAGTGGCGGCCCCCCTTCCTCCAGGGCTTCCAGGGGTGGGCACAGGTAGAGAGGGCACTACAGAGACAGGCAGCAGCTGGTCAGCAGTACTGCCACTGCCACGCAGGCCAGTAGGCCCTTCCTGATCCCATCTGCCCTCCCACTCTACCTACCAACCAGAAGCCACCCAGCCTTGCACCCAGGACTGAGCAGCCAGCCCAGCTCCCTCCTTTACAGACAAGCAAACTGAGGCCCAAAGGAGAACGTGCCTTGCCAGCCAGGTAGACATATGCACCCATAAGCACCCACCCGCCACCCCATTCCAGTCACTCACAGAGACCTGCCGGGCTCGATCCCTCAGCACTGCCAGGGGTCCTTCGGGCTGGAGCACAGTAAAGGCCGGGACACCATGCTGTGGGGCCAGGAAAACTGAGATGGGGCTGCCGAGGGCCTGTACGCTCCATCTCTGCCTCACACGTCCCTGAGTCCAGGCTCCACTCAGCCTGTGGAAGGTCGAGGCTGGAGAGGGCCTCACTTGCTCCAGTCACACAGCCGAGGTGGGACAAGAATGGACCCCACTGATACCCAGGACCTCGTCCTCCCCTCCACAGCCAGCCTGCTCACCTTAAAGATGCCCCCCTTCTGCCATGCGATCTTCTCCACCGTGTCCCCCAGAAGGCTGGTGTGATCAATGCCAAGAGCGGAGACACCGCACACCACAGGCTTCCTGCAGAAGATGAAAGAGCCATGAAGCCCTGTCCTGGCCCAGGGGCAGTGGGTGAGGCCTGGGCTCCTGCTGCCAGCCCACTCCCCAAGCAGCCACCCTCACCTGATGATGTTGGTGCAATCATAGGCCCCGCCAATGCCCACTTCCACCACTGCCAGGTCTACCTGCAAAAGACCAGAGGGCATGGCAGTGGCTGGATGCCACACAGGAGCAGAGGGCCCTCCCAGCAGGCTGAGGTTCCCGTCCCCCAAGGTCAGATGCAGGGTTCTGGGGAGTGGGCATGCACCTTCTCTTGGAGGAAGACGTGAAAGGCCATGAGGGTCAGGAAGCGGAAGTAGGCAGGCATGGAGACACAGCTGCCGTCCTACAGCAGAGAACTGCATCAGACCCAGAGCCCCACAACCTGTGCTCTGGGGAATGGGGCCCTGGGTCGTCCAGCGTCTCTGGGTCTATTCCCCCACTCCGGCATCCCGATACCCACTTCGACCCCCCAGCCCTCCTACCCAGGGCACCTTGGTTTCTTCCAGCCGGTGGTAGAGGCGCCAGAAGTGCTTGGTGAACAGCTCGGGACTGATGGGCTGCCCGTTGATGCGGATCCGCTCACGCACCTGCACCAGGTGGGGAGAGCTGCCGGGAGACCTGGGGTCATCGGGGCTTCCCTCCCAAGCCCCTAGCCTTCCCTGCCCTTCAGTTAGACTCGCCTCTTAGAAACACAGATCTGAGGACCAGCAGTTGGCGTAATGGCTATATCGCTGGACTCCCATATAGTTGACCATGGTTCAAGTCCCAGACCCAGTGGCTTAAACTCACGCCGGGCGCATGTGCATGTGTGCCCAAGATCCCAAGAGGATATGGAAGAGAAAGGATTGCAGCATGGCCATCCTCCCTGGGGGGGTGATTTCTCACTTTCTATCTCTCTTTCTCTGTCTTTCTGGTGAGCACATGAGCCCTATAGCAAAAACCTCTCAAAAAAAAAAATTGCAAAAAAAAAAAAGAAACACAGATCTGATCATGTCACTCCCCTGCTGAAAATGCCTTTATGGTCCCACTGCCTTCAAGAGGGTCCCAGCTACTCACCACAGCCTCCCCAGGCCTTGCAGGGGATGATGCCACTGGCCTCATGCCTCCCCTCTCCTGTGTCTCTTGTTTCTGGACTAGGTCTGTCCCTCTAGTCCCCATCTCCCCTTTCTACCCCCAGGACCCTGGCTCCCAGGCTAGTCTCGCATGATTTCTGGGCTCTGACAGGCCCTCGCTCTCCCCAGCACACACCATGAACTACTCTGTTAACATGTGCCCCATGTCACAGTGTCCATCTGTCCACCTCGAGGACAAGACACAGTCTACTGGGTTCAAGCTGCATCTGGGTCAGCCCTCAGGCCACAGGTGAAGGTTAGGGTTTTCACCCAAAATATCATTTTAGAAGACAGATTGATGCCACCTTAGGTCTGAATCCTCAAGACCCTCTCCTATAATGAGTCCTTCTTTCCTGTTCTTTCTTTTGCATAAAGAACTGTCTGGGAAGACATGCTGGTCTGAAATGACCTTGGTCAGCTGGTTTCAGATGCTCATAAAGGTGCCCTAAGGGGACAGGTAAAATAAAGAGTGGTGGGCCAGCAGGTGGCACGGGGGTTAAGGTGCTGGACCCCACAGAGTCGACTCTACGGTTCTAATTTTGGACCAGCGGCTTGAATATTGCACCAGATGCATGTGCGTGTGTGCCCAAAATCCTGAGAAGGGGAGAAGGAGGAGAGACTGCAGTGTGGCCATCCCCCCTGGGGAGTGATTTCTCACTTTCCTTCTCACTGTCTCTCTCTCTGGTGAGCACACCTGCCCTGTAACAAAAACCTGAAAAATAAAAAGTAAATAAAAAGAAGAAAAATCGGGACCAGCAGTTGGCGTAATGGCTATGTGGATGGACTCCCAGGTAGTTGACCATAGTTCAAGTCCCAGACCTGGTGGCTTAAAACTCATGCTAAAAAAAAAAAGAAACACAGATCTGATCATGTCACTCCCCTGCTGAAAATGCCTTTATGGTCCCACTGCCTTCAAGAGGGTCCCAGCTACTCACCACAGCCTCCCCAGGCCTTGCAGGGGATGATGCCACTGGCCTCATGCCTCCCCTCTCCTGTGTCTCTTGTTTCTGGACTAGGTCTGTCCCTCTAGTCCCCATCTCCCCTTTCTACCCCCAGGACCCTGGCTCCCAGGCTAGTCTCGCATGATTTCTGGGCTCTGACAGGCCCTCGCTCTCCCCAGCACACACCATGAACTACTCTGTTAACATGTGCCCCATGTCACAGTGTCCATCTGTCCACCTCGAGGACAAGACACAGTCTACTGGGTTCAAGCTGCATCTGGGTCAGCCCTCAGGCCACAGGTGAAGGTTAGGGTTTTCACCCAAAATATCATTTTAGAAGACAGATTGATGCCACCTTAGGTCTGAATCCTCAAGACCCTCTCCTATAATGAGTCCTTCTTTCCTGTTCTTTCTTTTGCATAAAGAACTGTCTGGGAAGACATGCTGGTCTGAAATGACCTTGGTCAGCTGGTTTCAGATGCTCATAAAGGTGCCCTAAGGGGACAGGTAAAATAAAGAGTGGTGGGCCAGCAGGTGGCACGGGGGTTAAGGTGCTGGACCCCACAGAGTCGACTCTACGGTTCTAATTTTGGACCAGCGGCTTGAATATTGCACCAGATGCATGTGCGTGTGTGCCCAAAATCCTGAGAAGGGGAGAAGGAGGAGAGACTGCAGTGTGGCCATCCCCCCTGGGGAGTGATTTCTCACTTTCCTTCTCACTGTCTCTCTCTCTGGTGAGCACACCTGCCCTGTAACAAAAACCTGAAAAATAAAAAGTAAATAAAAAGAAGAAAAATCGGGACCAGCAGTTGGCGTAATGGCTATGTGGATGGACTCCCAGGTAGTTGACCATAGTTCAAGTCCCAGACCTGGTGGCTTAAAACTCATGCTGGCGCGTGTGTGTGCGTGCTCAAAATCTCGAGAGGAGACTGGAGGAGAGGGGACTGCGGCGTGGCCATCCCCTCTGGGAGGTGATTTCTCGCTTTCTGTTTCTCTGTTTCTGTCTTTCTGGTGAGTGCATGCGCTCTACAGCAAAAACCTCTCCAAAAAAAAGGAGCAAAAATCTTGGATACCTCAACCCTAGGGAACAAATCCTGGGGAAATAACCTGCAGGCTGATCCCATGCTCTACTGGGACCAGCTCAGAAGAGGCACGTATAGCAGTGGGAGGACCCAGTCATGTTCTACTTCCTGTTCCTCCCATGTGAGTCTTGGTATCGGAGCATAACCAAAATGGCACACGAATGCTACAGCTGTGGCTGGCAGGGCCCTGCTGCCCACCTGGGTAGGCCTTGACAGGAACAGCAACAACCACCCTTACTGTGTAAGCCCTCACAAGACAGATTTCTGCTCCTTACTGCAAAGACAGCCTAGTTGATAACAAAAAAAATTTTTTATAATTATTTTATTTAACTTTATTTATTTTAATTTGACCAGAAAGGGACAGAGTGAGAGAGAGAGGGAGAGTGAGAAAGAAGCCACCAGGTCTGGGACTCAGACTGCAGTTGACCATGTGGAAGTCTAGCACCCTTAACCACCATGCCACTTGCTACTCGGATAACAAAGTTTTTATGATTTGAAAATTGTATTTGGGAGGCCAGCAGGTGGCGCAGTGTTAAGGTGCTGGATCCCACAGAGCCAACTGTACAATTCAATCCCACAGCTGGTGGCTTGAAAAACATGCCAGGTGTGTGTGCCTGTGTGCCCAAAATCCAGAGAGGAGGATGGAGAGGAGAATGGAGGGGTTGTGACATGCCCAGTTTTTCGGGGGTGGTGGTGGGGGTGGGGGGGGGTTTTCTTTCCCTCTCTCTTTCTCTGGCTAGCATACAAGAGCCCTTCTCTTCATTTTATTTTTTTCATTCTGTAAACTCAGGACTGCCATAAACTTGGGCCAATATGGGAAGTGCTAATTGTTTGTTGAATGAATAAATGCTGACCTCTTGCTTGGCCATGGCCCTTAAGTATGGGCTGGCTCCACAGCCCTCCAGAGAGGTCAGGGACACCACAACCCCCCACACCTCAGTACCTAAAGAAACCTGTCTTCAGGCCATAGCTTCGAAGAATGCATTCAGTGAAGGCACAGGTGGAGCCCTAGGAAGAAAAGGTTTTGTCCAGGCAGGCCACCCAGCAGCCCAGCAAGCAGACAGCCCACCCTGGGTCCTGCCCCCTACCTTCCCCTTGGTCCCAGTGACGTGGATGATGTTCAGCTGGTCCAAGTCCTCCACCTAGCAAGATAGACAAGGTCCCCACCTCAGCTACAGGACTCACAGACAGGGTGGGAGATGATCACGGTCCCTCCCCTCTTACCTGCAGCCCACTCCGTGCCAGGTACAGTTCCATGGCTTCCAGCTGTGTCTGGGGGTCGCCCCGCTGGCGCTTCACCTGCTCCAGGTAGCCGGCATTGGTCTGCAGGGTGTTGAGCATGCGGACGGCATCCTAGCAACCAGTCCCCAGAACACGGGTTACGGCTCACTAAGGAACTACAGGGACCGAGGCACCACCCAGCACACCAGTGGCGAAGCGAGGGCAGCATGGGCCCAGCCTTCAAGTTAAGCGACTGGAGAGAGAAGTGGCATCTTCCCAGATCTAGCAAGACAGCAGCCTGGGGCAGTTCAGCCCCACCCAGGGAGCATCAGGCCAAGAATGAAGCAAGATTAATGGGGCTAGCCTTGCTATCTGTACATCTGTTTCACCCCTGGGCCTTTGCCCTCACCCCTTCCAATGGGGTCCACACTATTTTGGGCCCCTGCTAGGATGGCATCAGAGCCACACAAGCCTTATCATTCCTGGAGGCCTCCGGGCCCAACCTTGAGGAGTCTTGGGTTCCACATTCTGACCCAGAAAAGAGCTGCTGGACACAACCAGATGGGGAGAGAAGAGGGCTAGGAGGGAGGAGGGGTGTGCCTTGGGTCACAGAGCCTCAACAGAGTCCCCAATGGGGTGGGAGTCGGGGTGCTGTTTATTTTCCCCCAGGGCTCCAGATTCTTGGGCTCTACACAGCTCCTGATTCCTGCCTGCCCTGCAATTCCAGGCACTTGGATCTCCAAACTTCTGAATCCTGGACAACCCACCCCCAGATTTACACTCCTGGGTTTTTCAAGTCTGAACTCCAGACTCCCTTCCCTCCCCATTTCCTCGCCTTCCGCTGCCGGCTCGGACTCGGGGGTCAGTGAAACTCCAGAATCTCAGCTGAGCCTCTGGACCTCTCGGTCCTACCACCAGGCTCGTTCCCGCCCTCTACCCGCCGGCCATTACAGTCTCAGAATTCCCAGATCCGGCCGCCCAAGCCCAACTTCCTGGTCCCTATTCCCACCCCTGGACTGCAGGATGTTCCCACCCCCCTCGAGTCTCCTAGTCGCTGGCTCCAGGTCCCCCCCTCAGCAGGCGGGGCCGGGATGCAGTGCGGCTCAGGCCCTGCCCACGTGTCATCACAAGGTCGCCCGCAGGCCGCCGGATACCTGATACTCCATGCCAGGCTCTTGAGGCGCAGGCCGCGCGCTCAGTCCACGCCGCGCCATGACCCCAGCCGTTGAGCCGCGTGCGGACACCGCTGCCAGGGACAGAGCAGCGCGCAGGTGGCTCCGTGCCTGCGACATAGTCCTGGCAAGGCCGGCGGCATTCTGGGCCCGGAGGGAGGGCCCGGGGCTCCGCCCCGCCTCGTCTCGTCCCGACACGCCCCCGTCTCCGCCAATCAGCGCCACCCCGTACATCCACCTGCACCAATCAGAATCCCGCGCCTACCGCGGGGGCCATCCTTGTGAGGGGCAGACATCCCGCCGGGCTGGGCTTCGTCCACCTTTGTGAGGGGCACGCTTCTGGGGCCCTCCTCTCCCTTAAAGGAATACGCTCGCCATTCGTCACCATCCTCCCAAAGACCCGGCCGCACGTCCCAAAATAGCCAGGCCCAGTCATCTGCCCTCAGCCTCTGCTCCAGGCTAGAACAAGCTCCCAGTCGGGATAGAATGACAGAGCTGGCGGGCACCTTGTGGACGTCATCGAGTCTTGGCCCCAAAACGCCCCGACTCAACGCGGAGACAGGCAGGAGGGACTGCCCTCATGTATCTGACAGCCAAAGCCGAGGCACTCTGATTACTGTGGCACCTAACTGGTATGAGGAGTCTGGGAAGGTTTCCTGGCAGAAGCGACATCCCAGCGGCTGAGGCCTGTTGCATGGGGGAAGTTATCACAATGACAGTATCGGAGAAAAAGTTTCCAGGCAAAAGATTGGAGAGGGAAAAAACAAAAACAAAACAAAACAAAACAAAAAAAACTAGGTGCCAGAGAGAACTGCAGTTCCACCTGGTTGGGCCTGGCGCTTAGCGTGCCAGTATTTCTGATTCAGCAGGGCCTTGCAGCCAGAGAATTCGGATTAAAATTGGATGGCAATGAGATGGTTTTAAGGAGGGGTGGATGATCTGATCGGATTTGCACTTGGGAAGCTCCCACTGGCTGCTGCTGTGTGAATGGGTTTTGGGGCCACCTGGTCGGGGAGGAGCTGTCACCTTTCCTATCTCTGGGTGAGGAGGACCTTGATTTCTCTGGAGTTTTGAGCACCCTTTACCGTCTCTGACCTTCTTAATCCCATCTGCCACCCTGAAACAGCAACATGGGGAAATCCTTTTGACAGCTGAGGCCCAGATGAAGGGAGGAAAGAGCTGAGAATAACCCATTAGGGAACTCCTCATATAAAGGGAGCTTTCGGGAACCAGCAGTTAGCGTAATGGCTGTGTCGCTGGACTCCCACGTAGTCAACCGCGGTTCACGTCCCGGACCCGGTGGCTTAAATCTCACGCCGGGCGCGTGTGCGTGCGTGCCCAAGATCCCGAGAGGAGAATGGAGGAGAAGGGATTGCGGCGTGACCATCCCCTCTGGGGGGTGATTTCTCGCTTTCTGTCTCTATGTCTCTCTCTGTCTGTCTGGCGAGCGCACGCGCCCTATAGCGAAAACCTCTCCAAAAAAAAAAAAAAGGGAGCTTTCAAATGACTGGTGCGGGTTCAGGACCTCTCTCCTCCTCCCTCTTTCCTGCACTGGGGGTAAATATTTACCAGAGACTGATATTTAAATAAGCAAGTGCTGTCTTGGCTGGACTTCTGATCCTCACAGGCTGCCAGCCCCACCTCCCCAGCCCTATGAGAGGTAGAAAAGTCCTTTTCTCTCATGTTTCCCCTTTTCTATCATTTAAACTTTCTCTCTAGCTATACATACATGTTTATAATTCAGTAAGTGTATAAACATAATCATAAGATTTTTTTCCAGGCCAGCGAGTGATGTGGTGACGAAGGCACTGGATTCCACTTGGCTGACTCCACATTCAAGTCCTGGACCCAGCAGCTTGAAAAACATGACAGAGGGCCCAGCGGATGGTGTAATGGTTATGTCGCTGGAATCCCATGTAGTCGACCTCAGTTTGAGTCCCAGATCTGTGGGCTTAAAACTCATACCAGGCGCATGTGCCTGTGTGCCCAAAATCCCTAGAGGAAATGGGATTGCGGTGTGGCCATCCCCCCTGGGGATGACTTCTCACTTTCTGTCTCTCTGGCAAGCACACAGACCCTATAGCAAAAATCTCTCTTAAAAAAACGGGGAGGGGGACCTGGCAGGTGGCGTGGTGGTTAAGGGTGCTGGACTCCCACATATCCAACCACGGTTTGAGTCCTGGACCTGGCAGCTCGCTTTCTCACTTTCTCTCTCTCTCTTGCTCTGTCCCTCTCTGGTCAAATTAAATAAATAAATAAAGTTAAATGATATAATTCTTTAAATAAAAAATAAAAGAAGAAGAAGAAGAGAAATTCTAAGATAGGGCCCACCTAGTAGCTCAGTGGTTAAGGGTGCCTGATCCCATCCCAGCCCTAGCAGCTTAGCAGCTTGAAAAACACACTGGGTGCGCATGTATGCATGCCCTAAATCCTGATGAGGTGAAAAAATGAAGGAAAAAGGATTTTGATGTGATCATGCTCCATTGTGGGTGTTTTCTCTTGCTCTCTCTCTGGCAAGCGCACACTCTCTAGCAAAAAAAAAAAAAAAAGCTTCATTTGTTTGGGATGAATAATACATTATCTCATTCAAATAGTTCATTTACATAAAAGGGTAAAACAAAAAGCCTTCCCCCCCCCTCCCCCGGCAGCCCACGTTCCCTAATAGCCCTCCCCCAAGGCAATCAATGTTACCAGTTTCTTAGGATCTTTCCAGAGACTTACAGACTTAGAAGCAATTACACAGCTGTGTGTTGATTTCCCTTTCATACTCAAGACAGCAGCAGGCTAGTGTCTGAGTCTGCGTTCTAGTTCTCTCACATGCTTTTATATGCAAGAAGGTATTCTGGACTGTGTTGCTATGCAGGAGCCACCCCACTGGCTTATTTGTCTTTTGGGAGCTGCGTAGTACTCCACTCTGTGGGCTGCCATGGCACACTCAGCCTGTCTCCTACTGACACCTGTGTAGTTTGTCTCCAGCGTTCTGCCGTCATGAGCAATGCGATGCTGCAGTAGGTAAGGCTTCACGTCATCTCCTTCCCTCCTGAGCATATCTGATGGATCGGTTCTAAGAAGTGCAATTCCTGGGTCACAGGTGATTTGCATTTGACACTTTCTTTGCCACATTGTCCTCCAGAAGAACAATACCAGTGTCCCCCTCCAGCCAGGCATAAGCCAGCTGTTTCCTCACACCTTCCCCAGCACAGACTGTTAGCCGGCTTTGATCCCTGCCAATCAGATGGGTGGGAAAATGGATTCTAGGAGTAGTTATTTTTGCACTTATTTTATTTCAAGGAGACTGAGCATTTTTCTTTTTTCTTTTTTTGAGCATTTTTCTTATCTTCCAAAGCTACTTCCATTTCCTTTATACTCCACCCAGATCCTTTGCATAACTGCTTTTCATTTGAAAAGCCTCAAAAGTTCACAGAAGGAAATGGGGAATGTCATAGGCACCTTCCTCATAAGCCTGGAGAGAGAGCCCTTGGCGTTCAGTGCGGCCTTGAAGACATTCTGTCCTCTCCAGGAAGAACAATGGAAACCAGCCATTGCCTGGAGAGAAGAGCAGACAAGGGCGTAGAGGAGCTGGCAAGTGGGCGTGGTTGCCTCCAGAGGCGGATGGCAGTGTGGGTGGAGGGTTGGGAGGGATCCAAGGGAAGGCTGCAGGGGCCTGCTTGAACCTGCACCCTCCCAAGGGAACGGGCTGCAGTCCAGTTACACATTTCAGTGGGACGCTGTCCCTGGGCCAGCCCTGCTGTATGCTGGGGACACCGTGAGGGACAGATGTCAAGGTCCTAGTCCAGGGGGTGACAAGCACCAAAGAAAAGGGAAATTGACAAAGCAGTACTCCCCCGCACAGACACTGATCATCAGAACCACCCTGACTGGGACCAGCAGTTAGCATAATAGCTATGTCGCTGGACTCCCATGTAGTCGACCGCGGTTCGCGTCCCGGACCTGGTGGCTTAAAACTCACTCCGGGCGCATGTGCGTGCGTGCCCAAGATCCCGTGGCCACCCTCCCTGGGGGTGATTTCTCACTTTCTGTCTCTCTGTCTCTCTCTGTCTCTCTCTCTCTC
>NW_006159896.1:1913224-1914945 GCF_000334495.1 Tupaia belangeri chinensis
AAAAAAAAAAAAATCCCTGACTGTAGGTAGATGCAGGTCCAGAGAGGGACAGAGGCAGCATAGTGTCACAGGGTAGGTCAGCAAGGGCCCAACGGGGTCTTTCTTACCTCAGGTCTACTGGGGTTTCTGCCCCATGATATCCTCGGGGTTCAAAGCTGTGAGCCACTGTGGCCTGGCCTCTGCCCTGCCCTCCTCCTGCCTCAGGGACCACTGCAGGGCACCCCGCAGGCAAGCCCTTGCCTGCCCCACCCAGCTCCTTAGTATCTGTGTCTGCCTAAAACGCCCTTCCCTGTGCTCGCCGTTCTTGCTTTTTTGGTGACTATTTTTCACTGAGATTGTTAAGCACTTGTTGCTGGGTTTGGCATCTGCAGTCTCACAAAAATTGTGTGAATTAGAGATTAACTTACGCTATACCCAATAAGTTGTTTTACTTGCTGTGAAGAATTGTTCCCCTTGATACATTGTTTAATGGCTAAGTCAGTAGTTTGCTATGAAGAAATGTTTGATTGTAACGCTGCTTGCTGAGAGCATACCTGACTCCATTCTGTAGTACATTCAGCCTGGCATTAGCCATGTTCCTGGAAATTCGACACTCAGCCGACACCCTAGTGCTTATCGCTGGTAACAGGCTAGCCATATGCTGATCGATAACCTGAGGGACGCCCCCCATGACTGGCAAAAATATCCCACTTTGTTCTGACCCAAATCCCATAGACTTACATGTAAAATATTCTGTTTTGTCAAGTCACCATGAGCCTGCCAAAACTAGACATAAAAAGAGGAGCCTGAGCCCAGCTCATTCACTCTGTCCTCCGCTTGGGCCAGATCCCCTCTCGCTGCATCTGAGAGCCCCCTTGCAGCTGGAGGCTCTGCGGGCCTGCACGCTGACTCCTCCTCGCCCAGACGGCCCTCCGTTCTGCAGCCGTCTTTGATGCTCCGCTGTCGGCCACTAGCCCAACCTCTGGACTCTAGGATCACCGGATGGACTTCTCCTCCTCGCTCACCCTTGGTCATCTCGTGGCCACCGCCACCATCGTACTCTAAGATCTTTGTGGTGCTCACCTCCGGCTCACCACCCGTGCCTCGTAGACGCCCAGCGTACTGGGCACCAGGCTCCTCTCGCCCTCGCGGACTGCACTCCCTGTCTCCGCGCCAGCATAGGACACTCCACGCCACCTTTCCCCTGTGTGATGAAAGCAACTCGAACGGCGAACCCGAGTCCTGTCCTCCCGTGGGCTAGAGCGCAGATAGGCTGTAACTCCTTGGGCAGCCGACAAACGCGAGTCGAACCTTTACTAAATCGTGCTTAAACTCTCCCTTCCTTCCCTACTGCTGCTCCACACGATAGCATCTGCTCAGGCACGACTTCATTGTTCAGGTGGAGAAATGCCGGCTCAGGAAAGTGGCTCAATTCACCCAGGAAGACACTGCTAGTTGACAGAGCTAAGATTCAAACCCAGATTTGCTGATTGTAAAATCTGCCCCCTTTCACCAACACCTGTTGGAGAGAGACAAAGGGAGCGGGAGAAACCACCCCCCAACGGGGTTCGGTCATGACACAGCCCCTTCTCCATTCTTCCATGCTGTCGGGATTTGGGGCATGCCCAGTGTACGTATGTGTGTGCGTGTGTGTGCGTGTGTGTGTGCGTGTGTGTGTGTTTTAAGAATTCTTTTCTTTAACTTTATTTGCTTCTTTGTTGTTTAATTTGACCAGAGAGGGA
>NW_006159896.1:1915009-1917454 GCF_000334495.1 Tupaia belangeri chinensis
GGACTCGAACTCAGCCATGCGGGAGTCCAGCACCCTTAACCACCATGCCACCTGCTGCACCCCCCCCAAGTGTTTTTCTTTTTACTTTTTTTTTTTTTTCTTGAGAGATTTTTGGGCACATGTGCTCATCGGAGAGACCAAGAGAGAGACAGAAAGTGAGAAATCGCCCCCAGGGAGGATGGCCACGTCGCAATGCCTTCTCCATTCTCCTCTCAGGATGTTGGGCACACATGCCGGGACTCAAACTGTGGTTGACTACATACGAGTCCGGCAACGTAACCAGTAACCATTATGCCAACTGCTGGTCTCCTGGTGTGTTTTTCAAACTTAGAAAAAAACTGCACCAGTCGTCCAGTGCTCCAGTCTAACGGAAGCCCTGGCCTAGCCTTCCTCTCCCCACCCCCAGACACAATCCCTTCTCCTCCATTCTCCTCTTGGGATTTTGGACACACACGCACATGTGCCTGGCATGAGTTTCAAGCCGCCAGGTCTAGGACTTGAACCATGGTCAGCCATATGGGAGTCCAGCAATGTAGCCATTAGGACATCTGCTGGTCCTCACACTGCATATCTTTAAAAGAATGATTTTCAAACTATCAAAAGATACTACCAATGTATCACTGAACCCTTAAGGAATGTGCCCTTGCCAGAGAGAGAGAGACAGAGACAGTGAGAGGGAAAGTGAGTAATCACTCTAGGGGGATGGCCACGCTGCAATCCCTTTTCTTCCATTCTCCTCCCAGGATCTTGGGCACGCACGCACACACGCCTATGAGTTTCAAATCACCAGATCTGTGATCAGCCACGTGGGAGTCCAGAGATGTAACCGCTATACCTTCTGTGGCCCCTTTTAGAGAGATCTTTGCTATAGGGCGTGTGTGTTCACCTGAGTGAACAGTCAGACAGAGGAAGTGAGAAACAAGCCCCCAGCGGGACGGTCATGTCGCAATCCCTTCTCCTCTATTCCCATCTGGGGATTTTGAGTACATGTGTACACATGCCCGATGAAGAGTTTCAAGCCACGGCGCCCTTTCCCTCTTCCACTGCCGCCACCTCCTTCTTCTGCCGCTCCTGGTGCTGCCTGTGTGCTCGTTCGGTGAGGACCTGGGGCCTCTTTTGTGAAGCGGCAGCCGAGAAGACTCCTGGCGCTCGCCATGGCCAGCGAGAAGCCCAAGGAAGGAGTCCAGACTGAGAACAGTGAACGTCTTAATTTGGAGGTGGCGGGGCAGGATGGTTCTGTGGTGCAGTGTAGTAAGATTAAGGGGCACACCACTTAGTAAACTAATGAAAGCCTATTGTGAACGACAGGGTTTGTCAATGAGGTAGGTTGGATTCCAATTTGATGGGCAGCCGATCAAGGAAACAGACACACCTGCACAGTTGGAAATGGAGGATGAAGATACAATGGATGTGTTCCAACAGTGACAGGAGGTGTCTACTTAAAAGGGCACCTGCTACTTTACTCCAGAACTCTTCTTACAGACCAAGAATACAGTCTCGATTAGAAAACCGCAGCTCGGTTTCTCCCACCCTGACTACTGCAGGAGCTTTCTCTATGCCTTCGTTTTCCCTTCCCCACCCTTTATTGTACATAAAGTAACGTGTATGTGCACACGCAGACTGCGTTTCTTAAACCAAATGGCCAATGGTATGTTTTGACTGACATCAAATGGAGACGGGATGGGAAAATACTGGTTCTGTGAAAATCCCCCCTTTCTCCATCAGTGGCAGCTCACTCAGCTCTTAACTTTATATTCCAGTAAGTTATTTTGCTCTCACTGTTTTAGCAAAAAGAAAAAGAAAAAAAAAAACAACAGCAACATAAAAATCCTTGCATACCTTGTTTGGTTGGAGAATTTTAATGTTTTTCATTTATCTTTTTTTTTTTTTTTGAGAGGTCTTAGCTATAGGGCGTGTGTGCGCACCAAACAGACAGAGACAGAGAGACAGAAAGCGAGAAATCACCCCCCAGAGGGGATGGTCACGCCGCAATCCCTTCTCCTCCATTCTCCTCTTGGGATCTTGGCACGCACGCACACGCGCCTGGCGTGAGTTTTAAGCCACCAGGTCTGGGACACGAACTGCGGTCGACTATGTGGGAGTCCAGCGACATAGCCATTACGCTAAATGCTGGTTCCCTCATTTATCATTGTAAAACCAAGGACAATTTTATGACTTTTTTGTACATAGCTATTACATGTAGGGCAATCTGTCTTTAAGTAAGGGTAAATTACTCTTAAAGAAAAAAAGGAATCCTACATAGTCTTCCCTTCAAGTCAAGCGTCTTGTTGTTTAAATAAACTTCTTGTTTTGTTTTTTACTTTTTTTTTTTTTTTGAAGAGGTTTTTGCTATAGGGCGCGTGCGCTCGCCAGAAAGACAGAGAGAGACAGAGAGACAGAAAGCGAGAAATCACCCTCCAGAGGGGATGGTCACGCCACAATCCC
>NW_006159896.1:1917627-1930710 GCF_000334495.1 Tupaia belangeri chinensis
GAGTTTCAAGCCACCGGGTCTGGGACTCGAACTGTAGTCGACCATGTGGGAGTCCAGTGCCCCAACTACTATGTCACCTCCTGGCCCTTCCATTATCTTTTAAAAAGTATATTTATTTCAAGGGGCCAGTTGGGGGGGGGTTGTGGTTAAGGCTCTGGACTCTCACATGGCCAACCACAGTTTGAGCCCTGGACCTGGCAGCTTGAGTTCTTGTTTTCCCTGTCTCTCTCTCTCTCTCTCTCTGGTCCAATTAAAACAAAACGCAAGGGTGTATTTATTTACTTTCTTCTACGAGCAAGCGAGAGACAGAAAGCCAGTCCCACAAACACGGTCTCAACACCATGACCCCTGCCAGCCTCAGCCAGCCACAGACCAGGGGCAGAAGGTGCTCAGTGTGTTCAGTCTTCAGAGGCACCCAGAGCCTTCCCGTGTGGCTCGGCCTCACGGAACATTGTATTTTACTGCTGTGCCGCTGTCTGGCCCCCATTCGCCACTATTTTTTATTTTTTTAATTTGCCAGAGGGTGCTTGGACTGCCAGAGAGAAACAGAAAGGCAGAGAGAGAGAGAAAAAAAAAAACACCCCCCAGTGAGGTGTGGGCCACACCACAATCCTGTCCGCCTCATTTTTCCATCCCGTCAGGATTTGGGGCATGCACACACATGTACTCGGCATGTTTTTTCAGCCACCGGGGCTGGGATTTGCATGGTACAGTTGGCCACGTGGGCTGCAGCTCTCGCCATCACCGGTCCACGGAGCCAGTTCCTTCTCTGCCATTTTCAAAGCAAATCAGATTTTGTCTCCTGCTTGAAACCCTCCAATGGATTTTCACCACTTCTCCCATGAAGCCCAAACGCCGACCTCACCTCACTTCCCACCGCCCTCCCCCACTGCTGGCCTTCTCCCGGACCCTCAGACTCGCCAAGCTCACACCCCCTTCAGTGAGGTGCACACTCGGTGTGCACTCAGCTCTCCAGGCATTTATTTCGTTGTCTCAGCACACTCCTTGGGAGGGCTGTTACTACCCTCAGTGTACACAAGGGCCAACTGAGGCACAGAGCGGTTACTCGAGGAGCCAAAGACCATGCGATGCGCATGCGCAATAGCGTCTCAGAGGCTTCAAACCGGCTGTTCCCTCTGCCTGGACTGCTCTACTCCCAGAAGTTTTCAGGACTGACCCCTGAGCATTCCAGGACTGTGCTCCAATGCGACCTCTTGCTACATTCTCTCACTAGCCACCTTTTGTAAGTTTTGACTTTTGAACTATATGATTATGTTATCATTTCAAAATAAATACTTTCCAAAAAATGATGGTTATGAACAACACAAAAAGACCGTTAGAAGAACAGACTCATCAGTGAGACAGAAAGGATCGTGGGGTCCCATTTTTGTTAACATTCTTATAATTTAGAAAACAGTCTGGTATCTATTCCCTACCTGATTGTCACTGGGTGCTGAGGTTACAGGTGATTTTTTTTAAAGATTTTGCTTTGGGGCACATGTGCTTACAGGGTGGTAGGGAGAGAGAGACAGAGACAAGTGAGAAGGAAAGTGAGAAATCACCCCCCCTCCCCAGGGGAATGGCCACGCTGCAATCCCTTCTCCATTCTCCTCCTGGGATCTTGGGCATGCATGCACATGCATGCGGTGTGATTGTCAAGCCACTGGGTCCGAGATTCGAACTGCAGTCAGCCATGTGGGAGTCCAGCAACATAACTGCTACTCTATCCACTGGCTCTGATTAGGGTTTTTGTTTTTTTTAAAATAATTATTTTATTTAACTTTACTTATTCATTTATTATAATTTGACCAGAGAGGGACAGAGTGAGAGAGAGAAAGAGACAGTGAGAAAGAAACAAAGCAAGCCACGGCTCCAGGACTCAAACCCCGGTCGGCCATGTGGGATTCCAGCACTCTTTATCACCACGCCACCTGCCAGGCCCTAGACATGATTTTTATCTTCTTTTTGGTCATTTGTATTTTGTAATTTTCCCCTGGAAACAGGTATAATTGGGAAAAAGAACTAAGTGGCTCCTTCCACACTGGGTGGTGGATGCCCAGAGCCCTTGTTCTGCAGTGGGGACAGCTATAGTTGGAATGTTCATTCAGTTTTTCTACTGGAGCAGGCCAGCAGATGGCATAGCGGTTAAAGCCGCTGGACTCCCACATGGTCGACCGTGGTTCGAGTCCTAGACCTGGTGGCTTGCCTTCTCCCTTTCCCTCTCTCTCTCTCTCTATCTCTGATCAAACTGGAAAATAATAAAGTTAAATAAAAAAAAAAAAGAACTCTCTAACAAAAACAAAGTTCTCATACTGGAATTTGATTGCATCAAGAAGGCACTAAGAGCAAAAATAATCAGTGCGATTAAAAGGTGGGACTTTTGGGAAGTGATTAGGGTGGGATCCCCATGACTGGCTCCTGGTACCTTTATAAGAGAGACCAGAGCAGAGACAGAGATGCCGAGACGCATGGACAGATGTGTGCACTCCTGCTCTGCTCAGGCTCGTACCACCTCAACTCTGCAGAGAGCCGCTCCATCGCCCACCAGGAAGGAGCCCCACGGATGTGGCACTTTGACCTTGGACTTCCAACACCCTGAGCTAAATAAACTGCTGTATTATTTCAGTATACTCAGGCATGTCTGTTATCAGTAACACGACAGATGAAAATGGGGACACTGAGGCCAGCACAGGTTCAGAGTCGACCTGGCACGAGGTGTGGCTCCCCAGGCCTCGGGTGTTCCAGGGGTCCCTACGCATAGACAAGAGGGCCCTCAGTGGGCAGCAGGCCTCGTGGTGGGCTCAGCCACAGGGAGGCTGGCCTCAGTCCTGCCTCCTCCCAAGGGACCTGAATGCTCTTTGAGCTGACTGCCCGCTGCCCTGTCTGCCTAAGAGCAGTTGTCTTACCAATTTTTGGAGGAAGAAAAATGTGGGTTTTTTGGGGGACAGCAGGTGGCATAATGATCACATCACTGGACTCCCACATAGTTGATCATGTTTCAAGTCCCAGACCTGGCAGTTTAAAACTCACGCCTGGTGCGTGTGTGTGCTTGCCCGAAATCCCGAGGAAAAGGGAGGAGAAGGGATTGCGGCGTGGCCAGCCCTCCCCTGGAGTTGCTTTCTTGCTTTCTGTCTCTCTCTCTGTCTCTGGCAAGCACATGCACCCTTTGGCAAAAAATCTCTCTTAAAAAAAAAGTGGATTTTTTTTCAGTTTGTTATTTTGCCCTCTAGGCGTGGATTATCTTTGGTACCTGCTCCCTGCAGGGTAAGAGTTTCTGAGCCTGGAACCAGCCCTGTGGCCTGGTGGTTAGGAGAGCCAGATCCCATGGGCCTCGCAAATCCCAGGCTAGTGCTTTTCATTTGTAGCCAGGGTCCTCTTAAATAATTACTAACATGAGTTCTTCCTAGGCATTGGCCCTGTGCTGAGCCCCTCAGAGGCACCTTAGCATTTAATCCTCACACCTGCCCTTGAGGAAGGCTCGGTTCTGAGACCCATTTCTTTTTTTTTTTTTTGAGAGATTTTCACTGTAGGGCGCGTGCGCTCACCAGACAGACAGAGAGAGACATAGAGACAGAAAGCGAGAAATCCCCCCCCAGGGGGGATGGTCACGCCGCAATCCCTTCTCCTCCATTCTCCTCTCGGGATCTTGGGCACGCACGCACACGCGCCCGGCGTGAGTTTAAGCCACCGGGTCCGGGACACGAACCGCGGTCGACTACGTGGGAGTCCAGCGACATAGCCATTACGCTAACTGCTGGTTCCCCTGAGACCCATTTCTCAGGGGAGGCAGCCAGGCAAAGGCCCCAAGGGGAAGTGCCTAGTCATTTACAGGTGTCTGTGGAAACCAGCCCCAGCCCCCAGCCCCACGGCACTCCTGGACCCTGCCCTGAGTCCTGTGAGGTGACAGGTCATCTGGTCAATTGGGCTCTGGCCTTGAGCTTGGCCTCACTTCAGAAGGAGGCTGCACAGCTAGCAGGAGCCCCTGAAGCCCTGGGGTGGGCCCTCAGCTCTCTCTTCGGTGCAGGGAGAGGGAGCCCTGGCTCCAAAAACTCCCATCAAGTGCTTTTGGGCAAGTCATCTCAATTCTTAGGGGTCCTAGTCTCTAAGATGAGGGCCTGAATAACATCAAAGGGGTCACTGCTCCCAAATGTGGCCCTGTGGGGCCGCCCCACTCTGCTGGCTGGCAGTTTATGTCTGTCCAGGCCAGGTCTGTGGGTGAACCACAGCCTTGCTGAGCAAGCAGGGAACACTGTCTCTCACGGCGCCCCCTCTACAGAGGAAATAAGGCCCGCTGAGGCTCATTGATTTGTTGGGTACCTGCGGGGATGTGAATGCCCATCTCCTCTGGGGTGCCTGCAGCCTAGTCCGGAGCCCTGATCCCTTGCCCCCGTCAGTTCTGGGGCTGGGAGTTGAGGACAGCCCTGCAGCTTCCCGGCTGGCCACCTGGGCCAGGCTCCTTGACTGAGCCTTTTTCTCATCTGTAAAGTGGCCACAGTAGTCCCACCTCCGAGGGCTGTGGTGAGGCTGAACAAGGTGCAGGGCACAGAGCCAGGGCCCCATACGTGAGCTGTGAGCCGGGAGCAGGCATCTCCAAAGGTCTAAGTCCTCAATGCCTTTCACCTCCCTGTGCAGAGCAAGCACACACAGGTGACAGTGGGCCTGTCTCCAGAGCTGCAGGCGAGCATTTCTCCAAACCACACTGAGCATTGGGGAGCTCCAGGGGTGGAGCTGTGAGGCCACCAGAGTCCCTTGAGGGTCCAAACTCTGGAGCGAGGATCACAGATGACAAGGCCTCTCCCTTGGGACCCCCTGCAGTGTGTGGCTGTCATCATAGCCAATGGTCTCTGAATCCCTGGGGACCCTTATACCCATGGCACAAAAGAAAGAAACAGGCTTAGAGGTGAGGCTACCCGCATGAGGGCGCCGTGTTCTCCTACCTGGAAGGAGGGGTTTTCAGCTGCGAAAAGATGCTTGGATGGGTCCCGCCACTCCATGCTAGTTTCCCATGAGAACTTCTCAGCCATTGGCTGTGGGGTAGCCAGGGACCTGGCACCTTTCATCCTTCAGTTTCCCAGTCCCCTTCCAGGTGGGGCACAGAGCGACGCACAGGTGTGGGCACCTCTGCCAAGCCAGCTCCGCCCGTGCTTCGGCTGGGGCTGTGGGCTTGACAGGCCCTGAGATGCCAAGACTTCCTGCACCCCAGTGGGACTCCAGGCAGCAGCTCTGGCCTCTCCGGTCTGTAGGGAGGAAGGCTTCTCTTGATAGGTTCCCACCCTCATGCCGGGATCAACCTGGGACTTCCTGGCCTCCCTGGCGTGTTTCTGGAGTGTAGTAGTCTGAATCTCCCAAGTTAAATAACAACTGGAAGAGGTCAAAGGTGAGCCGTGGGGAGTAGGGAGGAGGTGGGAGGGGAGTATACTTGGGAAACTTTCAGACCTCGGGCTGGGCTTCCTGCTGGGGAGGAGTTGCTTTACTGGGCCTCTTCCAGCCCTCCTCACCGCAGCCTGCCACCCTTGCCCTTCCGTTAGGGCCCTCACCTGCCAGGCTGTGCTCCCTCCAGGACGTGGGCACGGGAGCATGGGTTCAGGTGCCTTTACCTAGTCACGTCTGCTGGAGGAAGAGGCTTTGTTTCACCAAATCATCTGGTCAAAAAGAAGCCAGGGAAGCCAGCCCCATGGCCTAGTGGTTAAGGGGGTCTTCAGCCCACATACCAACCACAGTTCAAGTCCTGGTCATGGTGGCTTGAGAAACATGCCGGGCATGTGTGCATACGTGCCCAAGATCCCGATAGAATGGAGGCAGGGAGGAGTGCAGCGTGGCCACGCCCCAGTGGGGAGCGCTTCCCCTCTTTTCAGCAAGCACTCACGCCCTCTGGCAAAAGAAAATAACCAGCCAGTGCACGGAACCGGTTCTCAGCCAAGGGTGTGTGGCAACAGGCGGGTAAAAGCAGGTCACATTTACACAGTCTCTCAGGTCATCAGTTCCCACTGTTCCTGACTCACTCAACTACATCCGAGATTCGCTTGAGCTGGCACTGGCAGGGTGCTAGGAACCTGGTGAGACCCACGAGGAGGCCGGCCCTCCGAGGCCTTCGCCCACACCCCGCCCTCCGCAGAAGGCACCCAAGTCACACAGAGCTTGAGCTGAAGCTGAGCAAGGACTCACACCCACCCTGCCAGTCCGGGCTCCTCCCTGGGGTGGGATTTGAGGAAGAGGGCAGTGGGACTAGCAGCTGCAGGGGTGAGGCCTGCTCTGGTTGTTTAGGGGCTGGGGACAGTGTAGTGGTCATGTAACTGGACCCCTATGTGAAAGATCCTGGGACTCAAACCAACTGGACACTCACGTGCCCACAATCCAGGCTGTCTGTGACTGGGGGTGGGTGGGCTATGGCAGCGAGACTCTGGTGGGGGAAACTGTCTTTCTCTTATGGAAGAAATGAATAAACTTACAAAAAATAACGTGGTCTGGGGAACCAGCAGTTGGTGTAATGGCTATGTTGCTGGACTCCCATGTAGTCAACTGCAGTTCAAGTCCTGAACCCGGTGGCTTAAACTCACGCCGGGCACGTGTGCTTGCGTGCCCAAGATCCCAAGAGGAAAATGGAGAAGAGATTGTGGTGTGGTCATCCCCCCTTGGGGGTGATTTCTGGCTTTCTGTCTCTCTGTCTCTCTCTGTCTTTCTGGCGAGCGCACACACCATACAGTAAAAACCTTTCCAAAAAAAAAAGTAGAAAGTACTGTGGCCTAATTGCACGTGAGTTTATTAACCAAGGAAATGAGAGAAAACACAGAGCAGCACACAGAACAGACCCGTTCTGCCTCCACCCCAGCCTCCGCAGATCCCCCAGTCCTCGAGATTTGTTTCCAAGTCACCCTGACCCCCTCAAAGGCTTTCTACTTTTTTTTTTTTTTTGGAGAGATTTTCACTGTAGGGCGCGTGCGCTCGCCAGACAGACAGAGAGAGACATAGAGACAGAAAGCGAGAAATCACCCCCCAGGGGGGATGGTCACGCCGCAATCCCTTCTCCTCCATTCTCCTCTCGGGATCTTGGGCACGCACGCACACGCGCCCGGCGTGAGTTTTAAGCCACCGGGTCCGGGACACGAACCACGGTCGACTACGTGGGAGTCCAGCGACATAGCCATTACGCTAACTGCTGGTTCCCAAAGGCTTTCTACTTTTTCAATTGCCAGAGGGGGCATGGTATTGCCAGAGAGAGACAGGGAGAGGGAGAAAGCACCCCCCCAACACTTTAATCTCCTCTCCTCCATTTTTCCATCTTGTTGGGACTTTGGGAACCCATGCCCAGACACCAGGGCTGGAATTCAAATCATGGTCGGCTACGTGGGACCCAGCTCCTTTACCCAATAGGCTCGGAGCTGGCCGTCTACTCTTTTTGCCCCTCGTGCACTTTATTGCTTTCCATGGAACTTTTCCATCAGCCTTGTTTGAACCTACTAGAATGCTGAGTTCCTGGCTGTATTGTCTAGAACTGTCTGGTCCTTGCGAGACACACGCAATAAGAAAGTTGAGTGAATGAATGAAACCATCAAAGATGCAGTGAGGATTCAGTGAGAAAATATATCACTTGGGGCCAGCAGGTGGTGTGGTGATTAAGGGTGCTGGACTCCCACATGGCCCATCACCGTTAGCGTCCTGGACCTGGTGACTTGCTTTCTCACTTCCCCCACCCTCTCTCTCTGTTCAAACTGGAAAATAACAACAAATAAGGTTAAATAAAAAATAATTCTTTTTTTTAAAAAAGAAAACATATCATTGCACAATTGCTCCTAGGAAATTCTGCAAATGTGGGGCCAGAAAGAGGCATGGAGATTAAGGCACTGGATCCCTCATGGCCAGACCCCAGTGCTTTGAAAATCACGCTGTACTCGTGTGCATGCACACCCACAATCCTGAGAGTGGAGGCATTGTGGTATCGCCATCCTCTCCCCAGTGGCGGGGTGATTTTTCATTTCTCACTCTCTGTCTGTACATGCACTGTATAGCAAAAACTAAAAAAAAAAAAAAAAATTCTGTAAATGGAATTGCTGGGCCAAATATGAACCTCTCAGAGAAACCTTTTACCCTTCAGAGAAAAAAAAAAAACATTTTAAGCAATAAGGTCAGCCCTGCTGAGTGTTCTCTCATCAGTTATCCGGCATTCAAAACCTGCCGATAACCATTAGCTCGCCTTGCTGGTAAATTTAGATTCATTGACTACTACTTATTCTGGGTGGAATAGTGTCCCCTCCAAATTCACTTTCTCCCAGAATCTCAGCATGTGCCCTTATTTGGAAGTCTTTGCAGAAGTAACTAAGACGAGCTTGTAACAGACAGGGATGGATACTAAATCTTACGATGGGTGTCCTCATAGAGGCAGAAGTGTTGTGGGTTACACGCCCTAAGACAAAGGCTAAGAGTAAAGTGGGGCATCTATTAATATATGCCAAGGACCACCAAGGCTGGCCAGCAGTCACCAGGGGTGGGCGTGAGGCCTGGGACAGACTCTCTTGTAGAGCCTGTAGTGGAAGGACCCTGTGTCCACATCTGAATTCTGAACTCCGGCTTCCAGAACTACCAGACTCCATGGGTCCCTTGAAGCTAGCAGGTGTGAGTACTGCAGCGTACGGGTCCAGTGGCCTTGTGAAGTGTGGTCTAGATCCATTTCTATGGGTTAAGGTGGTCCAGTTGGAACATTTTGCTCACCTTCTTTACTGGCCTCCCCTTCAGGCCTCAGCCTGCAGAAAGTAGAGAGCTGTTCTCAGTGGTGTCTGTCCCCATCTTCAGGCCCCCAGGAAGTACCAGCAGGAACACACAGACCTTCCTGAGCTGTGATCCTTCACCTGCTCTACTCAGCACCCTGATCTAAGCTGCTGCCACCTCGCCACCCAGTGACCCACCACCTCTGTTCACTTTTCCCCTCGCTCCTCCAAGCCCTCTTGCCAGCAGCCTAAAGGACCCTCTCCAGTTACCAATCTCATTACCATTCGTTAGTGAAGGCTCCAGTAGGAAGAGGTCCTGGCTGCACAGATGTAAAAAAACTTGATGCCCTGGGGTTGGCAGACGGCATGGTGGTTAAAGGCACTAGACTCCCACATCGTCAACTGCAGTTCAAGTCCTGGACCTGGCAGCTCGCTTTCTTACTTTCCCTCCCTCTCTCTCACTCTGTCCCTCTCTGGTGGACTTAAAAACTAACTAAGTAAAGTTAAATAATTCTTTTTTTTTAAAGAATCATTTTAACTTTGTTTTAATTTGACCAGAGAGGGACAGAGTGAGAGAGAGGGAGGGAAAGTAAGAAAGCGAGCTGCCAGGTCCAGGACTTGAACCATGGTTGGCCACATGGGAGTCCAGTACCCCCAACCACACCACCTGCTGGCCCCAATAATTCTTTAAAAAAAAAAAAAATTAAAGAACACATGCTCTTCAAGGCTGACAAAAATGGGAAGGTGCTGGGTTTGTGCCCCAAGATCCCCCAGATTACGCTGTGCGTGCATATACTCAAGACTGGGACTGGCTGAGGCTGGAGGTCCTGTTGAGGAGGCTGGCCCCGTGGCCTGGTGGTTAAGGGAGTCAGTTCCCACATGGTTAAGAGCAGTTCAAGTCCCAGCCCCGGTGGCTTGAAAACCACACTGGGCACACACGCATGGTGCTCCCCATCCTGACAGGATGGAGAAATGGAGAAGGGATTGGAACGTGACCATTCCCCACGTGGGGGGATTTCTTCCTTAACCACCTCTCTCTGGTGAGGGCATGTGCTGTCTGGCAACTGGAAAGAAAAAATAAAGACCTTACTGGGGCACATGTCTCTTCCTCATGGAGTAAAATCCAGAAATGAGACTTTGGCACTCCAGGCTCACAAGGCCAGTGTGAACTGAACGGCCACGAGACCAGCTGACAGCAGACCCTCTCCAGGTACTACCCTTCGGAGAGCGTGGTGAGTGTTCTGGATGGCACTCAAAAGGAAAAAAAAAAAAAAAAAGACATAGACAGCCCCTGCAATCAAGTAAGAGACCTGAACTGGGACAAAGAAGAATCAAGACTTTAGACCTGATGTGTCGGCCACAGAGTAAGAACTGGGGATCTGAATGCAGAACAGAGCACACAGTCAACTTACTGGAAAAAGAGTCAACTTTAATTGCAACTGATCAAACCATGTCCAGGAATGTCTCTGAACAACTGAACCAAAGGAACACGATAAAAATCTCTCACTGAAGAAACAAAGAGTTTGTGCCTGCCCCAGTGCTTCTGTGGGTCAGGCCGACAGCAGCCCATCCAGAGGCTGGCTCCTTTCCCCAGTTTCTCATGCCAAGAGGCAGGCTGGGGACAGTGAGGAAGGGGCCTGTCCCCTCCTCCCATTATTCTGGGAGCTCTGAGAAAATCCCTGGTGGGATGAGCCTTCGCTTTCATCCCTCATCTGTCCCAAGGTAGCGAGGACCCCTGGGCACCATCCAGAAAGCCAAGGAAGCGGGCGGGGCAGCCCCAGAGCCCTCCTTACCATTCAGCCAGTGCTGAAATGTGCACTAGAGAAAAACGCAAATGCCCCTTCATCTTCACAACGCAAGTCACACAGCAGAAAAAATAAAACTGCCCTAAAGAACAGCGCAGTGCTGGCCCTCAGAAGACGCGCTCAAACTCCGTCTGGTTGGTCGTGGCAGGGTTGCGGCTCTGGTTAGTGGATTGCTGGGTGATCTGGCTGCCCTTCCGGCGTGGTGGGGCCAGGTATTCAAACATGGATGTTAGGTGGGTGGACAGCATGCCCTTGAGGTCCGAGGGCATGGGGTCGGACCAGAAGAAGTCGTGGTTGAGGGCGTCATCACTGTCAATGCGCTGCGCTGGATCCAGCACGAGCAGCTTGTCAATGAGGTCCAGCGCATAGGGGTCACGCACATATGCCTTCAGCCTGTCCTTCACCTTCCGCTTCTGGCCCTTGACCAGCTCTAGCTTCTCAAAGAGTTCATACTTGTCCACGTTTGGCCACACCTAGCAGGGAGGGAGATTGAGAGAGGGTAGAATTAGAGGCTAAGGAGTGCAGAGTTGATCTCCAGAGGGGAATCCAACTTTCTCCACTCAACTGCTCCCAGACCACCCTTGGACAGAGAACTTGACCCCTCCACCATGGACTTTGGAGACAGTAAGTGCCAGATCCTTTTACAAAAACTGATCTGCCAGGAATCTGTGTGCCATCTCCAGCAGAAACATCTGTTAATAGCCAGCACAGACTCAAATGTTTTGTCAAAGACCACAAAAGCTGGTGCCAACGCTGAGACACGAACACTGTGATGTGGCCTGTCCCTCCACCAGCCTTCTCTGCAGGAAGGGGCTCTCCTTGTCTCCCACGCCTCCCCATGTCTCCGCACCCTGTGGGGGCTGGGGGCCCAGCAGCTTCACACACCTCGGGAGTGATGGAGCCACACAGCTGGCTGATGAGGGCAAGCTGGTGCTGCTCTGTGTTGCCCTGCATGATAGGGCTGCGGGTCCACATCTCCGCCATGATGCACCCAGCACCCCACAGGTCAATGGGCGGGCCGTAGTCCCGCTCCCCTGGGAAGAAGAGTGCACCAGGAGGGCCCCTTGAGCCCGAGGCTCTCCTGAGACTTAATGCCCCAGGGCTGGCGGCTCAAGAAGCCCTGGCAGTGGGGAGCTGTGGCCGGGTAGGTGCCCGGCCCCTGCCCCCCTCTGCCCGCTCGGGAGTCCTCACCGAGCAACAGCTCCGGAGGGCGGTACCAGAGCGTCACCACGCGGTTGGTATAGCGGTTGGGCTGGCTGTTCTTGGCCAGGCTGAAGGCCCGGGCCAGCCCAAAGTCCGCCAGCTTCAGGACCCCATCACGAGTGATGAGCACATTGGCGGCCTTCATGTCCCGGTGCAGGATCTGCAAGAAGGGTAAGGGGGAAAGTTCAGCCAGTTCCAAAGGGTCCTCCAGCCACACCCAGCAGTAGCAGCAGCAGGGGCCAGCCCAGGCCTCCCACCTCCAGCCCCACCTTGTTCCTGTGGATGTAGTAGAGGCCATTGAGCAGCATCTGCATCACCTTCTTGATCTCGGACAGCGTGAATTTGACTAAGACGTTGCTCAGCAGCCCAGCAAGGTCGTGCTCGCAGAAGTCGAACACCAGGTATATGCTGCCCTTGCAGCGGTTATAGGGGGAGGCTGAGGCAGGAAGGGCAAGGAGAAGAAAAATAAAAGCTGCATCCAACTCACTTTCCCACAGTCAGCTCCTACCCCTCCAGCCCACAGACACCCATTCCCTCCAGGGCGCCCATCTGTTTGTTACTTCCTGGCAAAATACTGTGAGTGCCTCCTGAGCCAGGTGCAGTGACAGGCCCTGGGGAAGCACCAGGTATGATAAAGGACCAGAAAAAGCAGTCACCACTAGTATGCCTGAGGTGAGAAAAGGCCACTGAAGTGTGTCCAGGTCCAACTCCACAAACATGGCCTTAGGCTACGAGCCTCATTTTTCTCCTGAAACCCAATCAACTAACCTTTGGTCCGACAAATCTCAATCAAGTTGACCACATTCTCATGTTTTAGAAGCTGGAGGATCTTGATCTCTCGCAAGGCTGTAATGGGGAACTAGGGGAGACAAGGAGAGAAAGTGGTCCAAAGGGAACGAGCGCGCCACACTGCAAAGAACTGGCCCTGGGGTCTATACTAAAGGGCAGGGGTTGGGGGACAAAAAATATCAATAGACCATGGGCTCGGAAATGAGCTGTCTCAGACGCCTCATCTGAAAATAAGGCAACACGCACACCTCAAGAAATTAAGTTTAAGAGAATGAATTAAAGCAGCGATACTTAAAATGTTTTGCACTTAGTCCTCCATAGTTCTAAACTTGGAACTTTAGCTCTAAGACTGTTTGGTGGTAACAAAATTAACAATTAGAATATCTTGCTAAAAAATAGGTGCCTGGAAGCTGGACTAGAGCTATAATACGGAAGGGACTGCCCCTTTTCCATATGGTTCCTTGAGTTTGGGGCCCTTTCTCTTTCTTTGGAGAGGTCTTTGATATATGGCGCGTGTACTCACCAGAGAGAGAGAAAGACAGAAAGCGAGAAATCACCCCCCGGGGGGGGGGGAGGGCCATCCC
>NW_006159896.1:1931009-1932258 GCF_000334495.1 Tupaia belangeri chinensis
GCGAAAAACCCCCCCCCGGGGGGGGGGGATGGCCATGCCATAATCCCTTCTCCTCCATTCTCCCCTCGGGATCTTGGGCATGCACAGATGCACATACACACACCTGGCGTGAGTTTAAGCCACTGGGTCTGGGACTCGAACCACAGTCGACTACATGGGAGTTCAGCGATATAGCCACTACGCTAACTGCTAGTCCCGGGCCCTTTTTCAAAAACTGCCTGCATGCATTTTTCTTTTCTTTTACATCACATCAAGCTAATATAAATGTTAAGAAAAAAGTGTTGAAAAGCTTTCGGACTTTGAGAACCAAGGTACACTCAATGCAAAGATGAGCTCCCCCTCCTGGCCTTAGCCAATCATATTTACCCAAGAATGAAACATCAAATGCTTCAGATCATCTCAATGAAAAAGATACAGGTTGGAGGCCAATTTCCCTGCGATATGGAAATTTTCAAACTAATACATATAAATTAAATCTCAGTATGAAACTCCTAGAAAAAGTAAAGCAGGAACCTGGCTCTATACTCAGGACAGCTAGCAGGCTTGCCCACCCATACTGTACTCACCCCCTCCTTTTCGTTCTCCATCAGCACCTTCTTCAGAGCCACCTTCTTGCCAGTCTTGCGGTGCTTAGCTTTGAAAACCTCCCTGCAGGCCGAGAGGGATACCCAAGAGGACTCACCAGGCGGCTTCCGCAGGGCCCGCCCCTCCCCCACCCGAGGCGGCGAGGCAGCAGAAGACTCCCGGGCGGGGCCGGCCAGGCACCATGGGCACGCGGGTGCCCCCCACTCGGTAACTTCACACTCTCTCCGAGCTTCTGCCTCCTTTTCCCAGCCTCTTCTCCTCCCCCAGGAGCGTTTCGAAAGCTCCCGCTCCCCTCGCCGGTGCCTCTCTGCAACCCCTCCCCGTCCCCCACCACAGGCTCCTCCCCACCAGCCGGCTCCGTGAGGCCGCCCCCCCCCACGGCCCCCCCCCCCCCAGCCGGCTCCGTGAGGCCGGGGCTCGCTGCGGCGTGGGCCCAGCGATCTCAGCGGACAAGCCCAGAGATCGGCCACTTCGCGGCCACCCCGGGCCAGGCCCCGGGTATCCCGACATCGGCCCCCTCGGGGTGCAGGCCCAAGGCTCCCGACCGCGGCCACCCCGGGCCAGGCCCCGGGTATCCCGACATCGGCCCCCTCGGGGTGCAGGCCCAAGGCTCCCGACCCCTCCCGGCCCAGCCTTACCCGAAGGGGGCTTGGGCGGTCCTTGC
>NW_006159896.1:1933474-1935406 GCF_000334495.1 Tupaia belangeri chinensis
AACGCCCGGGCCTTCTAGTACTGGATCTCTGTTCTTTGGGAGGCAGGGATGAGATCCCCAGGACCCCCCTCCTCCACCAGCTGCGCCAGAGCTGGTCGCTCCCCTCCCGGGGTCAGTAACCGCAGAAACAGCCAAGTGTTCGGCACTGTGTGATCTGGAGTGCCGAATTCTGGATCTGCATCCCACAGTCAGGACCACTAACCCATTTCACAGGAGAGAACACCGAGACACGAGGAGGCCAGGTCATTTGCTCAAGGTCATACGGTGGCAGAGCTGGGCTGGAACCAGGTTTGTCTGAATGCGAAGCAGAGTCTCCTGCCAGGCTGTTCGCAGCTAGACCAGGACGCTGGTGGTGGTGCTGTTCAGGCCTGCTGTCCATATGCAGGGATCCAGCCCATCCTGGGTCCCTTCCCTGGCACCTTCCCTACCCCAGGAGCCTCTTGCTTCTTCCTCCAGCTCTACTCAATGACCAGCCCCCAGGAAAGCTGTCTGTTCTACCCATTTGTACCCCTCGACCCTGACACCTCTCCAGCTCTGTGCCCACGGGTCCTGAGTGTGCCCCACCCAGGTCTGGCTGCTCCAGCTGTTGGAGAGTACCAGCCAGGTATTTGGGACTGCATGCTTGTCCCTTCACTATCCTCAAGAAAAACCTGAATATGGCCTGTGGGGCAGTCCGGCTCACCTCCCCAGGCTGTGGCCCTGCAGGTCCCCTCCTGCAGCCCAAGGCCTTCCTGCCTCCAGGCCTGCACGCCAGCATCCTCTCTGCCTCCAGGGAGCTCCAGGCTTGTTTCCCCAGCTCTAGCCCCCTACTGCTGGGTCTCAAAGCCTCCTCTAGGAAGAGGAGGGAATGGCTTTAGTGACCCTGCTGTCTCAAGAGGCCTTGTTGTGGGGAAGGACCCCACCAGGGAGGGTCTCAGGGGTAAAGCCGAGGGTCAGGGCGTCCTCTCCTGCAGGCAGTGTGGCACCATTGAAGACTTCGTGTGTCAGCGATTTGGTTCAGCTTCATGGGCCCACTGTTTTTCCATGTTAAAATTGTTTTTCCTTTATTCATGAGAGTGCACGTGTGCATGCATGAGTAGGGAGGTGCTCCCTCCACAGGGTTTGGTCACATTGCGATTCTCTCCTCCAGCCCTCCAGCCAGTCGGGTCCTGGACACCGGGGCACGTGCCCGGCGTGTTTCAGCCTGACTGAGCTGGGGATCTGAACTGCAGCCGCCTGTGAGATCTAGCTTCTCTTGAACAGCACGCTACTGCCGTGCTGCAGAACCAGCCTGGGCCCACCATTGATCAGAAGCAGGGAGGCTGTTGGCTAAATGGGGTGGGGAGGGCAGAAAAGGAGGAAATAGTAATTATAGTAATGACAGTGTATTGAGGGAAAATGGTCTAAGTCCTCCACTTAGCACTTTGTGGCAATTACCTCGATTCTTACTCAAATGTAAGAGGGGGTACCCCTTGGGACACACAGATGGCATAGTGGCTATATCGCTGGACTCCCACAGAGTCCACTGCGGTTCTAGTCCCAGGACCAGCAGCTTAAAATTCACACTGGGGATTCATGCCAGGTACGTGTGCATGTGTGCCCGAAATCCCAAGACCAGAATGGAGAAGGGATTGTGGAATGGCCAACCCCCCCCTGGGGGGGTGATTTCTTGCTTTCTGTCTCTGTCTTTCTCTGCCTTTCTCTGTCTCTCCGGGAAGCACATGCACACTCTATAGCAAAAATCTCTTTTTAAAAAAAAAAAGGGACCAGCAGTTAGCGTAATGGCTGAGTCACTGGACTCCCATGTAGTCGACCACGGTTCGTGTCCCGGACCTGGTGGCTTAAAACTCACGCCAGGGGAACCAGCAGTTAGCATAATGGCTATGTCGCTGGACTCCCACGTAGTCGACCGTGGTTCGTGTCCCGGACCCCGTGGCTTAAAGCTCTCGCCGG
>NW_006159896.1:1935678-1938986 GCF_000334495.1 Tupaia belangeri chinensis
CGCCAGGTGCATGTGCTTGCGTGCCCAAGATCCCAAGAAGAGAATGGAGGAGAAGGGATTGTGGCGTGGCCATCCCCCCTGGGGGGTGATTTCTCGCTTTCTGTCTCTCTGTCTCTCTCTGTCTGGCGAGCGCATGCACCCTATAGTAAAAACCTCTTCAAAACAAAAAAGAGGTGTACCCTCCTTGGACACACATACCAAGGTGACATCACCTGACCAGTGGCCACAAGTTGGTCTAGCACAAACCTTCAACACTTTCCCATGTCAGGGCCCTGCCCACCTGGGCTAGGGGCGAGGCTAGGACAGAGCCCCGGCCTGGAGATGGTGTGAACTATGGTAGGGACAGCAGCTTTGGGCGTTGGGCCACAGGCTGTGTGGCTTCCACTCCCAGGCCCAGTCACAGCCCTCATTTCCCACGAGTCCTCCCCAAGTCACATCCTGTGGACAGAGGCCTCAGCAGAGGTTCCGGTGGTGTCACCACCCCACTGTCACCTCAACCCTCACATCTGCCAGTCACTTCCCCTTGGGGCCTCTGGCACTCAGCCGACCCTGGGGTGGGCAGGCAAGGAAGAGAGGCAGGAGCCAGGTCACCAAGGCCGGCAGACACAGGTGGCAGCAGCGAGGAACAGCCAGTGAAGCCTCACTGACTGCTTTGACTCTGTGGTTCCAGAGGACCTGCCCCACTTTCCATAGCTTGGCTCCACTGGCTAGGCCAGGTGGGTGGCCGGTCTTTAGTCAACGTCTGCTGACCGACTAACTGATCAGGCCCTGCTGTCACTTAACAGTTAGGGACACTGAAGCACTGGGCAGCCGTTCGGCTCTGACCTGGACTTCCATGTTCTTCCCCAAGCGGGGATGGGACTGGAGGTACGTGGAATGGCACGCAGGCTCATGGGGTGGGCTGCTCTCGGCTGCTGGTAGGTCCAGAGAGATGAGGATTTGCTTGTCAGGGGAGCTGCTGCGTGGTGCCCTGTCAGACTACAGGAGTCCCGCTCATGTCAGCCGGGCCCCAACTCTGCCTGGCACGTTGGCATGTGTCATCTCCCAGAATCTTCACAGCACTCCTCTTAGGAGGTTGCCATGGGGCCCAAGTTACAGATGAAGAAACGGAGGCTCAGAGTGGTGAAAAGGCCTCCCCAAAGCCACACAGCCAGGAAGCTGTGGAGTGGAATGCAGAACCAGGCCTCTTTATCCTCAAAGCCCAGGGTCACTCGCTAGCATCCTACAGTGCCCCCAATAGCCAGGCGTCTAGGACAACCCAGGGAAAAGCAGCTCTGGAGTACCTGCGGCCTACCCCCATCGAGCAGGGGCCAGGGTGGATGGAGAGGCCGTCCTCTCGGGAAGCTCGAGGTCTGGAGCATGCAGAGAAAGACGCACGGGAATGAAATGCAGGTGACAGCACCGTTAAACTGCCCGAGACCACGTGAGGGCTGCTGTGTTTGCCCCATTCCACTGACGGGGAAAACAAGGCTCAGACAGTGACATGACTGGCCCTGGTCGTGTGTGTGGGGACAGAACTCGGGTTGGCCTGGCCCCTGTGCGTGGGCTGGGATGGCTGAGACCTCCTGCCTCTGACTTACCTGCTCAGTTAAAAATCTTTCCCTCAGTAGGCACCGTCCTGCTATCCCTGCCTGAGCCACGGGGAGGACAAGGGGACATGATCAGGGCAGAGTCCCCAGAGCACTGTAGCTCAGGCTGGCCCTGCAGGGGCCGGAAGGAGGCAAGGGACTGAGCCAGGGGAGGGAAGAGTGGCACTGGGGCGTGGGTCCGGAGGCCTGGAGGCAGGAAAGCATGCCTGTGAGAGGCTGCAGCATGCGGCCGGCTGGGCTGGCCTCCAGCACAGGCAGAGGGCCTGTGGGACAGCCACCCGCCAGCAGGTCCCCGGCCGCCCTCCCAACGGCCACTCTAGGCAGCACAAAGCGGGCTCTGAGCTCAGCCATCACCACACTGAGCCCCATTCATCCTCCCAGGGACGCCGGCAACTGCCCTGGCGCCTGGGCCAACGGCGGGACCTGCTGGATGCTGGCCGTCGTCTCGGCCCTGCATCTCAGCCTCTGTGGCCGGGACTCCCAGAGCTCAAACCCTGTGCCTGCCTGCCTGCCTGCCTGCCGGGCTCCCTGTGTACACGCTCGTCCTCGGCCACCACAGCCGGGCTCGCTGCAGCCCAGGGTGGGCTGACCTGGGTGAATGTTTGCTTCCTTCATCCTCCCAGTGATCCCAGAAAGTGGGCGGCTGTTGAGACCCCATTTCATAGATAAGGAAACTGAGGTCCAGAGAGGCAAAGTCTCTTAGGATCATAGCGCACATTAGGAGCAGGCCCGGCCAGGAGGGCACTAGCTGTCTGTTAGTCTCTGTTCCTCTTTAGTTTCCTCCTCTGTGACTGGGGACAGTACCGGGACTTGCCTCCCACGCTTGTAAGGATTCAAGTGGACGATCTATCTGGAGGCTTCCAGCTCCACGCCGGCACATTGTCAGGGCTCAGCAGAAGGGACGGTGGTTGTCCATGGCCCAGAGCCCCCTTTCATTTGGACTTTGAACACAGGTCCCCTCCAAGCCTGCCTGAGAGTAGGAGCCTGCAGCCATGGGCCATGGGCTGTGCTCCTTTTCCTCTCACTGCCCCCACCCCAGCAGCTGCTGACATGCTGCACAGGTCTCCAGCTCCAGAGTGCAGCAGTTAAGCCTGTGCACAGGGATCTAGGTCCCACGTGGCTGACCATGGTTTGAATCCTGGCCCCAGCAGCTTGAAAAACACACTGGGCATGTGTGTGTGCCCCAAATCCTGACATCCTGATGGTGAGGAGAGATGGAGAGAAAAGGCTTGCAGCTTGACCATGCCCCATTGGGGGGCTCTCTCTCTATCTTGTAAGTACACATATCATCTGTGGCAGTAAAATAAAATGAAGATGAAAAACAAATTAGGCTTGGCTAGACTCCGTGCCCAGCGGGGACTGTTGGCCGGCGGCTGGGTGCTGGAGGCCATCCACATGAGCACGGCAGGCTCTATAGCTGTACTCACGGTTCCAGTTCCGGGTGACTTGGCTTTGGGAGTGGGGGGCCATTATTTTTCTGCAGGATGCAGGAAGGGCCCCACTGGCTGTGCACGCCCTCCCTCACGCCACATTGCCAGCCTAGGAGCCAGGATACAAGTGCCATGCCCCTGTAGGTTGACTGTGTACTTGGTCCCCAGTCTAGAGATTGGGGACTGAGGCTTTGGAGGTGGAAGTGACTTGTCGGCACACACAGAACCGGAGGTTGAAGCTCTGAGGTCGGGCGCCGCCCCCACCCCAGCAGCCGCTGACACCCTGCAC
>NW_006159896.1:1939877-1944670 GCF_000334495.1 Tupaia belangeri chinensis
CATCTCTGTCCTGCCTACGTGAGCACGCGTGTGCACAGACACAAGGGGAGTGTGTAGGGTAGAGGAATGCCAGCCTGTGGGTCAGGGGACCTGGAGGGGCAAGTTGTAACCACCCCCAACTGCATGACCTGGGGGGAGAAAAAAACAATCCCTCCGTGCCTCAGTTTCCCCTTCTCCAGTCAGTGGGCATGGTGGACCAAGTTATAGCACAGTATAGCATGGTCATGCTGGCTCAGGAAGGGGAGGCTGCCTTAGCAGGCACCCAGCTCAGTGCCAGGCTCTGCACCAAGCACTGAGCCCCACTCACAGAGAGGACGCTGAGGCCCAAGAAGGTGAGTTTTCTAGTTCAAGATCACATGGGGACAACATGGACAGCCAAGACTTGAACTTGAGCCTGGGTGACCCTGAGTCCGGAGGCCTAACCATGGCACTCTCTTATCTGCCATAGCCAGTCCATCTCCTGGGTGCTGGGACTTAGCATGGCCTGCTCTGCACGAAGGCCTGGCTCCCCTTGCCTCCCAGCCCACTGGCCAGCCCCTGGCAGCTGCTGGCAGATCCCCAGTGCCCCCAACCCAGTGGGCTCCACTCCCAGAGCCCGTGGTTTGTTCCCTGGACATTCAGGTCCCTCGGGCTTGTGGTTTGCCCCCTTCCCCCTGCTGCGGAGGCCCAGGAGACAGCCCATAGGGGCTGGGAGTGGGGAGGCCCAAGCACCCGCCCCCTGCAAGAGGGTGGAGAGGGTGGGGCTGTGGGAGTTTCGCTGGTTTAAAAATACACAGAGGAAGCCAGTGAGAGGGTGAGAGAAAGGGGAAGGGGAGCTGGGGAAGGCACCTCAACCTTGATGTCCAGAGCCCCGAGGGCCTGCTTGCCGGCCGGCCGGAGGCTTTGCACGACTCGCCAAGATGACGGAAGGGCCCAAGAAGGCCAGCAGAAAGTTCAGTGAGTGCGCACGCCCCGCGGTCCTCGTCCTCTCTGCATCTGTCCCCCCAGCGCTGCCTCCTTTCTGTTTCTCTTTCCGTGCACCTCTGCGTCTCCGCAGCCGTCTCTGTTTCTGCATGCCCATGTCGCATCTGTCTGTCCCTTGGGTCAGTGTCTGTCTCTCTGGCTGGCTGGGCTCTCCAGCTCTGTGCTCTTGTCTCTCTGCCCTTCTCTGTTCCTGTCTCTCTTCACCCCACCCTCTCCGTCTCTCCAGTCTGCCGTATCTCTGACCCTGGCCTTGCAGCTAGACAGGGAGCACTTTGCACACACCATTACCCTGCCCTGATCCTAGGTCCACACTCGACCTCAGCTTAGGGGGTACTGGAGGCAGGGACGGGGAATGCCGGGATGCTGTCTGTCCCATGTTCCCAGGAGCAGAGAGGCTGTGTCCTAACACTCGGGTGGAGAAGGAGCCCAGGGAGAACAGAACCAGCTCCTGGGTAAGGGGGCAATCCCCCCATCCTTCTGTTTCCCCAAGTCAGCCCCCTCCTGGTCCCAGCAAACATCTACTGTCCCCTGATTCCTCTGATCTGGGCAAAGATTGCGACTGCATTCCACACACAGAAATACTGGGGCCCAGAGATGGCTCAGGTCCTGCAGGCTGCAGAGCAGGGCTCCATCCCAGTCCAGGACCTTGGGCCCCATGTTCCCTCCTGACCCTCCCTATCATCTCCTCCAGACCCCTGGTGCCCAGGAGATGAACCAGAAGCTAGGAAAGAAGGCAGGGATGGCCCTACCTCTGGCCACCAGCCCTTTCTGTCCGTGCACAGCTGTCTGAAAACAGAACACCGGCATTTTCTGCCAGCACTTCTCAGGAGGCAGAGGCTGAGACCAAGTGAGGATGGGCACGACTGGGAAGATGCTCTGGAGCCCTGGCCCAGCAGCCCAGCTCAGCCATGGCCTGGCTGTGTGGCCCTGGGCAGTCCCTTCCCCTCTCTGGGCCTCAGCTGCCTCCCTTGTCAACCGAGGGCACCCTACCTCTATTCCAGCCTGAGTGTGAGAATGAGGAGGTGCCCGGGAGCGGGAAATGCCAGGGTTTTCCCTTTTTGCTCATCTGGAGGCTGGAAGGAATTCAGGTGGCTTTGAGGAGGGACAGTCCCACGGCTGGGGCGGGAGGAGCGAGCTCACATGCACCCCTGCGGAAACAAGGAGATGGTATCTCCCGAGCACTGCCTGCAGAGTCAGAACCCTGGGCTCAGCTGACAGGAAGGAGAGAACCACAGAGTGTGACCCTCAGACTCAAGACAACCCCTCATTTTACCCCACCCACACCGCCTTCCTGCCCAACACACAGGTGTGTGCACGCACACATGCACACACACGCACCTCCCCTATCAGCACTGTGACCTTCGGACGGGTCACTGCACTGCCTCAGCTGTGTCTCGGTCTCTTCATCTGGAAAATGGGGGTGAAACTTGTGCCACTGGTATGTGCCGGGAATCCGCGCTGCGTGTTTGACAAAGGCCGAGGCATGTGTGTCCGGCACCGTCCCCGCTGCTCACGGAAACTCGGTGTGCGGCAGCACACTGAGCATGTCGTTCACATGTTCTTCCATCCTCCCACTGCCCATGGCGGGAGCATCCTATAATCCAGAGACCCCCAACCCCCAGGCCATAGATTGGTCCCAGTCCTTACTGTTGCGATGTAATAATAATACAACTAATGCGCAATGAATGTAATGCACTTGAATCATCTGGAAACCGTCCTCCCAGCTCCGGTCCATAGAACAACTGTCTTCCACGAAACCAGTCCCTGGTGCCAAAAAGGCTGGGGACTGCTGCTATGACCGCTGTTTTACTTATGGACAACAGGGCTTAGAAAGGGCAAGTGACTTGCCTAAGGTCACAGCCAGGATCCAAGGCCAGGGCTGGGTGACCCCAGAGCCGCCATGCTGTACCACGTCCGTGGGCGTGGCCCTACCGGCCCTCACGGAGTGGGACTGCGGGTCTCTCTCACTGCTGTATGATCACGCTGGCGCTGCCCTTAACTTCTCTCCCTCTCTTTCTCCCCTGCCAGAATTCTTCAAGTTCAAGGGCTTTGGGAGTCTCTCCAACCTCCCTCGGTCCTTCACTCTGAGACGGCCCTCGGCCCCCATCAGTGTTCAGTCCCAGCTGGAGCCTGACACATTTGAGGCCACCCAGGATGACATGGTGACAGTTCCCAAAAGCCCTCCCGCCTATGCCCGCTCCAGTGACATGTACAGCCACATGGGAACCATGCCTCGCCCCAACACCAAGAAGGCTCGGGACCGGGCTCGAGACCAGGCTCAGGAGCAAGCCCGGAAGGGGAGCCCTGAGCCTCACCTGGTACTTCGAGGTCTACCCGACCCCCCAGGTTTGGAGGCAGCCAAGGAGGTGGTGGTGAAGGCCAACAGCCCCCTGAAGAACACTCCAGCAGCGGGACCTGGCCCTTCAGCAGTGGAGATGGACCCCACAAGAAAGCCTGAGGACCCCGTGGCGGACACAGAGGAGCAGGTAGCTCCCAGAGATGCACACTCAGAAAGGTACGTGCCCATCAGGTGCAGGTGAGGGTAGGACCTGCAGAGCTGGCATCTCCGGCTTCCGGCCAATACCGCCCTACAGAGTACCCCTCCCCAACACACGCACCTGGGTTAAAAAGCCCTCGCCTTGACCCAGCACCCACTATAAACCAGAAACTGTGCTAAAACCCTTCACTTCTAATTAATCCTCAAAAGAGAGCTGGCCAGGAGAGATGGTTGCAATTTCCCTATGACAGCTGAGGAAACTGAGATTCAGGAAGGCCAAGTCATCTGCCCCAGGCAGGCTGGGCATCTTACGGATGACAGAGCCAAGCTTTAAACTGGCACCCACCCGACTCAGAGCCCTAGGCAGCCTCCAGCGGCAGCCCTCAGCTGCTGGTGGGGCCCTACCCCAGTCCCTGGAAACCCTCACCACCATCGGTCCACGCTTCGACAGCTTGGTTATAGGGTGAGCTGAGTTATGCGGTAACAGTGGTGGCACGGAGTAGTGCCCTTTTTACCGCATATTGAAATGAATGTTACCTCCCTGGAAACTGCATAGAAGATTCTTTGCCCAGTCCCCGTTACAGGCGGGTAAACAGACTCAGCCAAGGCCATCAGGGCCGCCATCTGCCGGCTCCCGTGTCCACTCACCTACCACATTGTACCCACCACCTGCTATACCTTAGGGCGCAGCGCGTCACACACCTGAGAGCCCTCTCCACCCTGACACAGGAGAGCCCCCAGCTTTTCAGTCCTCAGAGCCTTAGTCTACACACACCACTCAGATGTGCCCGTTGAAACAAAGAGAAAAAGCCAGCTGGGCGAGGGCAACTCTACCACCAGTCCTAGGACCTTTCCTGAGTGCCTTTTCTCTGAGAGACCAAGCACAGCCTGTGAGTCCGGACCCCATTTAGTGGGGAGCACTGGAAAGAGGCGGAGGGGAGCCAGTCCAGACTCTGCCTCTTACGGCTGTATGACCTTGGTAAGTCCGTTCCCCTCTCTGAGCCTCAGTTTCTCATCTGATAAATGGGCATAACAATCATGCCTGCCTTATAGGGTGGGCGCAAAGATTAAAAAATACCATACCTGGGGAACCAGCAGTTAGCGTATTGGCTATGTCGCTGGACTCCCACGTAGTCAACCGCGGTTCGCTCCCTGGACCCGGTGGCTTAAAACTCACACCGGGCACGTCCGTGCCCAAGATCCCGAGAGGAGAATGGAGGAGAAGGGATTGCGGCGTGACCATCCACCCTGGGGGGTGATTTCTCGCTTTCTGTCTCTATGTCTCTGTCTGGCGAGCACACACGCCCTATAGCGAAATAAAATCTCTCCAAAA
>NW_006159896.1:1945000-1945809 GCF_000334495.1 Tupaia belangeri chinensis
AAATAAAATCTCTCAAAAAAAAAAAAAAAAACCATACCTGTAAAATTAACAGTGTCTGGCCCACCACAAACTACTCGTAAATGGGAAGGCTGCGTTTTTAATGAATAAAACGAAGGCTTTTCCACTATCCCCAGCTGCGCAGGATGTCTTCCCCTGCCATCTCCTCCTAAACTCGGCCTCATTCGGATATGGAAGAGGGAGGACTGTATGTTGGCGTCCTGAAGTCAAGGACCGCACAGGGCACCGGGCCGCACCCACTTAGGGACTTCGCGTTTGCCGGAGCTGGGCGGGGCGAGGCGAGGGGAGCTGAGCGGTGTGCCGAGGGGCGCGGCTTCCCCAGGTTGAGCTGCGAGCTGTTGGGACAGAGGGCGTTGGGCGGGGGCGGGGCGGTAGACAGGGGCGGGGCAGAGGGAGGAGGGGCGTGTCGGAGGCGGGGTCTACAGGTCAGGCTCCGCCCCAGGAGTCCCGCTTTGAGCTCCGCAGTTACGTGGCCTAAGAAAGGCGGGAGGCGCTGGGCTGAGAAGGTACCCGGCTTGCAAGCGGCGACTGTGGGAAGGCATGACTGCAGTGAGCCGAAGGTGCCCCGCGTTGGGGTCCCGAGGGTGAGTGACCAAGCTGGGCCCGAGGAGGGCCAGCGCCGGGCAGGAGTGATCTGTGGGGAGGTAAATAGGTGTCTGTGGGGCAGCTGACAAAGCGGGGTGTGGGTTTGGGATCAGACTTTTTTTTTTTTTTGAGGGTTTCACTATAGGGCTTGTGCGCTCGCCAGACAGAGAGAGACATAGAGACAGAAAGCAAGAAATCACCCCCCA
>NW_006159896.1:1946316-1948046 GCF_000334495.1 Tupaia belangeri chinensis
TGGGATCTTGGGCACGCACGCACACGCGCCCTGCGTGAGTTTTAAGCCACGGGGACCTGGGACACGAACCGCGGTCGACTACGTGGGAGTCCAGCGACATAGCCATTATGCTAACTGCTGGTTGCTGGCATCAGACTTTTTAAAGCCAGTTTTCTTTGGGTGTAACTCTGTCCTTGCCCTGCCCCGGCGCAGGTTGGATATCTGCTCATCAACTCCTCTCAACAGCCCCTTGAGAGAGGTACTGTTACCACCTGCATTTTATAGATGAAGAAAAGAAGGCTTGCTTGCGCCGTTGGACACAGGTAGTGAAGGTCGGAACGAGGGTGTAACTCCACCTTTCTGGTCCGTGCTCCTAGTGACTGGGCAATACATCCCTTTCCAGCAGGGCCAGGGCCTCGAGGAGGGGTGGTCTTGAGGATGCAGTAGGACCCAGTCCAAGCCTTCCTCCCTGGTGGGCAGAGGGCTACTGGTCCTTGGCAGTGCCTCTGGCCTGAGGCTTAGCTTGGAGCTGACTGATGAAATGGAAAGACTGCCCCCTTCCCAATCATCTGGAGTGTCCAGAGGTCCCAAGGTGCCCTGTGACCTGGTGTCCTGCCGGCTATCTGGGGATTGTTGACCGTATCTTCCAGGACTCCCCTAGCCTCAGCCCTGTTCCCTTGCCAGGAGAGCTGTGTGGTCTTCAGCTAGCCCTGGCCCTCTCTGAGCCTCGGTCCGCCCAATAGCCCTGATGGGCCTGGGACAGTCTGAGGATCCATACCACTTGGAGAGACAGGCATCTGAGCATTGCCAGGGGACAAGACGGGGAGCCCTGTTTCTGATCATCAGGGTGGGGGGTGCATCCTACTGGCTGCTCAGGGAGCAGTCTCAGCCCTCCCAGGCTGGTGCACCTGGAGCAGGAGGAAGGAAGGGGAAGAGGTGAGGCTGCAGGGGTTTCCTGGTGCCCTGTTCCCTGCTGAGCTCATGGGGACAGGAGGAAGGAGGGAGGAGGGGCCTGTAAATCCCAAAAGGAGAGCATCAGCCTTGCCTGTCTCCGACCTCCCAAGGAGCCTCAGGCTTCCGCAGGGAACAGCAGGGCCCAGAGAGCTCTGGGCCCTCTCCCTGCAGTCCATGTCACAGAGAAAGTGGAAGCCTGGAGAGAGGAGGGAGGCCCCCCCACACTTGACCTCCACCCCCTCCCCACAGGACTTGCCAGACCGGCCCCAACAGAGATAATGAGGACCCGTGAACATCACCTCCTGTGGCTCCTGTGAAGTGGGAGCCTCTGTTTGCTTTATTTGCCAGTGAGGAGACTGAGCGAGGGCACAGGCAGAGACCGAGAGTTGGAGCTTGGACTTGATTCCAGGCTCAGCAGCTCCTAGGCCCAAGCTTTTAAACACCAGACCACATTGCACCTCCTGCAAGTAAACTCAGAGCATTTCTATCGTTATTTCAAGCGACTTGCCGTAACTCTCTGAAAGGAGGTAATCGTAGCTCATTTTACAGGTGAAGACATTGAGGTTTTGTGAGGTTAACTACTCGCTTGAGATCGCACAGCGAGTTGAGTTGGGACTTCATTATTTTCATACTGATTGAGGTGTCACTATGCCCCAGACACTGTTCCAGGCTCTGGGGGGACAGCAGCGAGCACACAGACCAAGCCCTACCCTGGCAGAGCCCCCATTCTAGTCCAGGGGAGACAAGCAGGTGATAAACAAGACGTATGAGTTGTGTGGTCGGCTAGCAGGGAAAGC
>NW_006159896.1:1948305-1962067 GCF_000334495.1 Tupaia belangeri chinensis
GCTGCTGCGAACATTTAAAGTCCAGTGGGAGAGTTAGTTTGGGAGGACGCGGGAGTGGCTGGTATGGCGACGTAGGAAGGTTTCCCAGGGAACATCTCTGTGGGACGGTGCCGTGTGGACAAAGGAGATGAGGGAGTAAGCCCTCTTGCTCTCTGGAAGAGTACACTGGCTGAAGGAACAGCATGTGCAAAGGCCCTGAGGTGGGACATCCTTGGCATGTTTGAGGACTAGGAGAGACTAGACCGGAGCAGGGTGGGAGGGCAGGGAGTGGTGGGAGGTGAGTCTGGAGAGGAAATGGGTCCCCATAACGTAATGCCCCAGAGGCCCCAGCGAGGACTGGCTTCAGCTCAGCGAGAGGGCACCACTGCGGCCCTGGCAGAGGAGGGCAGCCCTCTGCCGTAAGGCTAAGAGGGTCTGAATGCAGTCTGCTCTGCTCCTAGTGCCTCAGCCAAGTTCAGGGGGCCTCCCACCCAGGGGCCTAGGTCCCCTTGCCCCGCAAGGGCGGGCTTAATAGGAAACTGAGCAGGCGGCACCCTGCAGGAGGGCTGGGCACCGGTGCTGCGCCTCCCAGCCCGGTGCCAGGCACTGAGAACAGGCCAGGACACCCTCCCTTCCCATTTCCTTTCGGAATGTTGATTCTGATCCAAGAATTCCCAGCTCTCCCCAGAGTCCCACGACCCTCTCTGCCCTGCCGATGACGTCAGCTGCCGGGCATCTGGTAGTGATCCTCCACCGGGGAGGGGTCGTGGTGGAGGAGGCCTGTGCAGCCCCCTCAGGCTCCGGACGGCTGGTCCTTGTCTTCTAAAGGGGCCCAGCTGCTTCTGACTCTCATTTCCTGTGGAGATTTTCTCACAGTCCCCAAAGACCCCCTAGACGCCTTGGCTGTGGGAACTGGGCTGGCTTGGGAAGGATAGGTTTCCCTCTCTGCCTCACTCCCAGCTGGAGCCACAGCCCCCCAACCCTCAGGGAACCCTGTTTGCAGGCTGCTTGACCTGTGCGTGGCGAGGGCTGGGGGACAGGGTACACCAGCCGCTCAGAGGCCCTCTGCCTGAGCACGTTATTTTTCCTCCTTGGGCCTCAGTTTCCCCATGTGTAAATCGGGACAAACTTACAGGGTTGTTATGAGGACCGAAGGAGATGAAGCAGTATTGCACTCACCCTGCCTTGGCCCACAGACTTGCCAGTGAACAGGAGCTGCCCGTGCACTAGAAGAGGAGACGGAGGCCCAGTGAGAGAGCCTTGCCTTGGGTCCCACTGCTTTCTGTGTCCCAGGAAGGGCCACCCCAGGGGCCCTGGGAATCTTCGGTCCGTCCACTGCACCCCATTCCTCTTCCTGCTGCTGGTTTTGGGCTCCCGGTCTTTTCTTTCCTTCCCTCTAGGTTCTCCCCAACTCCACCCAGGAGCACCTCCCCATTTGGGGGATGACCACCCCATGTAAGGGACAGAGCAGAGGAGTGGACATAGGTCAGCCAGGTTCTGGTCCATGTGGCTGTGTGCTCTGCATCAGATTACAGGCTTCAGTTTCCTGCCCTGTCTGGGGAGGCATCCAGACCGGAGGAGTCGGTCAGCTCTTACTAAATGCTGTCCCCTCAGCTCCTTAACAGCAGGCTCTGCACCTCGGTAGCAGCTCAGAGCTCAGGGGCCTAGCCCTGCCCTCTCCTCATTGGGCTATCGCCTTTTCTTGAGCTTCTATGGGAGGGCTCACCACAATCAAGGAGACCCAACTGGAGGGGACAGAGCAGGGCAAGGGGCCGACACAATGGCTGTGCATCTTAGGGGGCAGGGCAGGCCTTCTCTTCCTGCCTGCAAAGACCTGCAAGACCGAGGCTGGATGTCCAGGAGAGACATTTCCACTCCAGCTCTCTGCCCAGGGCTTTCCGGACCTGGGGGCACAGGGCAGGCTCCCCTACTGTGGGCGAGGGAAGAGCAGGGTAGAGGAAGGAGGGGAAGCTCAGTCCTCCAGAAGGGTGGGATGGGGAACCTCCATAGGTGGAGACCAGGCACCAGGAGAAGCCCCACGTGAGCTCATGTGATGCTCAGGCCCCACTGGGGAGAGAGTTATAACGCGCCCACTCCATGGATGAGCAAACCGAGCCTCCGAGAGCAGAGAGGGTGGAGGACTGGAGGCCAGCTGAGAAGCAGGTGGCAGAGGCTGGGGAAATCTCCGCTTGAGCCCATAGGACCAGACACCGGGCCCAAGGGAAGAAACGGGGGCGGGGACAGAGGGGGAACAGACAGGCCCTGTGGGGAGGCAGCCAGGGCAGAGCAGGACCGCACCTCTCCCCAGCATGTCACCTCCAGGATTCCTGGGGAAGCTCACCCTTCCTCTGGCCCAAGATGGGGGCCCTGTAGGGGAGGCTCAGAGTTAAACTTGCATTGGGAAATAAAGGGTAATAGGCTTTAATTACTACTCATTAATCCAATTAATTAAGCTAATGTATGCAATAAGTGGTATCACTTATCAGAACAAATCAGTTAATATAGGCAATTAAGGGGGTTGGCTATTTAAATAATTAATGGGACTGATTAATGGGACTGATGTAGTTGAATTGTCACTATTATTTGGTAATTGATCTCACCACTAATATTAGAGGGAAGTGTCTTTTAGGTCCATGAAATAAGAACTAAATGAATCACTGTCACGAGAGGAGCTGAGTTGTTACAAATGGATGCTCTCGTTTCTAGACTTGGTGGTTACAGCAGTAGGGAAGGTGCTGTAGAGACCTCAGGCAAACTGAGACCTGCAGGCTGAGTGGGTGTTCCCCTGGCAGGAAGGGAGAGAGGGCCCTGAGGAGGAGGAGGAAGCCGGAGAGCCAGGACAAGCGAGAGGGGTGGGATGGCCTGCCCGGCACAGAGGACTTTACGTCATCCTCAGAGCTACAGGGGCTGCTATGACTGTCATTCATTTATTCAGAAAAAAAGCTGATCTACACTGGGTGCCTGTCGGGTTGCCTGCAGCTTCCTGGGCAGAGATTCTGTCCCTGAACCCCTGCGTATGGCGCTGCCGCCCCAGGGAGAGGGGCGTGTCAGTACCTGAGATGCGGTACTTGGTACTCTGGTACCGGGTACTCCGGAAGGTACTTGGAGCCAGCTGAAGGGCTGAGAGGCAACTTGCAGCGGGGGTGGGGGGTGGGGGGTGCAGTGGGAGTGTGGGGAGTTCGCTGTCAGGGGGCACGGTTGGGGAAAGCCTCACTGGGAAGGAATGCTCAGGAAAGACCTGAGGCAGGGCAGAGAGGGGACGTGGAGGAAAAGCACTCCTTGCAGAGGCATGGGAAGCACAAAGTCCCTGAGGTTGTTGAGATGGGTGGCAGTGGTGGGGGGCACACCAGGACGCTCTGCTTGGCCAGGTCGGATGCTGATGCGAGTCGGAGCGGAGCGGGTGGTGAGAAACCAGTCCCGGTCAGGCTCTGGTGAGGACCTTGGCTTTTATTCTGAGTGAAATTGGAGTCCAGGCCAGCGCGCAGAGCGGAGGAAAGCTAACCAGACTGCGTGGCTGTGGGGTGGTGGGCACTGGGGATGATTAAGGATCCTGGTGGGGTGTCTGTCTCTGTGTGCCTGTCTCTCTCTCTAATGGAAGAAATAAAGTCAGGGGCACAGACGGAGGCAGGGGGCCGTGATGAGCTGGCAGCCATTGTCCAGTGTGGGCGGTGATTGGAAGCCAACGTGGCCACACTCTGTCTGGAAATCCAGAGCCCTGCACAGAGGCAGAGCGAGGTGATGGGGTTATGGGTGCCCCCGAGGCCCGTGTCCCAGGCCAAGGTCTGCCCTGGCCCCCATCGTCTCTGGCCATGCCATCCAGGTCTGATCCCTGGTGCAAGCGCCCCATCCCCAAAGCTCCTCTCTTGTCCCAGAGCCCGAGGGGAAGTGGACAGGAAGCAGGAGGAAGCTCTGGGTCGATCCCAGTGTCCTGGCCAAACTGTTCCCAGCATGGGAGGATTTCCGGGCCTGAATGGCCGGAAGCACGGGGATGGGACACCTCACCCAGGAACAGTGGGTAGAGGGGGCAGGAGGAGGGCCCTACTCCACCTCGCTCCCATTGCTGCTGGACAGAGAACCCAAGCAGCTGTGGAAGCCCGCTGTGGCAGCAGCCTGAGGGGCTATGGTTAGAGGTCAGGAGGGCATGTTGGCAACGAGGAACTCTAGAATCAGACCTGGGAGGGCTGCCAGACCTCTTCTCAGTGCGCAGCCCTGGCCTCAGGAACTGGGGGAAACACAGTTTTAAAGTTTATTCATATGTCTTCCATAAGAGGGACACACAGAAAGAGAGACAAAGAGTCAGAGAGAGAGAGGCATCCCCCACCAGGGTCTTCAAGCCACAATCCATGCATCTCATGCAGCCCCAATGACGGGTGTGCATGCTCACGTACCCAGCACACTCAGGGAGGTGCCAGCCTGCAAACCCCAGCCCTGCTCCATGGGGGCCTGCCGGGCCACCGCTGTGCCACCCACTGCTGAGACCGCCCTACCCCCACCACTCGTTTTAGCTCAGCTTTCTTTTTCTCTTTCTTTCTTTCTTTCTTTCTTTCTTTCTTTCTTTCTTTCTTTCTTTCTTTCTTTCTTTCTTTCTTTCTTTCTTCTTTCTCTTTCTTTCTTTTTCTTTTTTGAGAGGTTTTTGCTATAGGGTCTGTGTGCTCACCAGACAGACAGAGAGAGACAGAGAGACAGAAAATAAAAAATCACCCCCCAGGGGAGATGGCCACGCCGCAATCCCTTCTCCTCTATTCTCTTCTCGGGATCTTGGGCACGCACGCACACACTCCCAGCATGAGTTTAAGCCACCGGGTCTGGGACTCGAACCGCAGTTGGCTACATGGGAGTTCAGCGACATAGCTGTTACGCTAACTGCTGTCCCAACTTTCTTCTTCTTAAATGAGAGCGTCCTGTATTTGAGGAAATACCTCTTTAGTGTTTGATCTCTCCTTCCCACCTTTCAGATGGGAAGACTGAGACCTTTCCTAGCCAGAGGCCCCGCACCCAGCCTAACAGCCTCAATGATAATGGTAGTGGCTAACAGAGCTTGTTTGCTGTCCATGCATTCCCTTAAGCAATATGTGTTGAGCGCCTACTATGTGTCCGGCACTGTGCTGGGGACAGGGATCTCAACAGTGAAGGACTTAAAGTCAATACTTGGGCCAGCCCCAAGGCCTGGTGGTTAAGGGAGCCGGATCTTGGGAACCAGCAGTTAGAGTAATGGCTATGTCACTGGACTCCCACGTAGTCGACCGCGGTTCGCGTCCTGGACCCAGTGGCTTAAAACTCATGCCGGGTGCGTGTGCGTGCGTGCCCAATATCCCAAGAGGAGAATGGAGGAGAAGGGATTGCGGTGTGGCCATCCCTCCTGGGGGGTGATTTCTCACTTTCTGTCTCTCTGTCTCTCTCTGTCTGTCTGGCGAGCGCACGCGCCCTATAGCAAAAAAATCTCTCAAAAAAAAAAAAAGGTTTGAATCCTAGCCCCAATGGCTTGGAAAACACACCAGGCATGTGCGTGTGCCCCAAATCTTGACAGGATGGAGAAATGGAGGAGAAGGAATTGTGGCATGGTAATAGCCCATGGCGGGGTGAGGGAGGCTTCTCTCTCTCCTCTCTATCTCTCTAGCTCTTTCTGGTGAGCACAGGCATCCCATTAAAAAAGAAAAAAAAAGTCAACAGTTTCATGGAGGCTTGAATAATTAATAACCAATAAATAAATGTAAAGTATTCATTTTCGGTTGGGATTGGGAAACCGAGGAAATAAAACCAGATTGGGAACAGAGTGAAGGATGAGGTGGGGTGGCCAGGGAAGACTTTTCTGAGGAGGTGACATTAAGCCAAGCCCTGAATAAAGTGGGGAGAATGGTGAGCCACATTCAGACCTGGGGAAGAGCATTATTATTATTATTATTATTATTGTTATTATTTTAGATTTCTTTTTTTGACATAGGGTATGTGTGCTCACTGAAGAGAGACAGAGAGAAGAAATCCCTCCAGCTCTGGGGAGATGGCCATGCCACAATCCCTTCTCCTCCATTCAGGATTTTGAGCACACGTGTACGAATGCCTGGTGTGTTTTTTAGGCCCCCAGGTCCGGGACTCGAACTGCTCGCAAAGTGAGCCCTGTGGGATCCAGTGCCTTCATCAGCAGAATGCCGCTCCGAGGTTTCTAGGCGGAGAGAGAGCAGCATGTGCAAAAGCCCTGTGGCAGGAATGAGCTGGCAAGGAGACCCAGACAGCTGGGGCAGAATGAGGGGAACAGGATGATGGAAGGGACCTGTGGGGACTTGCTGAGGGAGGTGGTCAGGCGCCTCTAGGCCACACAGGAGCACAGCATCTGATTCCTGCCTGTATTTCTGACACAATTACAGCACCCTCTTCACTCTCACAATGGCAGAAAAACGGTGGTTTGAAAGCTAAGTTACATGGCCATGGAGCGTTTACATTTTTTTTGAGAGAGATTTTTGCTATAGGGCACGTGTACTCATTGGAGAGATAGAGAGAGACAGACAGAAAGTAAGAAATCAGCCCCCCCCCCCAACAAAAACACACGGGAGATGGCCACACTGCAATCCCTTCTCCTCCATTCTCCTCTTGGGATTTTGGGCACGCACGCATGCACCTGGTGTGAGTTTTTATTTATTTATTTATTTATTTGTTTGTTTGTTTGTTTTGGAGAGGTTTTTGCTAAAGAGTGTGTGCGCTCACCAGAAAGACAGAGAGAGACAGAAAGCAAGAAATCACCCCCCAGGGGGGATGGCCACGCCACAATTCCTTGTCCTCCATTCTCCTCTCGGGATCTTGGACATGCACGCACATGCACCCAGTGTGAATTTAAGCCACCGGGTCCTGGACTCAAACCGTGGTCTACTACATGGGAGTCCAGCAACATGGCCATTATGCCAACTGCTGGTCCCAACCCGGTGTGAGTTTTAAGCCACTGGGTCCGGGACTCCAACTGCAGTTGACTACATGGGAGTCCAGCAACGTAAACTTTACACCATCCGCTGGTCCCGAGACTTTAAATTTTGTTCTTCAGAGATGAGAGCCAGGGTCAGCCCATGGCTTGGCGGTTAAGGGAGCTGAATCCCACATGGCCGACTCTGCGATTTGGTTCTCAGACCTGGTGGCTTGAAAAACGGGCCATGCAGGTGTGTGTGAGTATGCCCAGCATCCTGGCAGGAGGGAGAAATGGAGAAGGGACTTTGGCGTGACTATGCCCTATGCCCTAGGTGTGGGGGGGTTCTCTCTCTACTCTTTCCTGTCTCTCTCTGGTGAGCACACATGCCTTCTGGCAAATTAAAAAGCGAGAAGGAGAGAGATGGGAGCCACTGGAAGGTGGGGGTGGTGCACACTCCCCGATTTGTCTGGGTTGTAACTATGAGTGCCACTAGGGGAGCGGAGGGTGACTGGGGGTGCGAGAGCCGATGCAGCGAGCCAGAGAGGGCTGTCGTGCCCTCCAGGGGCGGCCAGGCTGGAGGGCTGAGTGTGACTGGAGCGGGGTGGACCCATGGAGAACAGGTCAAGACCCACTCAGAGCTGAGCAGCGGGCTTCCTGATGGGTTGGGTGTGGACGAGAGTGAGAGGGAGGGGAATGGAGGACCATGGGGTTTTGGCCAGTGCAGCAGGAAGTTGATGACGTCACCCAGATAGAGAAGGCGGAGGGGAAGTCAGCTTGGCCCGCAAGCAGGCTCAGAGCAGCAGCGGTCCTGCTTCGTACCTGATGAGTTCGAGATGTCTTCAGGCATCCGAGGGCAGCTGCCCAGGAGCAGTGGGGTTTCTGAGTCTGGTGCCGAAGGAGCAGCTGCCAGGACGGAGTAGGGGTGGCACTCAGGCCATGGACTGGAGGGAGAGGCTCACTGTGGCCTTCATGGGGAAGGATGGTATTTGCTGACACCTTGAAAAGCAGCCGCCTCTGGCCTCTGGCTTCTCTAGACCCCATCGGGGCCACCTGAAGGTGGAGGAACTTGATTGTGTGGCCTGCTGTCCCTGGCAGTGGCGCTGCAGTTTGCTGGGCAGTTTGCGGGGCACCAGGGAGTGAGTGTAGGGCAGGAGGGGGGCATCTGAGCCCAACCTGGGCCCGACCATGTTTGGAGTCAGGGATGATGGAGGGGGGTGGTGAGCAGGCAGGGAGTGTGGTGAAGAAAGTGATTCAGGAAGCAGGCCCTGGGGTGAGCAGGTCACATTCATCTCTTTACCTACAGGAAACGGGCTCAGAGAGGTGAAGGGGCTCACCCAGGGTTGCACAGCTGCAGAGTGGAGAGGCAGCTGGGCCAGTGGACTCCAGCAAATGCTCTTGTCTGCCGTGGCCGCTCCTGCCTTCAGGGTGCACCCTCAGGGCCCCAAGCGCTAAGTGTGGCCTCAGACATGTGGGCAGAGACTGGCAGCCGGGAGCCACGCAGGGCTGGGCACTCACCTGTCTTCTCTCCTTCCAGGGCCACCGGAGAGCCAGCGGCTGGCGAGGACTACGTGAAGGTAGGAGGGGCTGGGCCAGCGTTGTTTAGGGGACCCTGAGGCTCAGCGTTGTTTAGGGGACCCTGAGGCTCAGAGCCTCTCCTGTGATGGGCAGGTCCCTTTCAGACCTCACTGTGTGTCCCCAGGATGGGAGGGTCCAGGGACTGGGCCAGCCTCTTCTTCCCGTGCCTGCCACCATTCTCTGGTGCCCCAAACTCGGGGCATCCCAGTGCTTGCCCAGCAGCTGCCAGCTGGCAGGGCCCAAGGCTGTCCGTGCGAAGGCTGCATGATCAGGTCCTGCCTGGTTGTTGAGCACCTACTCTGCGCTGGCGCTGGGAGGTGGGAGGGAAGGATGACTTGGTTCTTCGTTGTAAATGCCAGGTGCAGCTCACATTTAACCTTAAGTTGTCCTGGGTACTGGGAATGTCGGAAATGCTGTTCTGGAATATGATGACAAGGATAATTCTAACCAGCAGTCGAGTGCCTGCTATGTCAGACCCTGTGCTGGCTCTGGGCACTGGAGAAGAGGCATTCTACTCTTTCTTTTGGAGAGATTTTCCTATAGGGCGCGTGCGCTCGCCAGAAAGACAGAGGCAGAGAGAAAGAAAGCACGAAATCACCCCTCAGGGGGATGGTCACGCCGCAATCCCTTCTCCTCCATTCTCCTCTCAGGATCTTGGGCACGCATGCACATGTGCCCGGCATGAGTTTAAGCCACCGGGTCCGGGACGTGAACTGCAGTTGACTACATGGGAGTCCAGCGACATAGCCATTATGCTAACTGCTGGTTCCTTTTTTAAAAAAATTGATGGTAGCACATACACATGCATGAGAGAGAGAGACCCCGGCAGGCCAAGACCCCACCCTCCAGTCCTTCAGCTCATCAGCATCCTGGACGCATGTGTGCACGCCTGCCACCTTTGGGGCCAGGCAGGAGACCTACACCTGCAGTTGACCATGGGACAGCTGGCGCTACAGCTCAGGACACAGCTGTGCCACCTTTCCCTTTTTCTCTTCTGTTTTTTTTTTTTTTTTTCTGTTCTTTTTGCTATAAGGGAGCTGGCAGGTGGTGTGGTGGTTAAGGGTGCTGGACTCCCACATGGCCAACTATGGCTGGAGTCCTGCACCTGGTGGCTTACTTTCTCTCTCTCTCCCGCTCTGGTCAAATTAAAAATAAATAAATATATAAATAAAGTTAAATAAAATACTTCTGTAATAAAATAAAATTTGCTATAGGGCACACCACAGTCTCTTCTCCTCCTTTCTCCTCTCAGGACTTCGGGCACAAGCACACACACACCTGGCATGTTTTTCAAGCCACCAGGTCCGGGACTGGAGGTGCGTAGCCAGTCATGTGGGATCCAGCTGGCTGGCCCCGTTTTTGTTTTTGTTTTTTTTAGTTGCCAGAGAGCATATGTGCTGCCCATCGGAGAGAGGAAAGTACCCCCCGATGGGGCTTAGTCACCTTGCAGTCCTTCCTGTTCCTTCCCCTCACCCTGCAGGATGTTGGGCATGCATGTACACACGCCTGGGGTGGTTTTCAAGCTTCCAGGCTGGGACTCAAATCATGATTGGCCATGGGAGGTCATGCTGAGCAATGGGGCTGGCCCTCTTTTTTTTTTTTTTTTTTAAAGAAAGAGTCTTAGAGCCAGCAGGTGGTATAGCAGCTACATTGATGGACTCCCACATGGTCTACCACAGTTGAAGTCCCAGTCCTGGTGGCTTAAAAATCACACCAGGCTTGGGACCAGCAGTTAGTGTAATGACTATGTCGCTGGACTCCCATGTAGTCTACTGCGGTTCGCGTCCCAGACCCGGTGGCTTAAACTCACGCCGGGCACGTGTGCGTGCGTGCCCAAGATCCTGAGAGGAGAACGGAGGAGAAGGGATTGCGGTTGGCCATCCCCCCGAGGGGATTATTTCTCGCTTTCTGTCTCTCTGTCTCTCTCTGTCTGTCTGGTGAGTGCACGCACCCTATAGGAAAAACCTCTCCAAAAAAAAAAAAAAAAGAAAAAAAGTAACTTGAGACCCAGAAAAAGGCAGTGACTTGCCCACAGTCACACAACTGTTATGGGGGGGAGATGGGATTGCACCCCAAGTTTGACACCAGGACTGCAGACAGAGCCCCTGACCTTCCTCTACTAAGAGCACTGGCCTTGAGCTGGGCCCTGCACTCGGTACTGAGACACAGCAGAGGGCACACGGCACCAGGCCTGCATCCATAGGGCTCCAGTGTTGGAAGTCATGTGGCCGTGTAGGGGCCAGGGCAGAATCATACAATGTTTGGAGCTTGTGTGTTGCAATCCATCAGACCTAGGTTTTAGTCCCAGATCCACCACTTGCTTGCCACTGACTTGGGGTGTGGGTGCCTCAATGTTTGCTTATGTGAAGTGGGGGCAACAGGGGCCCCTGCCCGTGGGTGGGGAATCTAAGTAGAATAGCAGGCTGGGCTGCTCCTGATCAGGGACTTTCCATCACCCTGCGATGCTACCGGTAAGGCTCAGGAAGTGACCAGCAGCCATGTGGCAGCGTTGGAGGCATGCAGATCCCACTATCACATGGAAACTCTGGTCAGAAGCCATGGAATCAGACCAGCCCATGGCATGGTGGTTAAGGCACTGGGTCCCACGTGGCCAACCACGTAGTCTGAGTCCCAGACCTATTGGCTTGAAAAACACAGCAGGTGCATGTGCGTGTGTACCCAAAATCCCACAAGGAGGGAGAAATGGAGGTGAAGGGATTACACCATGACTATTCCCCATAGTAGGGGTTCTTTCTCCCTCTTTCTCTCTCCTGCGCCCTCTGGCAAAATTATAAATAAATAAGCCGAAGGAGCTGCAGAGGAAGGGGCTGACTTTCAGCTAGGAAGCTTGGGAGCAGGTGATCAATGAAGGCTTTCTGGAGGAAGCATTGAAGCTAGGCCATTGCAGTTGACCAGGAGCAATCACCAATACCTCTTCCTGAATGAAAAGCTGCAAGGGAGACAAAAATAAGCAGAAGTGGGTTAGAGGGTCGTCAGGCAAGAGGGCAGGCAGTCAGAAAGCAAGCTGCCCGGGACTGCAACCAGAAGCCACTTCTGGAATCGGGCCTCAGCACTTCCTCCAGGCCCTAGTAATATGGGGGGCAGAGAGGGGAGAAAGGCCAGGGGGAGAACCAGCTCCAAAGCCAGAGGTGAAACCCAAGGGGGCCTGGTTCAGCACCCTACAAATCCCACCAGTCTGGTGGTCGGACTCCCTATGAGGATTGCTAGCTTTGTATTTTTTTCTTTAGTTTATGGGGTTAAAAAATGTAGGTTTTCTGGATTGGCAGGTGGCATGGTGATTAAGGTGCTGGACTCCCGCATGGCTGACCATTGTTCAAGTCCTGGCTTGCTTTCTCACTTTCTCTCTCTGATCAAATTAAAATAAATAAATAAATAGATGAATGAATAAATAAAAAGTTAAATAAAATCATTATTTTTTAAAAATGTAGGTTTTAGGACCAGCAGATGGCATAGAAGTTACAGCACTGAATTCTACGTGGCTGATTGTGTGGTTTGAGTCCCAGACCTGATGGCTTGAAAAGCATGCCAGGTGTGTGTACTCACATGCCCCAAATCCCAACAGGAGAATGGAGACGGGATTGGGCATGCTGTCTCCCCCAGGGGGTGCTTTCTCGCTTTTCCTGTCTCTGTCTCAAGAAAGTACAGCTGCCCCATGGCAAAAAAAGAAAAGCAAAAATAGGTAGATCTTCTTTATCATGTTTATAGAATTTTAATTTAATTTATTATTATTATTTTAATTTGACCAGAGAGAAAGGGAAAGTGAGAAAGTAAGCCACCAAGTCCAGGACTTGAACTGTGGCCAGTCATATGGAAGTCCAGCAGTAGGTACATTTAAAAAAGATGCTATAGGAACCAGCAGGTGGCATGATGGTTAAGGTGCTGGGCAGTCCCACATGGCTGACAACGGTTCAAGTCCTAGACCTGGTGGCTTGCTTTCTCACTTTTCCTCTCTCTTTGTGTCTCTCTCTGGCCAAAATAAAATAAATGAATAAATAAATAAAATAAAATAAATATATTTTTAAAATATACTATAGGGACCAGCAGTTAGTATAATGGTTATGTCGCTGGACTCCCATGTAGTCGACCGTGGTTCGCATCCCGGACCTGGTGGCTTAAACTCACGCTGGGCACGTGTGCGTGCGTGCCCAAGATCCCGAGAGGAGAATGGAGGAGAGGGGATTGCGGCATGGCCCTCCCACCTGGAGGGGGATTTCTCGCTCTCTGTCTCTCTGTCTGTCTGTCTGGCGAGCGCACGCGCCCTATAGAAAAAAATCTCTCCAAAAAAAAAAAAAGATACTATAAAAGAAGTCATACGTGCTCACTGGAACTGATTAAATAATCCTTTAAAGAATAAAGTCAAAGCATTTAGTTTCAGTTTGAAGTCTCCAGTGAGAATTGAAGTCAATAGTCAGATTCCATAAGTCCATTCCTTTGAAGAGTCAGCTTCTAGAACATCACAGTTTTCAAACCATGGTGTGAGCACTTTGCTTCTAAGGCAAGGACTCTAAAATGCTGAGACCATAAAATTCCAGGTTCCAAGCCTCAATTTTCAGAGGCGGGTACAGAAAACAAACAACTGAGGCCTAGAAAGGTGGACCCAGGTCTGAGGTCACGCGGTCTGCGCGAAGGATTTGGACCCCAAGCCTGACTCATACAGAATTAGCAAAGGCTCCCTTGGCATTGAAGAGTCTATGATTCCAGAACAAAAAGTCCGGATTGTAAGACACAAAGCTTGAGAGTGCTAGCGTTTACGGAGCACCTGCCTTAGGCCGGCCCTTTACCTTACCCGCCTCAGCTCGGCCGGGTCAGCGCAGGTCCTGGCCGCACTTGCCAAATGCCTTTTCCACATGGGTGAACTGGGGCTCCCAGAAAAGGGCCGGTGGAAGTGGGGCACCGGTACTTAGGGAGAGGCTGAAGTCTGCGCCAGGCTGGCCTCCCGCCCGCTGAGCTTCACCGGCTCTCTGCACCCCCGGGTTCTCAGCGGAGTCCCTGATTCCAAGTGAGGGACGAGAACTGGGCTCTGGGAGATTTCCCGAGGCCACAAAGGATTTGGTCAGGCACAGACAGGAATTTTTACAGCTTTAGATATGATTTAATTCAAAGTCTCTGCCGGCTCCGGATCAGTCAGGGATGCGGCGAGTGGGGTAGCCGGAACCTGCCCTTGCCCACCCAGGGGTCCTCACCCCATCCCGCTGCCCCCGGGTCGCCCCCGCTGGCGGGTCCTCGGCTCCGCGCCCCCCGCTCCAGGCAGCTTGGGTGCGCGGGACTGAAGCGCCGGGGGCGAGGGGCTGGGAG
>NW_006159896.1:1962580-1963169 GCF_000334495.1 Tupaia belangeri chinensis
GGGGGGGCGCCCCGCCCCCGTGCCGGTCCGCAGCCAGCACTCTGGTCCCTGCGGCTGACCTGGGCAGCCTGGCTCCCTCCCCATTGTACCGGGGCGCCTGGCTGGGGTCGGGAGGCAGGAAGCCGGGGGGTGCTGCAGGCGCCAGCGCCGGGACCTGAGCGCCAGCTACTCCGCTGCCCTCTGAATGGGCTAGGGCATGCCTGGGGCGCGGGTCTTCCAGTCCGGCTGCCGGGCAATGCGAGGAGGCACCGCGGCGGTGAGAGGGTTAAACGGAAGGGGCTGGAGGAGAGGACTCGGACCCCGCCGCCCTGCGGAGCATCTTTTGGGGATGGCTTTGCTTGGGGTTGGGAAGCCGAAGGGAGCTGGAGAGGTTGCTGGGCCCCGGCTGTGGGGAGGGGTGAAGACCCTGACTGGGGGTCTCCGCGCTTCTGCCTCCCGAGCCCCCTGGGAGACGCCGGGCGCGTCACCTCTGCGCTCCCCCAAGCTCACACACGCTCGCAGCCCGCCTGAATGACGGCCCGCCGCCGGCAGAGCGCAGCATCCCCGCGCTGGCCAATCAGGCGCGCGCAGGCCGGGAGGCGGCGGGGAT
>NW_006159896.1:1964425-1965748 GCF_000334495.1 Tupaia belangeri chinensis
ACGCCGGGCGCGTCCCCTCTGCGCTCCCCCAAGCTCACACACGCTCGCAGCCCGCCTGAATGACGGCCCGCCGCCGGCAGAGCGCAGCATCCCCGCGCTGGCCAATCAGGCGCGCGCAGGCCGGGAGGCGGTGAGATCATCTCTGGCCAATGGCAGAGCACTGAGCGCAGGGATGCTGCATTCGCACCCGGCGCCCCCAACTCTTGGGAGCTGCGGACCCCAGGTCGGGAGTGAGAAAGAGAACACAAGCACCCTAGGGCCCCCCACCCTCGGGTGTGTAAGAGGACAAAGTGTGTTCCCCCAAACTCTCTCTGATCATTGATTGGGGCTGGAGAGGAGGAGCCCAGTCTTCCTGCCCCTCTTCCAGCCACCAAGGCCCAGAGAGGGAAATGACTGTCTCAAGGTCACACGGTGGCAGAGCCTCGAAGCCAGGTCCTTCAGCACCCATCTTGGTCACCCTGGGGCCTCAGCCCTGGCCCAGGGCCAGGGGTGCAGGGGCTTAGTCAATATTGACCCAATGGTGCCAGAGATTCTAGGTAGTTCTGAGGCTGGGGATCATGGCATCAGAGTAGCTCGGGCTGACCCAGGCAGCGTGGGAGCAGAGGGGTGGGGAGTGGAGCTGCAGTCTGAGGAGCTGGGATTGTGGAAGATTTGTGGAGCCAGGGAGAGGGCTGAAGGCTCCTTCGGCCTTAGGAGCATGGGGTCCCAGTGACACCTGGGACACAGCCAGGCTCTTTACTGCCCTCCCTTGTCTGTCCTGCTTGCCAGCTCTGAAGTCTGTCTGTCCTGGCGTCAGGGGGAGGGAGCAGAGGGAACACCTCAGGTCGTCACCAGGACAAGGACGTCTGTGCGCTAGTTGCAGTGCTCTGGAGTGTTGTCCCCCTTGGTCCCCACAGCCAGGCGAGGCAGGTTCTACCCTGTACCCATTTCATGGTGGAAGAAGTTGAGACCAGAGAACTCACATGACACAGCCAGGATCAGGCTGTGTCCTGCAAGGACTCTGTCCCCCAGTCCTTAGGGCCTCTGGGAGTAGGCAGCCCCCAGCCTCAGGTCACCCGGATGGGCAGGCGAAAGGGGTAGTGCTCGACCTTGTCTCCGGGGAACAGCCTGGGGCGTCCCTGCTGGACTGCAGTTTGCCCATCCGGAGAGCAGTCCTTGAGATTGCAAGGGGGAGAAGAGCTTTGGGAATTGTAAAGGGCAGCACAGATGTCGGGGGGCAGCACTGCATCCCTGCTTAAGGCTGCCTTTCTCACCTTCCATCCCAGAACAAATCCTGGGCCATCCAGCTCTGTGTCATCTACACCTTTGCCCGTGATTCCTGCT
>NW_006159896.1:1965808-1977180 GCF_000334495.1 Tupaia belangeri chinensis
TTTACTTCCTAGACGCACCTGTAGAAAGCCTCCTTCCCCCCACTTCAAGATCAGTTGGTGTCCCTAGTACATAATGAGTGTTTTCTTATTGCCATCTCCTCCAGGAAGGCGTCCTAGACTCCTTCGCCGCGCTCAGACTTAATCTCTCCTTCCTTCTGAAAGCCGCCGCGCGCTCTGCCGCTGTCCAGCACTGTGGTGCTGACCGCAGTCTGCTCAGACGCCGGCGTTGCTTGTCTGTCCTCTTAGCCTAAGACCTTCCTTGAGGATAGGGTGTGGTTTATCGATCTCCTTACCCACCCCGGTGCAGATCTCAGGGCCCTCCTCAGGGAAGAAGCAGGCACCGTTGGGAGAATTTATTCCGATTTCTTTGCTCTTTTTTGGGATAGGGACCCATGAGTAAGGACTTTTCCTACAGCAACATCCTAGGACAGAAGTTCTCCTGGGGCAGGGTGAAGTTGGGAGGGAAGAATAAAGGGGGAGTCCCCCTGGATGCCGACCACTGTGTCCCCCCTCCCCAGTTCTCCAAGGAGAAGTACATCCTGGACTCGTCGCCAGAGAAACTGCACAAGGAGTTGGAGGAGGAGCTCAAACTCAGCAGCACAGACCTTCGCAGTCACGCCTGGTACCACGGCCGCATCCCCAGAGAGGTGAGCAGGCCCGAGCTGGCAGCTGCCCTGGACCCTCCGGCCACTGCCTCCGCCAGCCCTGGCCCTGGCCCAGCCACCAGGAGGGCTCTGACCTACTGCTCGGCAGCTCTGACCCGGGGGACTAGGATGAGGTCTAGCTCTGCTGTTTACTGACAGCGAGCCTCAGTGTCCTCAGCCGTGAAATGGCCCTCCTGGTCAGAGCTGTTGGGGACTCCACAGAACAGGCACGTGAAGCACTTCCCGTGGTGTCTGACGCCAGCGAGCTGTGGATGCCGGCCTCGTTGTCCTTGGCACCGTTAGGTTACCGATCTCGGCACCAGCCTCTGTGTGTTTGGTTGGTATAGTCCTCGGCCTCCTCGGTTTGCGCAAAGCTGAGTTTCTGGCCTGTGACTTTACAGCCACAGACCCGGACTCTAGACGACCTGCTCCTTCCCTCGCTGGAGCCCTACTCCCTTGCCGAGCCCTGACTCTGCCAGCCCTGTGCTGGGCTTCCAGGATGCAGAGATAGAAGAGCTGGTGCCTTCTTGTGAGGGCTGGTGGCCCCAGATGTGGGCTGACAGCAGGCAGACAGAGCCCCGTGAGAGAAGTGTCAGGATGAAGCACCCAGCATGAATGAGGAGGGATACTGAGGGAGGCCTTTTTGAGATGGATAGGATTTCTCCAGTGGCAGGGCAGGAAGGGCGTTCCAGGCAGGATACTGGGTCCCTGCTCCAGGCCTCAGATGTCAGGTATCTCTCTTTAGTGGGTCCTCTGTGCCCTGGGTCTGGTCTTAGCACCCCCAACCCCAGGTGGCTGTGTGCCCCAGACCCCGGGTCTGGCCCTCTCCGGCCTCCCCACCCCAACTCCAGCCTCACCATGCCTCCTGCAGGTCTCAGAGACCCTGGTTCAGCGCAATGGGGACTTCCTCATCCGGGACTCGCTCACCAGCCTGGGCGACTACGTGCTCACTTGCCGCTGGCGCAACCAGGCCTTGCACTTCAAGATCAACAAGGTGGTGGTGAAGGCGGGCGAGAGCTACACCCACATCCAGTACCTGTTTGAGCAGGAGAGCTTCGACCACGTGCCCGCCCTGGTGCGCTACCATGTGGGCAGCCGCAAGGCCGTGTCGGAGCAGAGCGGCGCCATCATCTACTGCCCCGTCAACCGCACCTTCCCGCTGCGCTACCTCGAGGCCAGCTACGGCCTGGGCCAGGGCAGTGGCAAGGCTGCCAGCCCCGCCAGCCCTTCGGGCCCCAAGGGCAGCCACATGAAGCGGCGCAGCGTCACCATGACCGACGGGCTCACCGCAGACAAGGTCACCCGCAGCGACGGCTGCCCCACCAGGTGAGCTGGAACCCCATCTGTCAATTCTGGGTGTTGGTCATCGGGTGCTGGCCAGAGGAGGGGGTGTGAACTGGCCCCTGGAGCCCCACTGTGCAGGGAGAAGCAGAAGGAAGGCCAGGCTGCACTGAGCGGAGACCCAGAGGCGGAAGACCAGGGCTGCATTCCCAGTTCTGCCACTTACTGGCTGTGTGCCCCTGACCCTGCCACTCCTCGCTCACCTCTGTGCTCCCATCTAGAGAGTCCTCACTCAAGCCTCCCCTGGAGCCCGTTCCTGCCTCCTGAGGCCATCCGCTCCCACCCCATCTAGGCCAAGGGCACCAGAGCAGAGAGCACTGCAGTGCGGGACACTGCACAGGGAGTGGGGTGTCCTCGGTGACATCGTAATGACACCCGGTGGCCTCGGGGCTGGGTAAGACCGGCCCCAGACCACAGAGAAAGCCTCTCGGCTAATGGTGCCTGAGGCCCTCCTTGCTGGCTCTACACGGAGTGCGCTCAGCTGTGTTGACCTCTCCTGCCCCTGGGAGATGGGTCCAGTCCGTACCTCCGCCTCATAAATGAGAAAATAGGCTTAGAGAAGGAAGCTGCCTGCCAGCGAGTGGTGCCCCCTAATTTACACGGCCTGTCTGGCTGTCTGCGGGGAGACTGCCATCCTGTGCCACCAGCTGAACCCTCAGGCTACATCTCCCTGGGCCTGAGCTGAGTGCAGACACCCAAGGATTTGGACTGTGGGCAGCAGTCACTTGATCTGTGGTTTGGAACCAGTGAACATAAAGGGGTCCAGATCCACAGCCGCATGCGGCGAGGCATCCTGAGCCTCATGTGGGAGCAGAGAGGAGAGGCCAGGACAGTGGTCTGGCTCTGTCAGGCCCCCAGCCCGCCCACCTAGCCCCTCTCTTCAGGCAGTTCTCCAAGTCAGGGGCGAGGTCCACAGGAAGGGAGTGGCTATGCAAGTTGTAGACTGAACAGCGGCTCCTGGACTAGGATAGTGGGGACTAAGACCCACCCTGCCCTCTGGTTATCAAGCAGAGTGAGGGGCCCCCTAGTGATGGGCCATGTTTGCCCAGAGGTGGCTATGATTAACTATCATGTACAAAGCCGCCTTGTGGGGTGGTGGGGTTCTGGCTAGAGCTCCCTTCCTGTCTTTCTCCTCATGGGGACAGAGGAGACACAGAGGTGCCTGGGAAGCCTCAGCTTAGCCAGGTGTCCCCAAACCTTGTCCTCCTAGGTGGTCTCAGTTTGTGGGAGGGGAATGCTGGGTAGGGATGAAGATGGAGAGCAAGACGAGGTGGGGGGACTCCGAGGAGGGACAGCGAGGTGCATGAGAGGGACAACGGGGCATGCTGGCAGCGAGGTGGGTCTGGGTTCCAGCTCAGTCCTGACTTGTGGGTGACCTCAGCCCAGCCCTTCCCAGCTCTTCTGCCTCTGGGCTCCAGTTTCTGTGCCTGTCAATTGGGAGGCTGAACTCAACCCTCAAGTCTTTCTGCCTCTGAGGCTCAGGGGATGGAGGCGGGATCCCGGGGTGGGCTGAGGCCCTGCCCGCTGGGCCCTGCTCACAAGGAAGGTGTCTGCTCCACAGCGCTTCCCTGCCCCAGCCCCGGGACTCCATCCGCAGCTGCGCCCTCAGCATGGACCAGATCCCGGACCTGCGCTCGCCCATGGCCCCCATCTCTGAGAGCCCCAGCTCCCCCGCCTACAGCACCGGTATGGGTATGGCCATGTGTCTCTCGTGACCTCTGTCACCCATGTGTGGTCGTGTGCATTTCTGCCTTGCCTTTTCCGAGTACAACGCCCTGCAAGACCAGCTAGCGGAACTATGTATAGCAACACACAAAACATATTCCTGATTGTTCTTTCAACGATTTACTGGGCCCCTATTGGACGCCAGGCCTGGGTGTGGAATGGGTGCCTAGCATGTGCTCCAGAAGTGGTGAAGCCTGCTGGAAGTGGGCGCAGGGGAGGGGGGCTGGGCTCCCGTGCTGACGTACTGCCACACACGGCAACACTCAGCCTCTCCCATGGGGTGCTTGGCTGGGCCTGCATCTGCTGAGACTCCGGGGACTTGTTATCCCCGATTCCAAGTAGCTGGCTCAAACGAGGCTGGTGGTTTTGTTTGTTTGTTTATTTGTTTGTTTTTTAACATACTTTATTTATTTTTTTTCTTGAGAGGTTTTTGCTATAGGGTGTGTGCGCTCGCCAGACAGACAAGATAGAAAGACAGAAAGTGAGAAACCACCTCCCAGGCGGGACAACCATGCCGCAATCCCTTCTCCTCCATTCTCCTCTCGGGATCTTGGGCACGCACGCACACACGCCCGGCGTGAGTTTAAGCCACCGGGTCCGGGACATGAACCGTGGTCGACTATGTGGGAGTCCAGCGACATAGCCATTACACTAACTGCTGGTCCCAAGAATTAAACATTTTTAAAATTTCTTCCATGATGAAGAAAGTGAAAGAGAGAGATAGTGAGACCCCCCCACGGGGTCTTGGTGCCTTGATCTGCCCCGGCCAGCACTGGATCATGGGCACACGCCTGACCAGCATAGTCAGGGAGATCTCCAGGTACAAACCTGGACCCTTCTCACGTGGGCCAGCCTCACAGAGTGGCCCCTGTCAGGCCCGGAACAGAATTTACTTTGTAGAGCAGTTTTAGAATCACATCAGAGGCCAGTAGGTGGCATGGCAATTAAGGCCACTGGACTCCCATATGGTCGACCATGGTTCGAGTCCTGGACTCCCAGCTTGCTTTCTCACTTTCTCTCTCTCTTTCTGTATCTCTCTTCAAATTAAAATATAATAGGAACAAATCAAATTAATAAAATGAAATTTTAAAAATACTTTAAAAATAATAATTAATACAATTAAATAAATCTTTTAAAAAGAATATTTATTTATTTATTTATTAGGACCAAAGTTACAGGGTTAGCCCCACAGTCCAGCAGGTGAGTGTTGTGCAGTGAGAGTTGGATCCCAGATGGCCAAGTATGGTTCAAACCCTGGCCTAGCAACTTGGAAACCATACTAGGCACATATGAACATGCCCAGGATCCTGACTGATGGAAAAAAGATTATTGTTTGACCAGGCCCCACCATGGTGCTTTCTCTTTCTTGCATTACTCTCTCAGCTGTGCATATGCACAAGCCTTCTGACAAAAAGAAAAAGGTCTCAAATTTAAAGGATGCTGATAATAATCAAAATTATAATTTAATGAGCACTTATTACATTCAGGATTAAGCAATTAGGCACTAACTCATTTAATCTGTATAGCAATCCTTTGTAAACATTTTATATCTTTATTTTACATATGGGAAGGTAAAGTATTATGAGCTTAACTTGTCCGTAGATACAGAACTTCACGATTCAAATTTAGGTAGTTTAACTACAGAAGCTTCTACATACTTTATTTATTTTTTTTCTTGAGAGGTTTTTGCTATAGGGCGCATGCTCTCGCCAGAAAGACAGAGAGAGACAGAGAGACAGAAAGCGAGAAATCACCCCCCAGGGAGGATGGCCATGCCACAATCTCTTCTCCATTCTCCTCTCGGGATCTTGGGCACGCACGCACACACGCCCGGCGTGAGTTTAAGCCACCGGGTCCGGGACATGAACCGTGGTCGACTATGTGGGAGTCCAGCGACATAGCCATTACACTAACTGCTGGTCCCAAGAATTAAACATTTTTAAAATTTCTTCCATGATGAAGAAAGTGAAAGAGAGAGATAGTGAGACCCCCCCACGGGGTCTTGGTGCCTTGATCTGCCCCGGCCAGCACTGGATCATGGGCACACGCCTGACCAGCATAGTCAGGGAGATCTCCAGGTACAAACCTGGACCCTTCTCACGTGGGCCAGCCTCACAGAGTGGCCCCTGTCAGGCCCGGAACAGAATTTACTTTGTAGAGCAGTTTTAGAATCACATCAGAGGCCAGTAGGTGGCATGGCAATTAAGGCCACTGGACTCCCATATGGTCGACCATGGTTCGAGTCCTGGACTCCCAGCTTGCTTTCTCACTTTCTCTCTCTCTTTCTTTATCTCTCTTCAAATTAAAATATAATAGGAACAAATCAAATTAATAAAATGAAATTTTAAAAATACTTTAAAAATAATAATTAATACAATTAAATAAATCTTTTAAAAAGAATATTTATTTATTTATTAACTGCCAGGTCCGGGACCCAAACCGTGGTTGGTCATGTGGGAGTCCAGTACCCTTAACCAGCATGCTACCTGTTGGCCCCTAAATAAATAATTATTAATAAAGAATCACAGCAAAACTGAGTGGAAAGAACACAGAGCACTGTGCTTTCTTAAAAATACAAGGCAACAGTATTTTTACTGTAGAAACATGCCACTAGTTCATTTCCAGGGGGAACATGAAAGAATAAAAAAGAACGTTTTAGGCCAGCCAGTGTGGCATGGTGGTTCAGGCAGCTGGGTCCCACATGGCTGACTGCACAGTTTGAGTCCCAGACTTACTGGCTTGAAGAACACACCAGGTGGGTGTGTGTATCCAAAATCCAAGAAGGAGAAACAGAGAAGGGATTGCTGCGTAACCATCCCTGCAGTGGGGGTGCTGTTTCACCTTCTGTCTCTCTGTCCCTCCAGCAAAGTGCACGCACGCTCTAGCAAGTTTTTTTTTTTGGAGAGGTTTTTGCTATAGGGCGCATGCTCTCGCCAGAAAGACAGAGAGAGACAGAGAGACAGAAAGCGAGAAATCACCCCCCAGGGAGGATGGCCATGCCACAATCTCTTCTCCATTCTCCTCTCGGAATCTTGGGCACGCATGCACACGAAGTCACTGGGTCTGGGACTCGAATTACGGTTGACTACGTGGGAGTCCAGCAACACAGCCATTACACCAATTGCTGGTCCCCCCTTCTAGCAAATTTAAATAAATAAATAAGAATGTTCTCATCAGGCCACATTGTCCACGTGGAGGCAAGTGTCATGAGAAAGAGGCAGTCCCAGGAGGAAGCCTTGCCTGGCGAGACTGTCCACGCTGCTCTCTATATGCGTTGTCACAGACCCTCCCTAAGTACAGGGCTTTGCCATATGCACAGACCGCCTTCGGAGCAGTATCCCTGAGAATAAGAGTTACCATTCCTGTGTACTGGGCCACCTCCAAGTGACGCAGCAGAGCAGAGCAACCCGAAGTCAGGGTCTAACAGCTGCTTATCTCTCCCAGCTATACCCCTTACTGGCTGGGTGACCTTGGGCAAGTCAGTTTACTTCTCTGAACCTAGTTTTTCTCATCTGTTAAATGAGGATCATAAAGTTACTTACTTTACAGGATGTTGACAGGGTTAAATGGGCTGATATGCAAAGGATCTTGTAGGCAGTGGGAGCTGCCTCAGGGCAAATATCACCTCTTTTCTAAACATTTTTTAGAGCAATCCTGAGAAGTGAGAAAGCACCCTTCCTGGAGGTTGGTCACACTGTAATCCTTTCTCCTCCATTTCTCCTTTAGGGACTTTGGACACACATGCACATGTACCTGGGGTGTTTTTCAAGTAGCCAGGGATGGGAATAGAACCGCACAGCCAGCCATCTGAGATCCAGCCACTTTAACCACTGCCACTGGCTAGCCCTCACCTCTAATAGTTTTTTTCATTTAAAAAATAATTATTTTATTTAACTTTATTTATTATTATTATTATTTTCCATTTTGGTCAGACGGGGGGCGGGGAGTGAGAAAGCAAACCACCAGGTCCAGGACTTGAACCGTGCTTGGCCGTGTGGGAGCCCAGTGTCTTTAACCACCACACCACCTGCCAACTCCCTCATCTCTCATTTTTGCTGTTGGCTTCACTGCTGCTGACGAGTGCACGTGCAGCATGTCACCAGCTGCCGGTGCTACGTTATTACTAACCTAGGGGTAAAGTTCCATGTGGCCCCGTGAGGTCCAGCTAGGGTTCAGCTTCCTGGAATCACTGAAAGCCCCTCCAAGGAGTTCAGTGGCCCCCTGAGGGGGCAGTAGCTCAGGCAGCAACCTCAGGGTAGGGGTCCAGGTGATTTCAGAGAATCACTGAAGGTTTGGCAGAGTCTTCTAGGCCTGGTCTCCACCCATGCGGGGATGCAGGGAAGATGGAGTCTGTCTTTTGGGGAGGGGTGGGGCACCTCCTGGAGTGGGAAGCTGCAGTAACGAGTCCCCTCTCTCTGTCTCTCTGCAGTAACCCGTGTCCACGCTGCGCCTGCAGCCCCCTCTGCCACAGCACCTCCTGCCTCCCCCGTCACCCGCCGCTCCAGTGAGCCCCAGCTGTGTTCCAGAAATGCCCCGAAGCCACTTGGGGAGCTGGACAAGGGCCCTCCCACTAGCCCCTCTCGTGCCCTCTGCAAGGCGTCTCCATCACCGTCACTCAGCAGCTACAGCGACCCGGACTCTGGCCATTACTGCCAGCTCCAGCCTCCCGTTCGTGGCAGCCGGGACTGGGCAGCAGGAGAGGCCTCCAGCCGGCAGGCCAGGAGCTATGGGGAGAGGCTAAAGGAACAGTTAGAAAACGGAGTCCCCGAGGGGGATGGGGGCAAGGCCTTCACAGTCCCCACTGTGGAAGCCACCTCTTCCTTCAACCCAGCCACCTTCCAGTCGCTGCTGATTCCCAAAGATAACCGGCCGCTGGAGGTGGGCCTTCTGCGCAAGGTCAAGGAGCTGCTGACGGAGGTGGACGCCCGGACGCTGGCCCGGCATGTCACCAAGGTGGACTGCCTGGTAGGTGCTGGGAGCGCACTGGTGTGGGGCAGTACTTCTGTCCTCTGGATTTGGGCCAGGGTGGTGAGGGGCCGGCTCCTGCATTCCCCGAGCATAGAGAGTGGGCCTGGATTCTGGCTTCGCGGTTGTGCGCTGTGACTCTGGACTGGTCATTTCGCCTCACTGGCTCTCCATTTTTTCCTTTTAAAAAGCAAAATTCAAGAAACTCCCGCTTCTTCCTGATACCCATTTGGTAGTGGAACTGGGCAGTCCTGAAACTCAGGGGCGTCTGGCTCCCTCCCTGAGGCATTGGCGTGAACTTGGATGGAGTCCCAGAGTGGGCGGCGTCAAGTCTGCTGCCGGTCCAGGCATTAGCGAAGGCCCGACTCCCCGCCCCCACGCCCTCTAGTGGACAAATACAAATAAGCAAAAGCCTTACCCGGCCGTCCATTGTCAATGCCCAGGCCTTTGCTTTGTGGGAGTCTTTGGCCAACTAGGTTGACCTATCAGTTCTCTGTGTGGCTCGGTTTCCCGACTCCAGGTTTGGAGGCACTGATTGTCTGGTTACTCTGGTCTCAGAGTCTAGGAAGCAAGGAAAGAGGGCAGAGATGCTGCCAGGTGAGGAACCCTGGGCAAGGGAGAGACCCAGGTTCTGGACCTGGTGTGTGAACTTGGACAAGGCTTTTTCTCTGTGGGCCTCCGGTGTGTCGTCTGGATTAAGGATATCTTGGCCCTTGATCTCAAAGGAATATTTAATATGCCAGGCACCTCTAGACATTCCCCCTCCACCCCTCCACTTAACAGATGAGGAAACTGAGGCTCAGAGGGAATCACGTGCTCCGTGCCCCACGGTTAGCAGTGAAGTGAGGATCCAACCCGGCCTCCCAGCCAGGCCACCCTCTTAGATAAAGCTCTCTGACTCCCGGATGGCTTGGACCAGCCCTGACAGGAAATTAATCAGCCCTCTGGGTGTCCTTGCAGGTTGCTAGGATACTGGGCGTTACCAAGGAGATGCAGACCCTAATGGGAGTCCGCTGGGGCATGGAGTTGCTCACCCTCCCCCATGGCCGGCAGCTACGACTAGACCTGCTGGAAAGGTAAGGCCAGTTCCCGCGCTCGGGGACTCGCAAGGACACCCCTGGGCCACTCTTCCGTGGCTGTAGTCGGTTGACCAATCACAATCTCAGCCCAGCTCGCAGGGGTTCTGGCCACGCCTCCCAGTTCACTGACCAATCGTAGCCTCTCGATACACAACTCTAAGCAGTCCTGGTTTTCCCAAGACCGAATTCTTTATCTCCGGATTCGCCTTTCGCATCTCCTTGACCACTCATTCGCGTGTCCATCAACCGTGGCCCCGCCTATCAATTCCGGTCTCTTCGTTCATTAGAACAGCTCGGCCCAATGAATTCGACTGAGCCTGCCGCTCTGGGGCTCTGGGCCCGCCCCAGACTTATATTGACCAATCAGAAGCCCCGAGTCGTGCTTTCTTTCCCTCTGGCCGCACCCCCTTATCTCACTGACCCGTTACAACCTCTCACTTGGGCGTCCAAAGACCTGGGGCGGTGGGGCTTTTCTGTCCCCTAACTCTCGCGTCCTTGGCCCACCCCTCTGACGCGGCGATCCCGACAGGTTCCACACCATGTCCATTATGCTGGCGGTGGACATCCTGGGCTGCACCGGCTCCGCCGAGGAGCGGGCCGCGCTGCTGCACAAGACCATCCAGCTGGCTGCCGAGCTGCGCGGGACTATGGGCAACATGTTCAGCTTCGCCGCCGTCATGGGCGCCCTAGACATGGCCCAGGTACAGAGGGGCGTTCCGTGGACCGTGGGCAAGAGCCGTGGGTGCGTTCCTTGGGATGACTGTGTAGCGAGTCAGGAAGCACTTTGTGTTTCTAGGCTGAAAAAGTAGGAAAACTAGGGCAAAGCGAGTTCTTCACGTGCTGACCAAGTTCCCACACTCCCTCGTCTCTGGGCCTCAATCTCCCCAGCTGTCAAATCTATGGGGAGCATGTGTGTCTAAAGAGTAAAACTAAGAGCCAGCAGGTGGCGTAGTGTTAAGGCGCTGGACTCTCACGGTCTACTACAGTTCCAGTCCCGGTCTTGGAAATCAAGCTGAGTGTGTGTGCCCCAAATCCCAAGAGGAGCATGGACGAGAAGTGGCCTTCCCCCTGAGGGGTGGTTTCTCACTTCCTCTCTGTCTCTTTCAGGCAAACACATGCTCCCTATGACAAAAACCTAAAAAAAAAAATTAATTAATGAACTGTAATTTAGTGAGCACTTAATATATACTTCATGATAAGCACTTTATAAGCAGATTTCTCCAAACAGTGTCAAGAGGTGCGTACCTTTATTGTCCCCACTTTACACGTGGAGTAATGAGACAGGGCAGCACCTGCCTATGGTCACAGAGGCCAAAAGGATTAGGACTCGAACCAGGTCTGGCTCATTTCAGAGTTTGGGCCTCTGCTGTGCTGAGTAAATAGGAACAGCAGGGTCCCAGAGGTTCTGTCACTTATTTTTGAATAACCTCAGGGAAGTCATTTCCTTCTCTGAGCCTCAGTCCCCTCCTCTGTAAAGTGGGTTGCTGTGAGGGCTTCACTGGAGATGTTTGAAAAGCAGTCAGCACACTCCCAGGGACACAAATGGTGGCCGTCACCATAGTTGTTAGCCCGCATGTGCGCATCCACTCGGCAGGGCAGCCTGTGGCCAGCAGGCTGG
>NW_006159896.1:1977224-2000638 GCF_000334495.1 Tupaia belangeri chinensis
CCCCCGGCTGCGCCCCCCCCCCTCGGCGGGCCAGCCTGTGGCCAGCAGCCTGGCTGGTCTCTCACAGTCCGATCTCCCCAGATTTCCCGGCTGGAGCAGACATGGGTGACTCTGAGGCAGCGACACACGGAGGGCGCCATCCTGTATGAGAAGAAGCTCAAGCCGTTCCTCAAAAGCCTCAATGAGGGCAAAGGTAACTGCCCTGCCTTGCTGAGTGACCTTGGGCAGGTTCTGGCTCTCCCTGGACTAGCACACTCTCGCAGTGGGGATGATGATGAGAGTGCAGCCGGGCTCTGTGGCCTCTTCTCCCTGCACTCGCTCTCTGCACCTGGCAGCTCCTTAGGCCACATCAAAGTCCAGGCTCGGCCTTTGTCTGGGCCAAGGCCGTAGTGGGTTCAGCTGTGGGATACCAAAGCTGTGGGAAAAGGGTTTGTCCCAGGAGTCAGGAGCCCTAGGGCTCTCCCTGGGACCTCAGGCGTGCCCCTTCCCTCCCGAGCCTCATCTCTGGGACTGCAGGGGTGGTGGGGCCTGCCAGGGTTTCTGAGCACCTGCTGTCTTCCTCCCTGCAGAAGGCCCGCCACTGAGCAACACGACCTTTCCTCACGTACTGCCACTCATCACTCTGCTGGAGTGCGACTCGGCCCCGGCCGAGGGCCCCGAGCCCTGGGGCAGCACAGAGCATGGCGTGGAGGTGGTGTTGGCCCACCTAGAAGCGGCCCGCACGGTGGCGCACCACGGAGGCCTGTACCACACCAACGCCGAGGTCAAACTGCAAGGTGAGTGGCAAGTTGTGCCTTGTGGTCCCTCCACCTGACTCCCCACTCCCCTCTTCTCCACCGGCATTCACATTCCTGTAGCCCCTGCCCTGCCCTGCTGCCCTGGCTGCTTTTGTTCAACCCTCTCTGCAGTCACTCTGTCTGAGGCAGGTCTTAGATGAGGATGGGGACACGGATGGCTCAGGGAGCACCTAGGCTGTGCCCCTGAGTGTCCCTGGGCCTCAGTGTGCTCCTCTGTGGAGTGGACCTCCTACGGGTCTACTTTACAAGGTTGTCTGCCAGGCATGCACCTGGGGACCTGGAACTGAGACAGACCTGTCCAGCCTTCAAGGAACTCAGTCTCGTTGAAAGTAGAACTCCGTCTCATGAAAGGAAGGGAGAAAGTGGCTTCAGACAGTCTATCTTTTACTTCTGTAGGCGTTATTTAAGTCATAAAAATTCACACTGGTGATAAATGGGAAATTATAGCTGAGCAAAAATAAGATTAAAAATATGCTCCACAATTACCCAGAGGTAAATACTGGGAACATTCTAGGGTGTGTGCACCTTTTTGTTTCTCAGAAAGAAAAAATTATGTTTTTTTATTCATTTGTTTCTTCATTTTTGTTTGTTTGTTTGTTTGTTTTTCCCCTTCCATAGGGCATATATGCTTGCTGGAGAGAGACAGAAGGAGACAGAGAGAGGGGAAAGTGAGGAGTCACCTCCTGGGGGGATGCCCACATCACAGTCCCTTCTCCTCCATTGTCCCATGTGTGTAAAAAAAAAAAAAACAAAGACTAAAAAAAAAAAAAAAAAAAAAAAAAAAAAAAAAAAGAAAATAAAAAAAAGAAAAGAAAGGAAAATCACCTAAGATCTCCAGAAAACTTAGCATTAATATTTTACCTCTGGTCACTTAAAAACAATATGTTGCAAACAGGAGGGCAAAGATTAAGTGCTAGACTGCTCACATTGGTTAACAAACCTCATTGGATTCCTGGCAGAGCTGGGAGGAGGCCTCTACGGCAGGTCCCTGAAAGATGTGGGGTCCTGGGAAGAGCTCCAGCCCCCCAGCTGAAGGGTTGTCCCCTAATTCTGTGCTCGCACATTTGCAGGGTTCCAGGCCCGGCCTGAGCTCCTGGAGGTGTTCAGCACCGAGTTCCAGATGCGTCTGCTCTGGGGCAGCCAGGGCGCCAGCAGCAGCCAGGCCCGGCGCTACGAGAAGTTCGACAAGGTCCTCACTGCCCTGTCCCACAAACTGGAGCCTGCCGTTCGCTCCAGCGAGCTGTGACGCCAGGGACCTTTTGCCTCTGCAGCTTCGGGCATCATCGGGGGCAGAGGGACAAGGACTTTTCTCCAGAGCACCCCAGGGACACTGTGATCAGCCCGAGAATGTTCTGGGTTCAGCTCCAGGATCTCCTCTGTACCTCCAGGGTCCTGCGTGGATTCTGGACTGCACCCCACCGCCCCACGCTCGCAAGTCTCCCTTCAGGAAGAACAGCAACCGCTGTTCCTCCCACCAGCTTCTGCTGCTTCCCTTCCTGCCAAGGTTCCCTGTTTTTGAGCCATGGAGGCTCCTCACGCCTCCTCTCTCTCCTCCAGGAATCTGCTCCCACCGACACCAAGGCCTCCCTCTTACTGTAAATAAGTCTGTTCTGTAAATAGATGTACAGAAGCCATGTTCTTTCTTTCATATAATAAACTTTTATGACTCTTTCTTCTGTCTCACAGGGGTCCTAGGTGGAAGAAAGCACCTTTCTCTCAGAAGCCAGTGTGTGTGTGTGTGTGTAGGTCTGGTGTGGGGTGGTGAATGGTTGAGGTGGGTTATCAGCAGTTTTCTTGATTCCCTTACTCCAGTGGTGGAAGACCAACACGGTTCCAGGCAAAGCTGGAGAACCGGGAAGACTGTTCACTGAGTTTGAAACGTGAGAGTCCTTTGCCTTCAGAATCCTTTTTTTTTTTGAAGAGGTTTTTGCTATAGGGCATGTGCGCTCGCCAGACAGACAGAAAGTGAGAAATGACCCCCCAGGGGGCATGGTCACGCCGCAATCCCTTCTCCTCCATTCTCCTCTGGGGATCTTGGGCACGCACGCACACGCGCCCTGCATGAGTTTTAAGCCACCGGGTCCGGGACGCGAACCGCAGTCGACTACATGGGAGTCCAGCGACATAGCCATTACGCTAACTGCTGGTTTCGCCTTCAGAATCCTTTGACCAAGAGAGATTGACAACGTACAGCGTAGCTGTAGATCTTTGGCAGGAGCCAGACTTGGCTTTAGTTCTATTGTTTACTAGTTGGGTGACCTGGGATAACACACTTAATCTCTCCTTTTTTTTTTTTTTTAAATTGCCAGAAGGCCCTTGCACTCACCAGAGAAAGACGGGTGGGGGGGGAGAGAAAGAGAGAGAGGCAGAAAGCAGCCTCAATGGGGCATGGTCACGCTGCAATCCCTTCTCCATGTCTTCCTCCTGTTGGCATTTGGAGTATACACACATGCCTGGTGTTTTACAAGCCTCCAGGGCCAGGATTTGAACTATAATTGGCCATGCGGGATCTGGCTCCCTTAACCACCAGGCCACAGGTGACGCGAGGCTTAACCTCTTCAGTTCCAAATTCCTCCTCGATAAATGGGGACAGTAGGGGCCAGGAGGTGGTGTGGTAAAGGGCGCTGGACTCCCACATGGCTGACCATGGTTTGAGTCCCAACCTGGTGGCTTGCTTTCTCCCTTTCTCTTTCTCTCTCACTCTGCCCCTCTCTGGTCAAATTAAAATAAATAAAGTTAAATAAAAAATAATTCTTAAAAAGAAAAGATGGGGGGACCAGCAGTTAGCGTAATGGCTATGTTGCTGGACTTCCATGTAGTCGACTGCGGTTTCGCGTCCCGGACCTGGTGACTTAAAACTCATACGCCGGGCACGTGTGCGTGTGTGCCGAAGATCCTGAGAGGAGAATGGAGGAGAAGGGATTGCGGCGTGGCCATCCCCGCCCTGGGGGTGATTTCTCGCTTTCTGTCTCTCTCTGTCTTTCTGGCGAGGGCATACGCCTTACAGCAAAAACCTCTCCAAAAGAAGAAAAGATGGGGGTCTGGCATGTGGCGTGGTGCTTAAGGCACCAGACTCCCACATGGCTGGCTGTGGTTCGAGTCCTAGACCTAGTGGCTTGCTTTCTCACTTTCCCTCTCTCTCACTCTGGTAAAATAAAAAAAAAAAAAATAAGGGTAAATAAAATTCAATAAATAATCCTAAAAAAAAAAGGTGGGGACAATAACAACCTGTCTTCTAGGACCGGTGTTAGGATAAAGCACAGAGTAGCTTCTGAGAAAGGGACAGCCTCGTGTCACACATAATGGATGGTCAATGATAATTTATTGATTACTTTCTTTTTTTTGAATTATTTATTTCATTCCATTTGTTATTATTTTTTAATTTTACCAGAGAGAGACAGAGAAAGAAAGGGAAAGGGAAGGCAAGCCACCAGCTCTGGGACCCTAACCGTGGTCAGCCACGGGCGTCCAGCACCTTTAATGCCACCCGCTGGCCCCATTTATTGATTACTTTCTGAACCCAAACACTTATGTGTCTGTATCTCACTGAAATAGCACCATTCTCTGCCTGGCAGGTACTAAAACCGTATTATAAGATATATAAACCACCTGGCACTAAAGGCACACAGTAGGCGCTCGCCAAACGCTTTTAGTGAACACTCTTATTACATAAAAGAACAAAAGAGCGTGGAAGAGGCGCTTTTAAGGTGTAAGGTTCCGCACAAGTTTTCGCTAAATTGTGACGTCACCGTTAGCGGTCAGACTCCTTTATTTACTTTTGCTGAGCTACTACGACGGTCCCCTAGTTACCGTGGCTATGGAAACGCGGCCCGCCGTCCCGGATTGGACGGTTCGCGGGCTCCCCCTGGAGGTGGGACTACTGGGAAAGTTTATGAGACGGGCGAGAGGGGAGACGGGAGTTGTAGGCGGTGGGCGTGGCTTCTGCTGAGCGGTGCATGCAGGGAGATGTAGTTCTCAAGCGAGGCAGTTGGTGGGCCGAGACCGAGCTCTGGCCTCACCCGAATGGCTGCAGTGACGCGCGGCTGCCGGCCCTGGGGCTCGCTCATCGGGCTGCTCGGGCTGGTTTCCGCCGCTGCCGCCACCTGGGACCTGCCTTCGCTGCGCTGCAACTTTGGCGCCTTCTGCGAATGTGACTTCCGGCCCGACTTGCAGGGTGAGGAGCCGGAGAGCCTGGATCCGGTACCGGAGGGGAGGACAGGGAGTATTCGGAGCCCGGCTTGCCCAGGCCAGAGCAGTCGTGGACTCGCGGGATAGAACGAGGGGCGGGCCCCACAGAGTTTCGGACCCGTAGACTAGCAGTGGGCCTGCGGTCGAGGGAAACTGAGGGCCTGGGGTACTAACCTGGGGCGAGGGTTTGGGGTACCTATTAGGGTCCAGCAGGGTCCGTCAGGATGTAGGGAGGCCTTTGACAGCAGGGCCCATTGCGGGGTGTTAGGGCTCCTTGGAGTGGACTGGCCATCCGGGGAAAAGCCTGTCTTGGGCCGGGTAGGGGTCTGGATCAGACCCTGTTGATAGCTCCCACTCACTTAGGACCGAGCGCTATCTGTAGGACCGCCTGGTGGGGGCGCCACTGAGCTAAGTCCGACCAGAGGGTGGCTCCTGCAGCCAGCGGCCCCAAGAGCCCCAGGCCATGTGCACAGACAACTCCAGGAACCCAAGGCTCCCTGGGCCAGCTTCCAGATGTAACTTCCCCTTGAACTTCTCTAGGTGGGGATGTTCTCAGCGCTGACGCTGTTCTTCTGGCCCTAGGTCTGGAGTGTGACCTGGCCCAGCACCTGGCAGGCCAGCACCTGGCCAGGGCACTAGTGGTGAAGGTGCTAAGGGCCTTCGTGCAGGACCCGGCCCCTACCAAGCCGCTGGTGCTGTCCCTGCACGGCTGGACCGGCACTGGCAAGTCCTACGTCAGCTCCCTGCTGGCTAGCTACCTCTTCCAGGGTGGCCTGAGCAGCCCTCATGTGCACCACTTCTCCCCTGTCATCCACTTCCCCCACCCCAGCCACATTGAGCGCTACAAGGTAGGCTGGAGGGGGCCTGCACCACACTGTGGGGTGGTGGGCCCTAGAGGGTGAGCGCTGACCCCAAAGACGGGAGCCCCTTGCTCCAGGCCACACAGCCAGCTGGAACCTCAGCCCCCGCACCATGCTGAACAGAGCTTGGGGGTGGTGCCATTCTACCTGGCTGCGAGTTCTTCGATTCCCAGGAGCAGTTATGGTTCCCATCTGCTAGGGCTGTTGTGAGGGACTTGGGATTATCTGATCGTAGCTATTATTTTTGAGTGCTTCTGTTTGCAAGACAGACTGCGCTAGCATCTCCCCCACTAAGCCCCAGATTGTGGCCCAGAGTAAGACCTCGGTACACCACTCTCTGCACCGTTGTTGATTGCAGGGTGCTTTCTAGACTGGTCTGTTGTAGCTGTCAGCGCCGTCGGGAAGATGGAGGGCGCTGGAAGGAGCCCTCCCCTTTTATAGAAAGCAGTGGGTGTCATGGAGGGCACCCTGACCCCGTAGATCAGAGGCCTGAGTTTGAGCCCCTGATCTCTTGCTGCCAACTATGAGACCTTGGGCAAGGCTCTGCCCCTCCCTGGGCCACAGTTTCACCATCGGTCTGGTTAAGGGGTGCACTCTGGGAGACCATAGCTCCCTAGAAAGGGCATTAATTCTTGGATCAGGAAGGAGTTGGGGGAGTATCTCCAGCTCCCTTGAATCCTCAAATTCCTGTGTCTCCCCCACAGAAGGATCTCAAGAGCTGGGTCCAGGGGAACCTCACTGCCTGCGGCCGCTCCCTCTTCCTTTTTGATGAAATGGACAAGTTACCCCCAGGCCTGATGGAGGTCCTGCGACCCTTCCTGGGCTCCTCCTGGGTCGTGTACGGTACCAACTATCGCAAAGCCATCTTCATCTTCATCAGGTGGGGCCCTGCTTTGGGGCACAGTGCAGGTGGCCTGTGCTCCCTGTAGAATGCTACCCCCTGGACCTGGTCCCCAAGGCTCTCACACTTGCCAGTGACCCTTCTGTTCAAGGCGGCTTACTTCCCCTTTGACGTTCTCACAGCCCTTGCTGGGGCTCGTGGCTTCTCTGGGGAAGATTTGCCAGGGCAAGGGTTTTTCCTCCGTTAGGGCCAGCAGGACCTGGGCCTGGGAAAAACGGGAGTAGAGTTCTTGTTCTCTAGTCCTGGCTTCGAGTCTTCGCTGTGTTTCCTTAAACGAAGTTATTTCACCTCCCTGAGCCGCTGTCTCTTCTGAGCAGCAGGGCCAATGTTCAGGCCCTGAGTCCAGGCCAGGACACTGTCTGCTTTGTAAACCGTAAAGTGCACAGCATGCGGAGGTGAGTGGCAGGGTCCTGGTGTGGATACGAGATCAGGACATGGGGAACCTTTCTGGCAGGTCTGACTCCTGCCAGGCCTGAGCTGTGTCCCCAGGTCCTATTAGGTGGCACCGGGCAGTGGGACCAAGCCTGCCTCACGGGTCCCTATCTGAGTCTCTGCTGGGTTCCCCATGGCTTTAGCAATACTGGTGGCGAGCAGATCAACCAGGTGGCACTGGAGGCGTGGCGCAGCCGCCGGGACCGCGAGGAGATCCGCTTGCAGGAGCTGCAGCCCGTCATCTCCCAGGCTGTGCAGGACAACCCACACCGTGAGTGCAGCTGGGGGCCGTCCGCCAGGGCCAGGTCCTCCAGGTCCTCACCCTGCCTTTGGTGCCTCGCTCTGTGACCCAGGGGAGCACACTGCCCTGAGCCCACTCTGGAAGGTGGCCGATAAGGCAGTAGTGGGCAGTGTCACGCCTCCCCAGGCTCGGGTGTGGCCCGGCTCTCCCCCGACACCATGTCCTCAGCACCCCTGCCCCACGCCCTTCCTGCAGATGGTTTCTGGCACTCGGGCATCATGGAGGAGCAGCTCCTGGACGCCGTGGTGCCCTTCCTCCCGCTCCAGCGGCACCATGTTCGGCACTGCGTGCTCAACGAGCTGACCCAGCTGGGCCTGGAGCCAGAGGATGAGGTGGTCCAGGCTGTGCTGGACAGCACCACCTTCTTCCCCGAGGCCGAGCAGCTCTTTTCCTCCAACGGCTGTAAGACTGTAGCCTCTCGAATCGCCTTCTTCCTCTGACTCCCAGGGTGGCACTCTTGCCCTCTGCTACCCACCAGCCATGTGGGAAAGGCCTGGGCTCTGCCAGATGGACCGTTCCCGGCCTCCTGGAGAGTGGGGCCAGAGCTCAAGAGGAAGACAAAGCAGGGTATCGGCCAGACCTGGGCCAGATGGCTGGGAGGGGCCCTGGCCCTTTCACCAGTCCAAGGTCCCTGTGGCTCTTGCTGCCTTCCCCAAGGAAACTCCTGATCACCCCAAGACCTCACTGAGCCTTAACCTCCCCTCCAGCTGAGCCTTCTCAATGTGAACTGTAACTCAGGGACTGTGGCTCGGGGCTGCTCTCCCTCCTGGTGTGTCACCCTCGCCCCTTTCTCTGGTACCGCCTGCCCTCGCCATGTCCCAGTGTCACAAAGCCAGGCTGGGCCTCGTCACCTTCTGTGCATGGAGGGAATCAAGCTGCCAGTTGGGTGTGGTTAAGAAGTTTTTAATTTTGTAAAAGAGAACAAGTATAATAAACATAACCGTGGGGCCAGTGGCTTGTCGGCTGAGGTTTCCAGTGCTCCAGAAAGAGGCAGCTTTGTTCCATGCCAGTGTGTGGGGGCGGAAGCCCTCCCTCCCCAACAGGAAGTGAGGGGTGAGGGGCCTCTTAGGGAGCTGCAGACCAGCCGGGGTCCTGGCCAGTCTGGATTTTCTCAGGACACTGGCTTGGGCCCTAAGGGGTTGGGGTTTTGCTGATACTTGGGCTTGGTCCCCAGGTGACCTCAGTCTTGCTAGAACTTGAGCTCATGGGCTGGCTCTGGCCCTTGACACCCTCAGCCTTCCAGGTCCTGCAGCTCTGGCCCTGGGCACCCTCGGCCTCCCCAGCCTTGAGGCTCTGGCTCTGGGCACTTTCGGCCTCCCCAGTCTTATGGCTCTGGGCCTGGGTACCCTCAGCTTCACCGGCATTATGACTCTGGCCCTGGGTGCCCTTGGCCTCCCCGACCCTGTGGCTCTGGCCCTGGGCACCCTCGGCCTCCCCGGTCCTGTGGATCTGGCCCTGGGCCTTATGGCTCTGTCTGGCCCCTTATGGCTCTGCCTGGGCATCCTCGGCCTCCCCAGTTTTATGGCTCTGGCCCTGGGCACCCTCGGCTTCTCTGGCCTTATGGCTCTGACCCTGAGCACCCTCGGCCTCCCCGGCCCTGTGGCTCTGGCCCTGGGCACCCTCGGCCTCCCCGGTCCTGTGGATCTGGCCCTGGGCACCCTCGGCTTCTCTGGCCTTATGGCTCTGGCCTTGGGAACCCTCAGCCTCCCTGGCCCTGTAGCTCTGGCCTTGGGCACCCTCAGCTTCACTGGCCTTATGGCTCTGGCCCTGGACACCTTCAGCTTCACTGACCTTGTGGCTCTGGTCCTGGACATCCTTGGCCTCCCTGGCTCTGTGGCTCTGGCCCTGGGCATCCTTGGCCTCCCTGGCCCTATGGCTCTGGCCCTGTGGACCCTCAACTTCACTGGGTCTATGGCTCTGGCCTTGGGTGGCCCCAGTCTCACTGGGCCTGTGACTCTGGCTATGGGTGGCCTCAGTCTCACTGGGCCTGTGACCCTGCCCATGGGTGGCTTCAGTCTTGCTGGGCCTGTGACCCTGACCCTGGGTGGCCTCAGTCTTGCTGGGCCTGTGACCCTGCCCGTGGGTGGCCTCGGTCTTGCTGGGCCTGTGACCCTGACCCTGGGTGGCCTCAGTCTTGCTGGGCCTGTGACCCTGACCCTGGGTGGCCTCCGTCTTGCTGGGCCTGTGACCCTGGCCCTGGGTGGGGGCCTGTGACCCTGCCCGTGGGTGGCCTCGGTCTTGCTGGGCCTGTGACCCTGGCCCTGGGTGGCCTCGGTCTTGCTGGGCCTGTGACCCTGGCCCTGGGTGGCTTCAGTCTTGCTGGGCCTGTGGCCCTGGCCCAGGATCATCTCAGTCTTGCTGGGCCTTTGGCTCTGGGCCTGGGTGACCTCAGACCTACTGGGGCTCCAGCTTGGTTCAGCAAAAGCCTTGGTCTTGCTAGAACTTCGGAGCAGTGCCAAGCTCTGGCCCTGGGTGGCCTCAGCCTTGCTGGGTCTCCAGCTCTGGCCATGGGCAACCTTGGCCTTTCTGAGCCTCCGACTTGGGCTCTGAGTGGCCTTGATCTTGCTGGGCCTCAGCCTTGAGGCCTCATTCTTGCTGGAACTTTGACTTTGACCCTGGGTGGCCTCAGTTTCACTGGGGCTCTGCCTGTGGCCCTGGGTGGTCTCCATCTCTCTAGAGCTTTGGCTTTGATCCTGGGTGGCCTCAGTCTCACTGAGGCTTTGGCTTCGAACCCTAGTGGTCTCAGTCTTTCTGGGGCTCTGCCTGTGCCCCTGGGTGGCCTCAGCCTCTCTAGGGCTTTTCCTGTGGCGCCGGGTGGCCTTAGTCTTATAGGATTTCTGCCTGGGGCTCTGGGGAGCCTGTTTTTTTAGGGGGCGATGGCTCAGGCTTCGGTCTTCCCTCTTGCTCCCGGAGTCTGAGGACTGAGACTTGGGCGGTGAGGAGCTGGAGGACGGCGCAGCGGTGGCCGGGCTGCTCTGGTAGTCCTGGTTGGAGGTGGACGTGTCCATCTCTGAGGTCGATGTCATCCTGACTGGGAAGGGCATGCCCAAGGCACCCATCACGCCTGCCCCAGACTGCTCCAGGCAAGGGCCTTCCAGGCCCCACCCCGACTACAGCCCTGAGGCTATGCATGACCTAAGTAAGGGAAGGCTTCTTGTCACCCCAGCCCAGTCTCCACTGCAGCCTGGCCCCTGTGAGATCAGGGGTGCCTGCAGCCCACTACAGCCCTGAGGCTATGCATGACCTAAGTAAGGGAAGGCTTCTTGTCCTCCCAGCCCAGTCTCCACTGCAGCCTGGCCCCTGTGAGATCGGGGGTGCCTGCAGCCCACTTCCCAGCCCCTGCCCACTCTGCTGCCTGTCCCTTACCCTGTGTGCCCTGCAGGGCTCCAGCCCCTCCCAGCAGCACCCCACTCCCATCCTTGGCTGACCTCTAACCTCCCTTCAGGCCCTGGGAGCCCTCCTTGATCCCCAAAGGGGGCCAAATACACTCCCAGCCCTCTGGACTTCCCGTCACTGTCCCGCCCACTGTCTCCTGGTGGTCTGTGCCCGCCTGCTTCTCCCTCAGAGCTGACCTCGAGCCCACTCCCCAGGGCGAGGCCTGTGCCATTCATCCCTGGCACCAGGTCAGGCACAGTCCTGGCCCCAGAACACTCCATGTATTTGTCGAGGTGCCCCGAGAGGAAGGGAGGGGCCTGGGCCCGGCCGTGGTCCTCCCAGCAGGACTGCTTGGCCGGTGCTCAGGGTTCTGGGGGGCCCAGCCTTCCCAGGTGTTCTACTTTTGTCCCTCCATGTTGGTGCCTGGGGGGGTTGGGGTAAAGCCTCTTGACCACACACTGGGTTTGTGGGCTTATTCCAGGGGCAGGCTGAGGGGCAGAGCAAAGGCCGGTCCGAAGGGGACGAAGATGGAGCAGCGGCAGTGGTGCAGTCCCTGTGGGGCATCAGCGCCTGCAGCTCTGGGGTCATCACTCCACTCAGAGTCACTTACCCAAGGCCACACCAGGGCCAGGGAGTTTCTGACCCCCGCCCTGTCACCACCACTCTGCTGCCTTGGTTCACGTGGGCCTGGCAGGAGCCCCAGGACTTACAGCCTAAGGTGGAGCCCGAGGAGGTGTGGTCGGGGTAGCTGTCGGACAGGGAGGTCATCCGGTCGGGGCTGAGCTCCAGGTTCTCCTGCAGCAGGGAGAGGCCAGCCAGGCACAGCTGTGAGAGCCCCTGGCCCAGCGGCCACAGCCAGGAGGCCCACTGGCCCTGGGGCCCTTCATGAGCGTTCGTCCTGAGCTCAGAGCTCCCCGGAGGTACCAGGTTAGGGTGGGTGGGGACACGGAGAAGCTAAGACTGGCAAGAAGGGGGTGACTAGGCTAGATAAGCGTGGTGCCGTCGCACATGCCTGCTGTCGGGCCTCGGTTTCCCACACGCGAAATGGAAATTAGTTCAAGCGTGTAAACTCGGGTGCCACTTCCGTCTCCCAGTATGTGGTGGGGGCGGGGGCATGCAGGGACCAGCCAGGAAATCAAAGCTCCCAGTACTAAGCAAGCTGCCCAGGGCCACTGGGCTTTGGATCCAGGTCTGCTGGACTCTCAGTGCCAGCCACCTCTGCCCTGGCTTGTGCCCACTCACCTTTTCCTCCTCTTCCTCCTCAAGGTCCTCTTCTTTTGAGCTTTCTCGTTTCATCCAAAGGATCTGGGGGGTGGCCTCTTCAACTGTCTCAAGCAAAGGCTCTTCCAGGCTCCAGGAGAGCTGTAGGTCCCGAGCCTTCTGGCGCTCTAACTCCCGTTCCCTGAGCAGCCTGCCACCGGCCCAGGGTGGGGGTCAGCCTCCTTGACTCAGCCTGCCCTCCTCTGGAACCAGACAGTGGCACAGGGAGGCAGCCTGGGCCAGAGGAGCCTTGAACCCAGTTGCTCCCCGCCAGCCTACGGCCACTCCTGAAGCTTACCCCACAAGGTCCTGTGGGCTGCTGACCGCCCCACAGGCCGCTGCAGCTGCAGCCTGGCCAAGTGGGCCACCTGGCTGCCAAGCACCTCCTCCACCGACATGCCCGGGAAGAGGGTCGTCATCAGCATGAACAGCTGCCAAGCAAAGGGCGACCTGAGCCGGGTGTAGGCCGCACAGGGGTGGGAGGCAGGGAGCTGTCTGGGTCCTCTCAGCCTCCCCAGGGCCGGGAGGAAGGATTCTCGACTGTTCCTGCACTCCCCGATCAGGAGGGCTGGCTAGGTCGTCTTTTTTAGTTATTTTTTCTTCGCTATAGGGCATATGTGCTTGCCAGAGAGGGAGGGAAAATGAGAAAGCACTGTGCACCGTGCGGGGGGATGGCCCTGCCACAACTCCTTCTCCATGGATTCTGGGCACATGTACACACACACCCAGGTGTTTTTCTTTTTCTTCTTCTTTCTTTTTTTTTAAGAGAGGTTTTTGCTATGGGGTGGATGCGCTCGCCAGAAAGACAGAGAGGGACAGAGAGACAGAAAGCGAGAAATCACCCCCTGGGGGGGATGGCCCCACGGCAATCCCTTCTCCTCCATTCTCCTCTCGGGATCTTGGGCACGCACGCACACGCGCCCGGCGTGAGTTTAAGCCAGCATTTCCGGGACTCGAACCATGGTCGACTACATGGGAGCCAAGCAACATAGCCATTACGCTAACTGCTGGTCCCCCCAGTGTGTTTTTCAAGCTACCGAGTCAGGGACTTGAACTGCACAGCCTGTGGGAATCCAGCACCATAACCACCACACCATCAGCTGGCCACATTTTTTTTTTTAAATTAGATGTTTGCTATAGGGCACGTGTGCTCACTGGAAAGACAGAAAGCAAGAATCACCTCCCAAGGGATTGGCCACACTGCAGTCCCTTCTCCATTCTCCTCTTAGGGTCTTGGGCACGCACATGCCCAGCATGAGTTTAAGCTGCTGGGTCTGGGACTTGAACCATGGTCAACTATGTGGGAGTCCAGCGACATAACCATTAAGCCACCTACTGGTCCCTGGATTGTTGTTTTTAAGCATGTTTTAAAGAGCCTTTAACCAGGACTAGCAGGAGACCCTGAGAAAGGGATTATTCCTGCAGGACACTGAAGTCTGGAGGAGTCCAGCGATGGGTTCTGGAGCCAGACAGCTCGGGTCTCTAAGCTATGGGCCTGGGGCAAGGGAACTGCCTCCTCTGAGTCTCGCCCTCCTGTCTGTGGTCTGTGTATGGGGTGATGATAATGCTAGCCTGGGGGTGGGGCCAGGTGGAGTGGTGGGAGCCGACCTGGCCGATGTGGTAAAGGCTCAGCACCGGCAACTCTTACTGTTATCAAAGCGGACTTCCTTCAGGGATGGAGGGTCTTTCAGGGCTGAGGGTATCGACTCTGGGCCTGCCCTCCTGGCCTAGCAGGAACCCACCTTTGGTTGGTTGGGGTTGAGGAGCAGGACGGTGGCGACATCCTGTCGGGCTCCAGAAGTGTCCTGCAGGAGCTGTCGGTTCCTGGCCCGGTGCAGGTAGTACTGGGCCTTCTGGGGGTTGTGCTGGATGGCCACGGAGAAGTGGCTCTCTGCCTTCTGGAACTGCCTGCAGGACGCAGAGGGCCCCAGGCTGCTGTGAGTGGGGCCACTGTGTGTGTGTGTGTGTGGGGGGGGTCACAGCACCTGGGCCCCACTGAGGAGCTGGAGAAAACCAGGGCTGGTCTCCCCCCACCCCATTGTCCCTCTCCGCCCCTTCTACCAGCTGTGCTCCGATGGACCAGACACGCAGATGGTGTGCAACCCCTATCATCTTGGGGTAGAGAATGCCTACGCCTGGCAGCCAAAAATGAAAAAATTAATTTGAGTACAAGTAAATCTCAAGTAGCAAAAACAGCTTGAAGAAAAGCAGTATTTAGGGAAAATATGTTTTGCCACATGTAGCAGACAATAAGCCAATATTCCTTTTTAAAAATTTTTATTTATTTATTTACATTTTTGCTATAGGTTATGTGCATTCACTGGAGAGAGGCCGAGAGAGAGGGGGAAAATGAGAAATCATTCCCTGGGGAAATGGCCACACCACAATCCCTTCTCCTCTTGGGATTTTGGGCACATTCCTCTTGGGATTTTGGGCACATATGTGCACACATCGAGTGAGTTTTCAAGCCGCTGGGTCCAGGAGTTGATCCATAAAGTCAGCCGCGTGGGATCCAGCCACCTTGACCTTCATGCTACCTGCTGGCCCTAAGCTAACATTCTTAGTCTATGAAGAACTCTGACAGCAAAAAAATAAAAAAAATTGGGGGTAGGGGAGAGGCCAGCTGGTGGCATGGTAGTTAAGGCGACTGGATCCCACATGGAGGAATGACTATTCAAGGCCCAGACCCTGCGACTGGAAAAACGCACCAGGCACATGCGTATGTGTGTCGAATAGTCTCAAAAATAGGTATTGGAATGACTCACGTTCAGAGTCATAGATTACTGAACATTTAAACTTTTCATGAAAGCGTAATTACAGTAATAATCAGAAAACGTGAAGGCTTTTTAGGAAGACTTAAAAAGTAAATCGGAATTTAGGAGACATCATGGGAGAGGAGGCTCATCCCGATCCCCAGATCCTGGCAGGTGTCTTCCTGCCAGACCCCGCCCCTGGCAGCCCCGGCCACGCCCCCAGCCCTGCCCCGCCCACCGCGGAGACGCAGCCCGCGCACCTGCGCTTGTGCTCGCAGAAGCCCATCTTCTCCTGCAGCAGGCCCATGCGCGTGTGTGCGCCCTCGTCCCGCGGGCTCAGCGCCAGCGCCTGCTGGTAGTCCGCCTCGGCAAAAGCCAGGTTGCCCAGCTGGAAGAAGCAATCTAGGCCCCAGAGGCAGGGGAAAGGGGGTGCTGAGTGGGCTCCCAAATCCCAGCGCCCAGGAGTGCAACCAGCCCCGTGGAGAGACCTGAAACTGGTGGACTAATGCCCACAGGCCATCAGGCTCCCCTACAGTTCTCTGTGTCTGGGCACAGTTCCAGCTGCCTGATAATTAGCATTAGAATATATATATATATATTATTTTTAAATTTGATCAGAGAGAAAGGGAAAGTGAGAAAGTGAGCTGCCAGGTCTGACTCCGTGGCCAGTCATGTGGGAGTCCAGCGCACCAGCCACCGAGCCACCTGCCGGCCCTCTGATTCTCAGCGTTTTATGGAAACTGCAGGGTGTCTAAGGCAGCATCTCCTGTGGGTCCTGGGACACTCGAATGTCCCCTTTCCCGTGCTTCCTCCCTCCCATCCTCCCTCCCTCCGGGCCTCAGGTGCTAGCGGGCCTTAGAGCTGGGAGGCGCCCCGCAGCCCCTGGCTGGCCCCTCTCACCACCCCGGTTGATGTAGAGGCCCTTCTCCCGCTGCTCGTCCTTGAGGGCCTTGTTGAGCAGCAGCACGCCCTCCTGATAGGCGCCCTGTGTGTAGCAGTGCACAGCGAAGTCGTTGTAGGCCAGCAGCAGCTGCCGCTGGGCCTGCTGCACCATGTCCTCCTGGCTGTCGCTCATCATGTCCAGCGCCTTCAAGAAGTCCTCCACCGCGCTGTCGAACTCCTGGAGTCGGCGGTACATGGTGCCCCTATTGGGGAGGGTATGGTGGATGGCAGGGAGGAACATGAGGGCCAAGGTGCACCCTCCACCAGTGAGCGTCTGTGTAAGTCACTGGCCACTCTGGGTCTTCTGACCCAGGAAACGTCGGGGACCACCTCCTGCCCCAGGTCTGTCATGGGGGTTGGCTGTGAATCACTGCTCAACTTGCTCATCACTGGTCATTTTTTTTTTTTTCAAAAGTAGCTTCTCTCTCTTTTTGTGAGCCACTCTCCATTAAGGCTTTTAACCCACACTGAGAAAAGCCAGGGTCCGGGAGGTTAAATGGCCTGAATCACGTGAAGTCCTCAGGGGGCTGCATTCGAATCTGTCTCACGCGCTGAGCTGGGCTGAGCCTCCAGGCATGCACTGTGTAGCAGGCCTGCGGTTCTTGGTCAGCTGGAAGCTGCTGCCTGCCCCTCATTCAGGAGCAGTAACCGAGCAGTAACCAAGACCACGTCTGTGAGGTCCTGACCCCACCAGGAGGCAAAGGGGCTCTTAGAGGTTAGATGGGGGAGGAAACTGGCTTGCAGAAGGTTGAGGCTCCCTAGACCACCCAGCAAGCCAGGTAGGGCAGGACCAGCACCCCAAGGCCAGCCCTGCCCCACCATACCGGAAGAGGAAGAGGTTGGGGTCCAGAGGGTTGTTCTCGATGGCGCAGTTGATGCGCTGCAGCGCGAGCTGCAGCTTGCCCTGCACGGCCAGGGCCCCGGCCTCCCGGTGCGCCTGCTGGGACTGCTCCACCATCGTCTTGAGCAGCACCCTGGCCTGTGGATGCTTGGGATCCCACAGCAAGGCGCTATGCAGGTCTTGGTAGCAGAGGTCAGGCTGCAAGGGATCGGGGTGGCATCGGGGTGCAGGCCATCACGCAAGCCCTACTATGCCCAAGGGGGCAGGGAGAGCAGGCTCCAGGTCTGTAGGGGCCTTTGTGTGTGTGTGTGTGTGTTTTGAAGTTTTTTGCTATAGGGCGCATGTGCTTGCCAGAGAGACAGAAAGCAAGAAATTACTGCCCAGAGGGGATGAGCACATCATAATCCCTTTTCCTCCATTCTCCTTTTTTAGGATTTTGTACATGCAAGCACATGTGCCCGGCGTGAGTTTTAAGCCACTGGGTCTAGGACTTGAACTGCGGTCGACTACGTGCGAGTCCAGCAACATAACTGTTACACCAACTGCTGGTCCCCTGTAGAGTTTTTCCTGTGGGCAGGCTGGCATTAAACCATCTCTTCTCTGGGCCCCCCACATTGCTATTCCACCTTTTCTGCCCTTGGAAGGAGGCAGAGAGCATTGGGGGAAAATCCCATCTCAGGTTCTAGCCCTGCTGGCCACTTTGCAGATGCGACGTCAGTGTACCAGGCTGGCTGTGGTGGTTTCTGTTGATACTGCTGCCTTGAAGGGCCTGTGAGCCTGCTCCGAGGGAGGGGAGGGCAGCTCCTGTGACTGTGGTCTCCTCCCCTGTGACCCCTCTTGCACCTCCAACCTTTATGTCTAGGATAGCTCTGACCACAAACAGATTGAGACCTGGGTGTGTGCCGAAAACATCCCCGGGCAAATACTTTCCACTGACGTGCAGGTCAATCAGTCAGTCAACAAACAGTGTTAGCAAACACCCTGTGTCCTGTAGGGTGGTGAGTTGGAGGGTGAACAGGACAACATGGACAGCAGGTGTGAGTGGAAATCAGGAGGGGAAATGGGAGAAGCTAGGAGCAGGGCTTGGGAGTAGGTGGTCTTGGGCTCATGGGCAGCGCCACTGAAAAACTGGCTGTCTGACCCCAGGCAGGTCACCATGAAAGAGGACAGGGGCCTGCATTGACCTTAAGGGCTACTGTGAGCCTGGAAGATGAACATGCCCAGCAGGGGCTGAGGGGCGCCCGTCAGTGCCAATACCAACGCAGGTCCCCAGCCCTTCGGGGACCCTGCCACTGCACCTCTGCAGGGCTCCGAAGCCCAGCCCCTTGGGGACAGCGAGAGAAGTCCCGGCCCCTCCCTGCAGGTTGCAGGCTCATCTTTCCAGCCCCCTAACCTGGCGAGAACTGGGGAGAACTGCCCCACCCGACCCTCTTTCTTCCACTGGGAGCCAGAGCCGGGCACCCCCCTCTGGACCCTTCTCCCACAGCCAGCCCCAGCCACACTCTGGAGCTGACTGCGGAAGGGCAGTGGAACTTACCCACTCCTTGCCGCCTTGGGGCCGGCTTCCCTTCCCACTGTGTGTGTCCTCTCCCACGGCATGGTGCCCAGCCTCCTCCCAGCCTCCCTGCCTTGTGGCCTCCAGTCCTGCCCCCTCCAACCCACACTCCCAGGGCAGCCTGAAGGGTCCTTCTAAAGCCTGTGACCCCAGGGAGCCCCCTTCTGAGGCCTGGAAGACCTGGGCCCTCAATGCCCTCTCATACTTGCAGCCCCCTCTGCCCTGCCAGCATCCTCCCCAACTCCAGCTCTTCTCCTGACCCTCCATGCCTCACTTCCTCCACCAGACCCAAACTCCCTTGTCCCCCCTCCCTGCTTCCTCCATTCGACCCCAACTCGCTTGCCCTCAAGTCATCCAGTACTGTGCTGCTGTGCCCAGTCCCTGAGTGGTGGGGAGGGGAGTGCTTGGTGAATGTTTGAGCAGGGCCAGCGGGCAGCGCAGAGGTTAGGGTGCTGGATCCCGCATGACGAGCTGCGCCAGGCCAGGGCCCAGCAGTTTGAGAATCACGCCGGGCGCGTGTGCATGCGTGCCCCAAATCCCAAGAGGAGAATGGAGGAGAAGGGACTCGGTGTGGCCATCCCCACCGGGGTTGACTTCTCACTTTCCTTCTCTGTCTCTCCCTGGCAAAGGCATGCACATGTACCCTATGGCAAAACTGAAAAAAAGAAAGAGGTGAACAGGAAAGAAAGAGGGGAAGGAGGGGAAGGAGGAGAGGGAGAGAGGAAGAAGAGAAGCATGAAGGGGGGGGAGGAGAATGGGTCTCCCTGGACTGTGGGGAGACCATCTGCTCAGGGCCGTCTCCCCCAGGCTGCGAGTTCCATCAGCACAGGGTGACCTGGGTCCCTCACCTTGTGGTTTCCACAGGGCTCAGTGAGTCCTGGCACAGAGCCAGAACTGAGCGAAGACCAGCTACCTGACTGGGTAGGCCAGTGGTCGGGGCCCAGGCAGGGTCTCTGCCCTGAGAGGACAGCGCCCACGGCACTGCGGAGGTGTGACTTCTGAGCTGACAGCTCTGTCTCCTCCTGTAGTCTCGGGGTGCACTGGGGGCCCTCGGGGGGGTGCACCTTCTTTCTCTACCTTCTGGAAGAAGTTGTAGAGCCTGGCTCGGAGGATGTAGATGTCGGCGTTGACTGTGCCCCCCTTAATCTCCTTAGTGACGAGTGACAAGCAGTCGTGATGCCGTCTGAGGGCCAGGAGACAGGCCATGCTGTGGGCAGAGGGCAAACAGTGCTCCCTGTCTGCCAGCGGGGTGGCAGGAAGGGGCTCTCAGGGCTGGAGGGGTACCACACTCACCATCGGTACCGAAAACTGGGGTTCTCGGGCTGGAGCTCGGCAGCTTGGGAGAAGATTTTCAGGGCTTCCATGAATTCGCAATGCTCCAACAGGTACTGGCCCTGGGACACAGGGGACAGTTAGTTCTGCACTCCTCGGTGACAGGGGGCTGCACTGGGGCAAAGGGGAGAGCGGTGCAAGACAGAAACAGAGCCTTTTAGATATGGGAGAGAGTCTGAGACAGCGATGGGAGAACGACAGAGCTGGGAAGAGATGGCAAGAAACAGCAGGAAATGCACAGCTGAGAGAGCAACAGAGACAGAGACCGAGAGAGACAGGGACCCTGGTGGCAGACGAGAACAGCAGCACTAACAGAACAGGTGCACCCTGGGCCAGCGCTCCAGCCCTCCCCATCCCCCTTTTGGATGAAGAAACTGAGGCTCAGAGAGGTGAAGTGGCTTCCCCAAGATCACACAGGAAATGGCAGTGCAGGACATAGGTCCCCAACAGACAGACAAACATGTGGTATGAGTGCCTTGAATGTTTCATTTTTTTAATTTTTAAAGAATTATTTTATTTTTAATTTGACCAGAGAGGAATAGAGAGAGAGAGAGAGAATGAGAAAGCCAGCCACCAGGTCCGGGACTCAAACCACAATCGGCCATGTGGGAGTCCAGTGCCCTTAACCACCATGCCATCTGCCAGCCCCGACCTGAATGTTTCTTTTAAGGATTGAGTCGTTTTGGGGCCAGCAGGTGGCGTGGTGGTTAGGGCACTGAACTCCCACGTGGCTGACTGCAGTGTGAGACCCAGACCTGGCAGTGTGCTTTCTTACCTTACCTTTCTTTCTCTCTCTCTGACTTTCTCTGGTCAAATTTTAGAAAATAATAATAATGGGGGGCCAGCAAGTGGTGTGATGGTTAACGGCACTGGACTCCCACGTGGCCGACTGAGGTTCGAGTCCCGGACCTGGCGACTTGCTTTCTCACTTTCTCTCTCCCTCTCGCTCTGTCCCTCTCTGCTCAAAAGTAAATAAATAAATAAATAAAAACTTAAATAAAATAATTATTAAAAAAATAAGGATTTCGACCACTGAAGACCCTCTGCCCAGACTTCACCCTCCTGCTCCCCAGGTCTAGCCAGGAGCCAGGTCAGAGCACCCCACTCATTCTCTTCTCTCTCTCTATACACACACACACGCCTATATATATGTAATTAAAAAATGTTAATCTTTGCTCTCTGCCGCTCTTTCGTCTTTCTAATTCTTACCTTTCCCCCTGCGCCCATCAGATAAGCCAATCAGCAGCCATCTATGAGTTCTTTTTGGGGGAGAGGTTTTATTTATTGATTTATTTATTTAATTCCATTTGTTATTATTATTATTTTTTATTTGACCACCAGAGAGAGAGAGAAAGGGAAAGTGAGAAAGCAAGCCACAAGGTCCGGGACTTGAACCCTGCAGGAATCCAGCGGGAATCCAGTGGGAATCCAGCGCCCTTATCCACCGCACCGCCTGCCAGCCCCATGGAGAGGTTTTTGCAACGGGGCGTGGACACTCTTCCGAAGGACAGAGAGAGACAGAGACCAAAAGTGAGAAATCACCCCCCAGGGGGGATGCCATGCCACAATCCCTTCTCCTCCATTCTCCTCTCAGGATCTTGGGCACGCACGCACAATGCCCAGCGTGAGTTCAAGCCACCAGGTCTGGGACTCGAACCACGGTTGACTACATGGGAATCCAGCAACACACCCACCACACTAACTGCTGGTCCTACCATCTATGAGTTCTAAGTGGCCCCATTTGCCGTGCAGTTTTTGTTTTTTGAAAACAAAAATTTTTTCTTTTTTGTATTGTTTTTGTCTTTTTTTCCCCTCTTCTTTTTTTCTATTCCTTTTTCTTTTCTTTTTACCTTTCTCACTTTTCTGCTCAGCCTCCACACACTGATTTTCTAGACAAGTCTAGCAAGATGCTCAGCAGCCAAATAGCTTAATACTTTTAGGGTTCGATTAACCCTCAATTTTCATTGAATCGGCTGTACAAAGGGAGCAAAACAGTACTGTTTACAGACTACAGTCACCTCCTGCATTCCCCTGAATGCTAAGGTTTAACTCCAAAAAACAGGAAAAAACATATAATCCATTAGACCACCAGACACCACCACAGAGACACAAGAAATATGAGAAACCAAGAAAATATTTTTCCTCTAATGGAGAAGAATAACACCTCTTCCTCCACAAAGAATTTAAGGGAACTCATGGAAATGTCAGATAAAAGCATTTAAAATATTCATAGTGACAAAGCTAACAGAGATGCAGGAGAATAGAGACAATGAACTCCAGAAGATGCAGGAGAAAAGAAACACCGGGTTCCAGGAGGTGAGGAAGGTCTTGCACGATCTGAAGGAGGAGACACACATCATAAAAATAAAGGAATCAAACGGGATTGTTAGAGATAAAGGCTCTAATACAGGAAATAAAAACTTCCATTGCAAATATCAAAAGCAGATTAGATCATGCAGAAGATCGAACCTCAGGTGTAGAAGATAGAACCTCTGACCTAGAAAAATTCACCAAAAAGACTGAGAAAATAACTTAAAAATATGGGAGTAACATACAAGTAATACCAGATACCATTAAATACCCAAACATTCGGCATCCCAGAAGGTGAAGAAATCAAGGCATTGATAATCTATTCCATAAAATCCTGGAAGAAAACCTTCCGAACCTAGAGCGGCACTCAAATACCCAGACTCAAGAAATACAAAGGACCCCACACAGACTCAACCAAGAAGATCTTCCCCAAGGCACATCATAGCCAGATTGACCAAAACCACAGACAGAGACAAGATTCTAAAATTGGCAAAAGAGAAATGTCAAGTTACTCTCAAAGGCTATCCCACAAGACTAATGTTGGACCTTGCAGCGGAAACAATACAAGCAAGGAAAGAGAAGATATACTCAAAATGTTAAGTGAAAAACAATTTCAACCAAGAATATTATACCTAGCAAGATTATCTCTCAGATGGGAAAAAAAGACAAAAACATTCTCAAATAAATAAAACCTGAAAGAATTTACCCACGCCATACCAGCTCTTGAAGAAGTGCTGAAGGGAGTGCTGTACTGGGAAAACTACAGTTGGACACACAGGAATAAGAGTACAGAAAACAACCAAGGGAATGGCCAGCCTAATGGTAGGCACGAGTCTGGAGCTGAACATTAACTCCCAGAGTTTAGATGGAAAAATCAGACCTCAGCCACACTGCAAATTCAACAGAAGAGACATTAATTACGTGAGTCTGAACCAATGAAACAGAATTTTTTTACTTTAGACTAAAACGTTACTGATTTTCTTCGATGCTTTCATTTCCATATTTATGAATTTTTGTCTTCTCTTCAAATGCTGATAGGTTCATCTACCTAGCATTTGAACTGAAAACTGAATCCTAACCTTTTTCCTGGCTTTAATTTTTTAAAAAGAATTATTTAATTTTGGGACCAGCAGTTAGCGTAATGGCTATGTCACTGGACTCCCACGTAGTCGACCGCAGTTCACGTCTTGGACCCAGTGGCTTAAAACTCATGCCAGGCACGTGTGCGTGCGTGCCCAAGATCCCGAGAGGAGAAGGAATTGCGGCGTGGCCAACCCCCCTGGGGGGTGATTTCTCGCTCTCTGTCTCTCTGTCTCTTTCTGACTGGTGAATGCACGCACCCTATAGCAAAAATCTCTCAAAAAAAAGAATTATTTATTTTATTTATTCATTAATTTATTTTTAATTTGATCAGAGAGAGAGAGAGAGAGGAAGCAAGAAAGCAAGCCACCAGATCTGCGACTTGAACCATGGTCAGCCATGTGGGAGTGTCTAGTGCCTTAACCATCACGCCACCTGCTGGCCCCCTGGCTTTAAGTCTTAAGGAAATTTCTCTTAATAGTTTTTT
>NW_006159896.1:2003521-2007463 GCF_000334495.1 Tupaia belangeri chinensis
TGGCGACTTGTGTTCTCGCTTTCTCTCTCCCTCTCGCTCTGTCCCTCTCTGCTCAAAAGTAAATAAATAAATAAATAAAAACTTAAATAAAATAATTATTAAAAAAATAAGGATTTCGACCACTGAAGACCCTCTGCCCAGACTTCACCCTCCTGCTCCCCAGGTCTAGCCAGGAGCCAGGTCAGAGCACCCCACTCATTCTCTTCTCTCTCTCTATACACACACACACGCCTATATATATGTAATTAAAAAATGTTAATCTTTGCTCTCTGCCGCTCTTTCGTCTTTCTAATTCTTACCTTTCCCCCTGCGCCCATCAGATAAGCCAATCAGCAGCCATCTATGAGTTCTTTTTGGGGGAGAGGTTTTATTTATTGATTTATTTATTTAATTCCATTTGTTATTATTATTATTTTTTATTTGACCACCAGAGAGAGAGAGAAAGGGAAAGTGAGAAAGCAAGCCACAAGGTCCGGGACTTGAACCCTGCAGGAATCCAGCGGGAATCCAGTGGGAATCCAGCGCCCTTATCCACCGCACCGCCTGCCAGCCCCATGGAGAGGTTTTTGCAACGGGGCGTGGACACTCTTCCGAAGGACAGAGAGAGACAGAGACCAAAAGTGAGAAATCACCCCCCAGGGGGGATGCCATGCCACAATCCCTTCTCCTCCATTCTCCTCTCAGGATCTTGGGCACGCACGCACAATGCCCAGCGTGAGTTCAAGCCACCAGGTCTGGGACTCGAACCACGGTTGACTACATGGGAATCCAGCAACACACCCACCACACTAACTGCTGGTCCTACCATCTATGAGTTCTAAGTGGCCCCATTTGCCGTGCAGTTTTTGTTTTTTGAAAACAAAAATTTTTTCTTTTTTGTATTGTTTTTGTCTTTTTTTCCCCTCTTCTTTTTTTCTATTCCTTTTTCTTTTCTTTTTACCTTTCTCACTTTTCTGCTCAGCCTCCACACACTGATTTTCTAGACAAGTCTAGCAAGATGCTCAGCAGCCAAATAGCTTAATACTTTTAGGGTTCGATTAACCCTCAATTTTCATTGAATCGGCTGTACAAAGGGAGCAAAACAGTACTGTTTACAGACTACAGTCACCTCCTGCATTCCCCTGAATGCTAAGGTTTAACTCCAAAAAACAGGAAAAAACATATAATCCATTAGACCACCAGACACCACCACAGAGACACAAGAAATATGAGAAACCAAGAAAATATTTTTCCTCTAATGGAGAAGAATAACACCTCTTCCTCCACAAAGAATTTAAGGGAACTCATGGAAATGTCAGATAAAAGCATTTAAAATATTCATAGTGACAAAGCTAACAGAGATGCAGGAGAATAGAGACAATGAACTCCAGAAGATGCAGGAGAAAAGAAACACCGGGTTCCAGGAGGTGAGGAAGGTCTTGCACGATCTGAAGGAGGAGACACACATCATAAAAATAAAGGAATCAAACGGGATTGTTAGAGATAAAGGCTCTAATACAGGAAATAAAAACTTCCATTGCAAATATCAAAAGCAGATTAGATCATGCAGAAGATCGAACCTCAGGTGTAGAAGATAGAACCTCTGACCTAGAAAAATTCACCAAAAAGACTGAGAAAATAACTTAAAAATATGGGAGTAACATACAAGTAATACCAGATACCATTAAATACCCAAACATTCGGCATCCCAGAAGGTGAAGAAATCAAGGCATTGATAATCTATTCCATAAAATCCTGGAAGAAAACCTTCCGAACCTAGAGCGGCACTCAAATACCCAGACTCAAGAAATACAAAGGACCCCACACAGACTCAACCAAGAAGATCTTCCCCAAGGCACATCATAGCCAGATTGACCAAAACCACAGACAGAGACAAGATTCTAAAATTGGCAAAAGAGAAATGTCAAGTTACTCTCAAAGGCTATCCCACAAGACTAATGTTGGACCTTGCAGCGGAAACAATACAAGCAAGGAAAGAGAAGATATACTCAAAATGTTAAGTGAAAAACAATTTCAACCAAGAATATTATACCTAGCAAGATTATCTCTCAGATGGGAAAAAAAGACAAAAACATTCTCAAATAAATAAAACCTGAAAGAATTTACCCACGCCATACCAGCTCTTGAAGAAGTGCTGAAGGGAGTGCTGTACTGGGAAAACTACAGTTGGACACACAGGAATAAGAGTACAGAAAACAACCAAGGGAATGGCCAGCCTAATGGTAGGCACGAGTCTGGAGCTGAACATTAACTCCCAGAGTTTAGATGGAAAAATCAGACCTCAGCCACACTGCAAATTCAACAGAAGAGACATTAATTACGTGAGTCTGAACCAATGAAACAGAATTTTTTTACTTTAGACTAAAACGTTACTGATTTTCTTCGATGCTTTCATTTCCATATTTATGAATTTTTGTCTTCTCTTCAAATGCTGATAGGTTCATCTACCTAGCATTTGAACTGAAAACTGAATCCTAACCTTTTTCCTGGCTTTAATTTTTTAAAAAGAATTATTTAATTTTGGGACCAGCAGTTAGCGTAATGGCTATGTCACTGGACTCCCACGTAGTCGACCGCAGTTCACGTCTTGGACCCAGTGGCTTAAAACTCATGCCAGGCACGTGTGCGTGCGTGCCCAAGATCCCGAGAGGAGAAGGAATTGCGGCGTGGCCAACCCCCCTGGGGGGTGATTTCTCGCTCTCTGTCTCTCTGTCTCTTTCTGACTGGTGAATGCACGCACCCTATAGCAAAAATCTCTCAAAAAAAAGAATTATTTATTTTATTTATTCATTAATTTATTTTTAATTTGATCAGAGAGAGAGAGAGAGAGGAAGCAAGAAAGCAAGCCACCAGATCTGCGACTTGAACCATGGTCAGCCATGTGGGAGTGTCTAGTGCCTTAACCATCACGCCACCTGCTGGCCCCCTGGCTTTAAGTCTTAAGGAAATTTCTCTTAATAGTTTTTTATTTTGATCTATTAAAACTAAAACTTTTTTTGAAATAAAAAAAAAAGGCATTAAAGGGACCAGCAGTTGGCATAATGGCTATGTTGCTGGACTCCCATGTAGTCGACTGTGGTTCAAGTCCTGGACCTGGTGGCTTGAACTCACGCCGGGTGCATGTGCATGCGTGCCCAAGATCCCGCGGGGAGAATGGAGGAGAAGGGATTGTGCCATGGCCATCCCCACTGGGGGGGTGATTTCTGGCTTTCTGTCTCTCTGTCTCTCTCTCTCTCTGTCTTTGAGGTGAATGAGCGCACACACCCTATAGCAAAAACCTCTCCAAATACAAAAAGCATTAATAATACCTACTAATACCTATTTAATGACTGCAGTAAGCTATATAGCCCCAGTGAGGTGCTACTTTATAGGATGTTCACTTTACTCACTGAGGTTTAAGCCTAGAGTCAGACATGCATTCATAAATATGTATATATCAGCTGTGCTTGTTATTGAAAGTCTTTAAATCAATTAAGATTTTTAGTGAACCAATAAAATGTGGGAGGAAAAGGCATGAGAAACAACTGTATATACCAGAAATAGTGTAGGAAGAGAGGTGGAACTGGCAGAGGGTGAGAGGCAGGGAATCAAGGTGTGGGGGGGAAGCAAAAGATATAAGAAACAAGAAATAGAAAATCAGTTATTGATGATAACACGTATGGTTATATCCTTGATTGAGCCACTATACAATGTATGCTGGATGGAAAATCTCATTTTGTATACTGTACTGATGTACAGTGAATTACTGAAAATTAATTAATTAAAAATATAAGAATAATTTTTTTTAAGAATTATTTTATTTTACTTATTCATTATTATCATTATTATTTTCCAGTTTGATCAGAGAGAGACAGAGAGAGAGAGGGAGGAAGTGAGAAAGCAAGCCACCAGGTCCGAGACTTGAACCATGGTCGGCCATGTGGGAGTCCAGCGCCTTTAACC
>NW_006159896.1:2007586-2013888 GCF_000334495.1 Tupaia belangeri chinensis
GGTCACGCCGCAATCCCTTCTCCTCCATTCTCCTCTCAGGATCTTGGGCACGCACGCACACATGCCTGGTGTGAGTTTTAAGCCACCGGGTCCAGGACTCAAACTGTGGTTGACTACGTGGGAGTCCAGCGACATAGCCATTATGCTAACTGCTGGTCCAATAATTTTAAACTTAAATAAATTCTAAAATAATCAAAACAAAAAATAGGTCATGTATCCTACAGTAAAAAATAATAAAATAAATAATTATGTAAAAAGAATTGAGCAGGTTTTTTTTAAAGAATTTTTTATTTACCCTTTTTTTAGGAAGGTTTTTGCTATAGGGTATGTGTGCTTCCTGGAGAGAAAGCAGGAAATCACTGCCCCCCGGGGGGGATGACCATGCCACAATTCCTTCTCCTCCAATCTCCTCTCAGGATTTTGGGCACACACACACGTACAGTGTGAGTTTGAAGCCACTGGGTCTGGGACTTGAACTACAGTCAAATATGTGGGCTTCCAGTGACGTAACCATGACACCATCTGCTGGTCCCAATTATTATTAGTATTTTTTAATTTGCTATAAGGCACGTGTGCTCACCAAAGAGCGGGAAAGTGAGAAAGCAAGCCACCAGGATCAGCAATGTGGGAGTCCAGCTCCCTAATCACCACGCCACTTGCTGGCCCTAAGAACGGATTAGTTTTTGTGTGTGCATGCCCCAAACCCAGGAGGTGAATGGAGGAGAAGGGTTTGCAGGTGTGGCCATTTCCCTGCAGGATGATTTCTCACGTCCCCTCCGTCTCTCGCTGGTGAGTGTATGTGGCCTATGGCAAGAACCTTTTGAAAAGAAAGAAAGAAAGAAAGAAAGATGGTGCAGTCCGCAGCATACTGAACTGCAGTGCTGGAACCACAAGATCCACAAGTGGCTGGCTGGCATGAGATGCTGGGCGCGGGCACACACGCCCGAGAGCTTGGTGAGCAGAGGGCCAGAGGAAGGGATCACAGCGTGACCAGCCCCTGAGCTGTCTCCCTCTCTCTCTCTCTCTCTCTCCCTTGCTTGTGTGCGCATGCCCGTGCTGGCTATCATGAAGAAAATAGCAATAAAACTTAAAAGAAAAAGACATCTAAGCCACCACAATGGGAGGAAATGAGGACTTTGTGGGTACTTCATAGTTGTTTTTTTTTTTTTTTCAGTCACAGGGCACATGCGCTTGCTGGAGAGAAACAGAGACAGAAAGTAAGAAATCATTCTGGGGCGGGGGTGGTGGTGGGGGAAGGCCACACCACAATCCCTGCTCCTCCACTCTCCTCTTGGAATTTTGGGCATGCACGCACATGTGACTGGTGACTGGTGTGATTTTAAAGCTACTGGGTCTGGAACTTGAACTGTGGTCAGCCATGTGGAGTCCAGCACCGTAACCACCACACCACCTACTGGCCTAGTTGAACACTGTTTATACCTTGAATTGCAAATAGAGGGTCACTGTCGCCATTTCAGGGCTTAGAACCTCTAGTGCCTAGATATGTGCTTGCCCAGTGTGAGAGCCCTCGGCTTCGTGCAGCCAGCAAACTGAAGTCAAGTACGTTTGGAAAGTCAGCTCCTCGGTCACATCAGCCACATACTGAGGGCTCCACAGTTCCATGTGGCCAGTAGCCACCATATGGGACAGTGAAGAGTAGGTCACTGTCATTATTGCAAAATTCTATTGGACACAATGGCCAAAGTTTCTCTACTCTGACAGTAAACCTACTTGGGAGGTGAGAAGAGCAGCAGGTGTGGACGCAGGGACAGGGACAGGGACAGGGAGGTCCCAGGGAGACGGAGCTGGTTCTAGAACAAGGCGAACCCGCCATATCTTGGAATGGGTGGGCCTGGGAATAAGGTGGGTGCCTTGCAGGGGCCTCAGGTAGCCCCAGGCACCTGCAGGTAAAGCACGAAGGTGAGCCGTTCCAGGTACTTGCTGTCTGGCTGGAAGGAGTAGGCCCGGCGTAGGTTCTGGGCGGCCGAGGAGAAGTCACAGAGCTGGATGTAGGCCTCGGCCCGTAAGGCGTAGAAGTCTACCTAAGGGTGATGAAACCAGCTGCTGTCCCCTCCCCACCGGCCACCCCTCAGGACAGGGGAGGACTCTGCCTCCTTGAGACTTGATGCTCAGTTACCAGTGGGACCTGGTGGCCTGCCAGGTGTGACAGTGAGGGAAAAGTGTGTACCAGCAACTGCCCATGCCCACCCAGGCTCTCCCTCTCACCAGCTGGGAGTCCAGGTGGAGGGCACGGGAGAAGAATAGCACAGCCATCTCCCAGTCCCCATGCTCCAAGCACTCCTGGCCTCGATGGTAGCTGTGGAGCAGAGGAGTACGGACAGAGACTGGCCCTGACCCTGGACCAGTCCACTACATCCCACTGGGTTCAGGGTAGGGGAGATGGGAGGAGGAGTAGTCAAGAGAAGAGGCTGGAGGGTGGGCAGAGACCCAGTGAGAGCAGGCGGGCACTGTCAGAGCTTATCTAGGCCATCAGCCTTTTACCTCTGGGGTGGAGGGGCCCCGTTACTGAGGCCCAGAGTAACTGGGCAAGGCAAGACAGCATGTATTGGCCATGTGGGGCCGAGACTGGGACCCTGGGTAAGGTGGTCACTCACTACTCTCTGACTTTGAGAGGCACCGTTAGCCCTGTGACCTTTGGTTTTACATTATCGAAGCCCTGGAACACCTGGCTGGTCCCAAAGATGCGCTGCAGTGTCCCCTTCGGGACTGGAAACACCCATGGCTTTGGGATGGTCTGTGAGGAGTCCTGGTCAAGCTCCAGGGCATCCTAGAACCGAGGGCAGCAAGCTGGAGCAGGCCGCAGGGCAGCCTCCATCCCCTACACTCTCCCCAGGTATTTTCCAGGGTGGAGGAAGTAGTCCTGGTAGGAGGCGCACACACTCCAGAACCAGTCCGGTGGCATACCCAGCCCTGTCCCTCGGTCCCGACTGAGGTTAGTGATGAGGGTGCTCATGCTCACACCACCCTCTGCTCTCTCAGGGCCTTCCCAGCTCCACCTCAAACTCTCAACGTTGCTAGCTAAGGCACTGCCCAAGGTCTCAGGCTTTGGGGGTCCTGATGCCTCTTGGAAATCTATGACCCCTCACGCCCAGCAGGCCACATGGAGCACACCACCTGGCTTCTGCCCAGGCTTTCCCACCTTGGGAGGTCACCTTTCCCACCAGCTACCCAAGTGGGGTACTTAACACCTACATCAATTCCACTCCCTCAAGATCTCTCAGACCCCTCCTCTTCTCTCACCCCCAAATGACACCTTTGCCTGGACACCAGCTCTGGCCACCCTGCCTTCCTCCCTAGGTCCACACATCCGGAGCCCTCCTTTCTCTGCTCAGGGGCCAGGGCCACCCCTGAACTGCACCCCTACCCTAGCTTCTCCCGCACTTCAGACGTGTCCTGAAAACCCAGCCTTGGTTTCCCTCCCTGACCCTCTGCCTTTGCTCCAGGCCGCACCTCGCAGGAGTCTGCCATCAGGTCCCTTCCAGGAAGACCTGGGGGCCTGAGCCAAGCGGCTCACTGCTCCTACCCTGACGTTGCTAAGTAGCATCTCCAAGACGCCCGAAGGCTCCGCCCCCTGACCACGCCCCCGGGAACCAAGTGTTCGAACCGGAAGGAGGTTAGAAGACTTACTAGCTGGGGAGGCTGAGGCGTACATGGCAGACGGAGTTACCGGGTTTCTCCTGCGAGGCAGGACCACATTAGGTTCCCGCCTCCCAAACCGAAAGTTAAGCAAGGGCTCCAAGTTTCGCATAAACCCCGCGGGGACACGGTGACGCCGCGCCGCGGAATGCGCTCGGACACCTCCACCGCCCCGCCGCTTCCGCCCTTCGGAAGCATGGCGGCCGCGCGGCTCAGTTCTGATTGGATGTTGGAGGCCGCTCTGAACAGATGGCGATGCGATTGGCCGCAGGCTGGCTGACGTCAGAGGCGGAGTCCGGGCCTGAATGGGGACAACATGCCGCCGTCCGGCCTCTTGGGCTCTAGGCTGTGGCTGAGTCGGGCCATGAGCCGGTGTGTTTTGGAGCCTCGTCCTCCGGGGAAGCGGTGGCTGGTGAGTGGATTAGGGCGGTGATGTAGGGGTCTCGGACCCTAACTCCAGTTCTGCCATTGTCTCTCGGGCAGTTCCCCAAGTTCCTTCTCAGTTTTCTTACCAGGAAAGTGGGTCCAGTACTCGACGAGCTTCAGACTCCCAGGAACTCCGCTCTGCACTAGGGTGCCCTGCCTCCGCCCCCACCCCGCGTCTTCTGGAGTCTGGGGATTTCTGGGACCCATCTTCATGCTCCTTTCTCACTCCAGCCCTGCCCTGTTTCCCCTTCTTTGCTTTGGGCCCCTGGAGAAGCGATGGTGATTGGAGATGGCAAGAGTTGTCGGGCCTGTTTCCTGATGTCGCCCGCAGGTGGCTGGCCTGGGGAACCCCGGACTGCCAAGCACGCGACACAGCGTGGGTATGGCGGTGCTGGGGCAGCTGGCGCGGAGGCTCGGTGTAGCAGAGAGCTGGGAGCGGGACAGGCGCTGCGCGGCCGACCTCGCTCTGGCCCCGCTTGGGGATGCCCAGCTGGTCCTACTCCGGCCAAGGCGGCTCATGAATGCCAATGGGCGCAGCGTGGCCCGGGCCGGTGAGTTGTTGGTGCCTGGGGTGTGTTTGGTGGGAGGACACAGGGACCAGAAAGGGGCTCTGGTGGACAGACCTGTTGGTTCATCCCCAAGTGTCTGCGGAGCACCAGATGCTGCAGACCTTGGGTATCTGTGGGAGCCTGTGGTTCTTTATGAGCGGAGTAGGGCCAGTCGTGGCCCCTATTTAACCCCCAGGGCAGCACCCCTGGGCAGGTGGGCAGTAGCCAGACCCACGGTTTCCCTGTGCCAAGCGGAGCTGTTCGGGCTGACTGCCGAGGAGGTCTACCTGGTGCATGATGAGCTGGACAAGCCCCTGGGGAAACTGGCTCTGAAGCTGGGTGGCAGCGCCAGGTGAGGCCCCCTAGCTTTCAGGGTTGGGGTGAGGACACCAGCCTGCTGGTGGGGCGAAGCAGGGCTGCTGATCCAGGGACACACTAACTGCCCCACATCTCCCTTGAAGAGGTCACAATGGAGTCCGTTCCTGTATCAGCTGCCTCAACTCCAACGTGAGTCTGCCTCTGCCCTGCCCTGGTTGGATGGCCAGCATGGGTCCTCAGCACTCCTGGCTGCAACTCCCCGGGCCCTCTGCCTCCCCACAGGCAATGCCGAGGCTGCGAGTGGGCATCGGGCGCCCCACGCACCCTGATGCCGTGCAGGCCTACGTGCTGGGCTGCTTCTCCCCCGCCGAGCAAGAGCTGCTGCCTCCATTGCTGGATCGTGCCACCGACCTTCTCCTGGACCACATCCGGGAGCGCAGCCAGGAACCCTCTTTGGGTTCTTGACAGCAGTGGCCCTGCGGCCTGCCCGCCTGCAGAGCCCAGCAGCCCAGCCGCGGTTACAGAGCCACACACCGACCTGTGGTATCCACTTTATACAACTCTCCTCTGGGCTGCTCCAGGCCACCCACAGGGGACTGTGGCCAGAACGGTCCATTTCTAGGGTAGGGGCTTGGTCTTCTCTCTGTCCTACTTTGGATGTAGGGGAACTTCAGGAAGACTAAGCCTTTTGAGCCTTTTTAGAGGATTGGAAGTGTGGATCTGTAAGATTAAAGATATTAAAGATGCCAGCTGGGGCGCTGACGCCTTCCATGCGTCCCCTTCCAGTGGGGGAAGGGCACAGGCCCTGCAAGACCCCCTCCCAGGGGATGCGGGGGCAGGCCCGAGCCCACCAAGTCCTTGCCACACTTTTCTTCCACCCAGTTTTTAGATGGGGAGGCTCAAAGAGTTCCAGCCACAGGGAGGTCCATCCCAAGGCCTGGCAGAGCCCCAGTTGTACTCAGGGCCAGCTGCCACATTGCCGTCCCTGGGACCCCTGGCACCCTCACCTCCAGGCTGCTGTGCCCTCGGAAGGTCCCCATGCGGGTGGCATAGGAGAGCAGCCTGAGGTCCTGGGGGTTGGGCGGGATGTGGGTGCGGCGCGGCACCAGGCCCAGATTCCCTGGCTGGTAGGTGGCAAAGCTAGACAGCTGCTGAAGCAGGGAGCCCATCTTGGGTGGCTGGATGCTGGGTCTGCTGTGGAGAGAGGACTGCAGTCATCACCCCACTCGGGGATGAGGAAGCAGAGGTTCCGGGAGTCTTGGGAGAGCTGGGGTCTGGCTTCTGCTCAGCAGAGGGTGGCCCCTGGCTGTTTCACAACCCCCCCCCCCCGGCCGCCTCCCCTGAGGCCCCCCC
>NW_006159896.1:2014290-2023661 GCF_000334495.1 Tupaia belangeri chinensis
CTGGCTGTTTCACCCCCCCCCCCCCATGGCTGCCTCCTCTGAGGCCCCACAGGACTACCTGCTCACCTCTCCCTGAGGGTGCGATGGGGCTGGGCCTCCAGACGGGGCCCCTCAGGGATCTGGGCTCTCAGGACTGCGGCCGCTCTGAGCATGGCCAGCAGCTGCTGCAGCATCTCCTTGTGCTGCATCTGGAACACCACGTCGAAGTCGCCGTCCTCTTCGTCTGTCTGCATCTGCCGGGAGGGCGGGGTGGAATCAGGCCATGGCCCCAGTACCCACCCACTCAGTGCCCTGGCTGTGATGGGAGGGAAGACTGAGGCCCATGGCCTCCCAGGGCCTCAGAGAAGGAGTCTAGGTCCTTTAAGACCTTGATGGGATCTTTGAAGTCTGGAATCAGAAGAGGACAGCCAGCCAAGAGTCTCCCAGGGAAAAGAGGCCTCTGGGCCTGGCCCCAGCCTGGCAACTTCAAGGTGTTCTCAGCAAGCTGCTGTGTCCTTGGTGTCCTCCCCAAGCACTCCCCCCACTTCCCACTCACTTGCAGAATGTCCTGCAGGTAGGAGGTGGCCTGGGTCAGGGCCGTCTCCAGTGAGCCCCGAGCCTTCTGCTCTTGGATCAGCTCCTCCTGTAGCCGCTGGGCCTCCCCCTGCTGCTGCTCCAGCTGCAGGCTCAGCTGGTCTCTCTGGCTCCTGGGTGAGGGACTGAGATGAACTAGCAGCTGGCTCTAGCCCAAGGCTGAGCTAGTGGCACCTGGGCCCATGGCCCTGCCATTCTCTGCAGCCCGGGCCTCATCCTGGGTCATGTGTGACCAGACAGGGATGAGCTCAGGCTGGGCCCCTGCCTGCCCAGCCCTCCCTCTGGGCCACACCTCAGGGCCTGGTTGTCAGTCTGCAGCTGCAGGAAACTCTGCTCCAGGCGGCTGAGCAGGAGGCGCAGCTCTTTGGCCTCAGCGGCACCCTGCTCCTGCTCATGACACTTCTTGGTCAGCATGAGGATGATCTGTGGGTGCAGGCAGATGGCTATGTCCCCCCAGCCCTGACTCCAGATGGGCTCGCCTCTGTGGACTGAGCGCCTCAAGCTCCCCACAGGTGGATCCACTTTCATAAGTTATGGGAGTTAAAGCAAAAGAAATCCAGAGCTGGGCCCAGCACCATGGAGTCCTCGCAGAGTTCCCGTTCCCTCCCTTACTGAGCTCGAGCCTGGGTCCACCTGGCCCAGCCGTGTGCGCCCTCCCTCTGCCCCACGCTCTGTGCGCACCTTGTGGTGGCCTCTGCTGTTGCGTGCCATGACCTTCTGGGAGCTCTCGAGCAGCTCCAGCTGTTTGCACAGCTCGTCCTGGCTGCCCTTGAGCTGCTCGTTTTCCTGCAGCAGCTGCTTGCTGTGCCGAGACGTCCTGGCCAGCTGCAGGGTCACGCTGCTGTTCTCCAGGATGGCCCGTCTGGTCGTCTCCCACATCTGGCTCGTGGCGACCTTGCGGAACTCGGCGGCCACCAGGTTCACGCGCTGAATGATCTCTTTCCTCAGTCTGCTCAGGATGGTGGGCGTGGGAGGGGGCCGGCTTCCAGCCCCCTCCTCTGGGTCCCCGGGCACCTGGGACCATTAGACACCTCTGCCCTCTACCCCTGGAAGAGGCAGGACTACAAGCAGGAGGCTCTTCCCTGTAGACCTGGACCTTTGGAATTTGAGCCATTTCAATGTAATATATAAATATAATGTGTAAGTAAATATATATTAAATATTCTATAATAAATATAAATGAATACAGTTTTAAAAAGTGGAAAAAGGAACTCGAGGATCCTCCAGTGCCAGCCAGCCTGAGGTTTGGAGCCGGGGTGTCTGCATCTTCGCCCACCTACATAAACCACCTGCCAGGGCCCCAGGGACCAGCGCAGTACCCCAGTCAGAAACCGAGGCCTGGGACTAGGGCGTGCCTGGCCAGGACGAGGGCACCGAAAGCCACCTACCTGTCCTTGTCCAGCACCGACTTCTTCTCCAGGGTGTGCACGTAGTCCTTGTAGTCACTCTCTTGCTTCCGCAGCTGGTCTTCCAGCAGCATGAACTTCTCCATGAGCTCCTCTTTCTGCAGCCGGAACTCCTCCACAGCTGCCAGCTTCCCCCCTGCTCCCCACAGGGCACAAGGCCTGATGAGGCGCTGCCTCAGAGGGCAGGGCCCCGGTGGGGGCAGCGAGGGCCTCAATTAAGTCATGTCCCTCACGTCTCTGTCCCTTCTTGCCAGTGTCCCATCCTTCCTGCACACCCTGATAAGGAGGGCTGGGCTACTGACCCTGCACTGCCATGCCTGGTCCTGCCCACCCTTACTCCTGGTCTGGAATGCCCTCCCTCCTCCCCTCTTCTAATCTTAGGGAGCCTTGTTCAGGTTCCACCTCCACCAGGAAGCTTCCCCTGATTCTCCCTTCTTGTGAAAATATTAGCGACCGCAGCATCTGAGTTCAAATGTCCTCACAACCTTTGCCAGCTGGGTGACCTTGAGCAAGACACCACTTTTTTGAAGTATTTCTCCACCTACAAATCTGTGTGCATGAGAGAGGATTCCTGCCTGGCCAGATTGCTGGATAATTCGGTAGCTGGTGTGCATGTGTAATATCCATCCCATCCCCAGGTGAGAAAGCAGGGTCAGAGGGCAGCGCCTGCCCCAGGCCCCAGATCCCGTCAGTGGTAGAGCTGGCATTTTTAAAGTGGTGTGTGTATGTTTGCGTGTTGTTGTTGTTGTTGTCTTGCCATAGGGTATGTTTGCCAGAGGGAAAAAGAGAAACTGAAATCACTGCCCCCTCCCACCCAGGGGGCATGGCCACACCGCAATCCCTTCTCCAGTCTCCTCTCAAGACTTTGGGCATGCGCACACATGCACCTGACGTGATTTTCAAGCCGTTGGGTCTTACACTTGAACCTAGACGGTGATCATGAGGGATCCAGCCACCTTAACCTCCACGCCCCCTGCTGGCTCCTGAGATTTTTTATTTTTAATTGCCAGAAGGCACATGTGCTTACCAGAGACAGAAACAGAGGGGGAGAGGGAGAAAGCACCTCCTGATAAGATGTGGTCACGCTGCAATCCCTTCTCCATTCCTCCATCCTGTCAGGATTTGGGACGTGCACCCATACGCGCCTGGCATGATTTCCAACCTGTTGGGTCTTGGACTTGAACCAAGAAGTCGATCATGTAGGGTCCAGCCACCTTAACCTCCATGATACCTGCTGGCCCCTAGAATTTATTTTAATTGCCAGAGGACCTGTGTGCTTGCCAGAGAGAGACAGAGAAACAGAGGGATTCTGCTGCAATCCCTTTCCGTTTCTCCACTCTGTCGGGATTTGAGGTGTGCATGCACATGTACCTGGGGCTGAGATTCGAACTTTGGTTAGCCATGTGGGAGCTGGCTCCCTTAACTTAGGCTATAGGGCTGGCTCAGTAGAGCTGAGATTTGAGCCCTGGACTTTTTGCACCTGTGGCTTGTGCCTGCAGGATCACCATCTAGTCCCTTCCTCACCAAGGATGATGTTCTCTGAGGTGAGCTGGTCCTTGGTCTCCTGGAACTCATGGCGCACCTGGGCCAGCTGTGCCTCGAAGGCGTCTTTCTCCAGCTCCTTGGCCAGCTGCAGGCTCTGGAGCTGTTCATTGAGGTCTGTGATCTCATCCACCCGCTGGTTGAGTGTGCGCTTGAGAAAGGCCACAATCTCCTTCTTGTTGTTGGCCAGCTGCTCGAACTCCTGGCGGAACAGCTTCTCCTGCACAGCCAGCTCATCCCACTTCCGCTGGTACCTGGGGTGGGAGTGGGGCAGAGATCCAGGGGTCAGGCAGACCAGCAGACCTCTGGTGTGGCTGGACCCACACTCCTGGGCCATGCTCCCCATTGTCCCACCAAGGGGCATTTGAGTTCTTCCAACCACAGCCTTGGCTGAGCCTCATTTCCCACTGTGCCCCCAAACAGTAGTCACGACAGCCACCAACACCGGTCTCAGCTGAGTCCCCAACTCCTGTGCCTGGTACACCATGGGTGTGCAGTGTAGACTGGCATCCCTTTTTTTTTTTTGGAGAGGTTTTTGCTATAGGGCGCGTGCGCTCGCCAGACAGACAGAGAGAGACAGAGACAGAAAGCAAGAAATCACCCCCCAGGGGGATGGTCATACTGCAATCCCTTCTCCTCCATTCTCCTCTCAGGATCTTGGGCACGCACGCACACACGCCCGGCATGAGTTTAAGCCACTGGGTCCAGGACTTGAACCGCGGTCGACTACATGGGAGTCCAGCGACATAGCCATTACGCTAACTGCTGGTCCCTAGACTGGCATCCTTATAACAACCTATTAATAAAAGGATGCGGGCCTTCTATGTGATGGTGATTATAGATCCTTCATCTATGATGATTACACTCACTTTATAGTGAGGAAACAGGCTCAAGGGATGAAGCAAAAGAGGCGCAGCCTGAACTTGAACCGAAAGCTGAGGCTCTTAGCCACACCACTTACTGCCGCAGTCAGTCGGCTCTGCGTGCCTCCCTGATGCTGCACTTCCCAGCCCCACGTCGTGGCACGCGCAGTCTTCCTCACCCTTGTCCACTGAGTGAACCCCGGTGTTGCCTCGTAGCTGCTTCCTTCTCTGCCCTGAGCCACATTTGAGGCCCGCTCTTTGGTGCATTCCTGTAGGTTGACCTTGTCCTACTGGGTGGTTGAGACCCGATGACCTGCTCCTCTCCTCCACCTGGCAGACCCCTCACGTCCTCCACCTCTGTATTCTCAAGGCTCAACAAATAGTACGCACCCAATAACTGTCTGCTAAATGCATTTTTCCTGAATACATTCCATCTGATAGTTCAGTTCAAAGGAAGTTTGCGAATCTTAGGAGCATCACAGAACTTTGCATAGTTTCCAGTGGAGTAATTGAAGGTATTTGGAAGTTGCCCTACTTCACAGTTTATCCAGCCAGTATCTTTCAGATGGGTACTGCAGGGCACTTCAGGGGTGTGGAGCTGGACAAACTGCTTTGGGGAGTGAGGAAGCAGCCTGGCATGGGAGAGTCAGAGAGTCCGGGGCTTCTATCCTAGCACCTCTTATTCTCCCTGTGGCTCAGTCCCCCATCTGTGCAGGGGTGGGGGGGTGACAGCAGGGCTGCTCTTGTGGGATTGCTGAGGACGGAGTACCAGCACAGGGCCTGTGGACACACGTGAGGACTCCAGGTTAGCTATGCTACCTGCAGCATCACTCATTTGGGAAGAGCCTCTGCCAACTCATTTGTCTTTGTAAGGATCACTCAGATTGAGGCTGAGGCATCAGAACTGGGAGAAAACTTTTTTGTTTTTAGAATTATTTTTTATTTAATTTTATTTATTGTCATTATTTTATTTATTTATTTTTTATCTTATTTTTTGGAGAGGTTTTTGCTATAGGGCTTGTGTGCTCGCCAGAAAGACAGACAGAAAGCAAACGATCACCTCTGAGGGGGATGACCACACTGCAATCCCTTCTCCATTCTCCTCTTGGGATCTTGGGCACGCATGCCCATGTGCCGCCTGGCATGAGTTTAAGCCACCAGGTCAAGGACTTGAACCGTAGTCAACTACATGGGGGTCCAGCGATGTAGCCATTATGCCAATTGCTGGTCCTATATTTTATTTATTTACTTATTTTTTGAAGTTGACTAGAGAGAGAAGGAAAGTGAGAAAGCAAGCTGCCAGGTTCGGGACTTGGACCACAGTCAGTCATGTGGGAGTCCGGCCACCTTAACCACCAAACCACCTGCCAGCCCCCAAAACTAGTTTTAAAATAACAGAAATGATGGCCAAGTGCACGTCTCTGAATGAAGTTAGAGGATCCCTCCCACCACCACTACCCAAGTCACACACAAAACCGACCCTAGGATAGAATGTCATGGTTGTAGAGAGAGAATCAAGGGGCCAGCAGGTGGCATAGTGGTTAAGGTGCTGGACTCCCACATGGTTGACCACGGTTCGAGTCTCAGACCTAGCAGACTGAAATTCACACTGGACACGTGTGCATGCATGCCCCAAATCCCAAGAGGAGAATGGAGGAGAAGGGACTGTGGCATGGCCATCTCCCCTGGGGGGGGGGTGATTTCTCACTTTCTCTATGTCTCTCTCCAGTGAGCACACACACCCTATAGCAAAAATCCCTCCAAAAAAAAAGAAAAAAAGAATCAATCTTTCTCTCTTATATCTGGGGAAACTGAGGCCTAGCATGGGGAAACAACTAGGGTTGGCAGCTAGCTAAGTCAGTGGGGCACAGGTGGCACATCTAGGAGGTAACAGGAGGGACACAGGGTCCACCCCTCTGCCAGGAGGTCCCAATTTACCCCACTATTTTTTTTTAAAGAATTATTTATTTTAATTTTATTTATTCATTCATTCATTTTTAATTTGACCAGAGAAAGACAGAGAGAGAGGGAAAGTGAGAAAGCAAGCCGCCAGGTCCGGGACTCAAACCACAGTCAGCCATGTGGGAGTGTCCAGTGCCCCAACCACCATGCTACCTGCTGGTCCCCTTCACCCCACTATTAAACTCTCCTTTATGAAGCACATGGTCCCATGGGGTAGGAGGGAGGCCTGGGGTGGGCCTGCTCATTACTTTGGGGTCTCGGGGCTCTGGGAGCAGAGGATGGGGAAATCCATTTACCCTCAAATCCTGAAGCTTCTCAGTGCTACCCGTGAGGAAACTGAGGCTGGGGTGGGCTGGGCCAGGGCGTCATGGGGCCCAGAGTACAGGCCTGGCCCCTTGGCTGAGCCAGAGCCTGACCCAGTAGCACGGACAGTGCCCACCACCCACCGGGCCAGCCTGTCCTCCAGGTCTCGGATCTGGTTGTGGTAAAACTCCCGCATCTGCTCGGCCAAGGGCGCTTCCACCGGCTTGTTGGCCGCGCTGGGATCCCTCTTGCCCCCTTTCTTCTTCTTGACCTCAGGCTCCTTGCTTGCCTTCTTTTTGGGAGCCATGGCTGATGGCAGCCAGTGCTAGGGCCCCTTTAAGAGGCCAGGTGGTTGCTAAGGAAGTTGGCCCTATACATAGCAACAGGCGAGGCTGTGAGGCCAGGCTTAAAGGGACCCTGCCCTCTTCCCGGCAGGGAGCTGTGACTGGCCCTCCCCCTCCATGGCAGCCAGCATCCCAAGGCCCTCGGCTCAGTGTCCCAGGTCAGGGCATCTCAGACCAGGCCAGGCCCTTGGGGCACTCCTCTGGGCTCTGGGGAGGCCCCTCTTCCGCCCAAGTGGTAACGAGTCAGGTGGGAAATACCAGAATGGGTCAGAGCTCTAGGAATCACCATCCTGCCCCTTCCAACTGGGACCTCCCTGTAGCCTGCCAGGACCAGAAGCCAGTCACCTGGCCCTGAGCCCAGACAGTGCCTCTCCGGGGCCTCTGGAACCTTCTCGTGAACTCTCAGGTGATGCAGCCACACTGCACAGGCATCCTGCCTGCTTCACGCAGAGCCAGGACGGAAGGCCTGTGGTCAGAAAGGGACACCGTGTTGCAGCTCTCGGGCCGGTGTCCTGGGACGTCCTTGTCCATGGGCCGGGTCAGTCGTCCACAGAGCTTAGTGGAACTGGCCCACTGCCCGATGCTGACCCGGTGGCCCATTCTGTAGCTTTGGCCTGGGGTGGCAGCATCCCAAGGGGATGGTAGCGGGTGTCAGCTGGTAGATGCCTGGCCCAGCGTGGGTTCCAGACAGGCTCTGGCCCCTCTGGGGTCTGCCTCCATCCCTGATCTCCGGCCCATCTTGCCTGTTTGCCTGCTTGTGTCCTTGTTCAGCTGCAAGATGTGCGACTCTTACAGCCAGACACATGGTTCCAGTCCCAGCCCCTGCAGCCTGAAAAACACGTCAGGCTCGCACGTGTACCCACGCGTGCCCAAATCCGAGAATCCCCAAAACAGAAAGAATTGCAGCATAACCACACCCCATTATGGGTGCTTTCTCCCTCTCCTCTCTCTGTCTCTTTGTCTCTCTCTAGTGAGAGCATGTACCTTCTGGCAAATGGGAAAAAAAAAATCCAACTCTTGGGACTAGCAGGAGGCGTGGTGCTTGAGACACTAGACTCCTACATGGCTGGCCCCGGTTCAACTCCCAATAAATTGGCTTGCTTACTCGCTTTCCCTCTCTCTCACTCCATGTCTCTCTCCTGTCACATTTTTAAAAATTGGGACCAGCAGTTAGCGTAATGGCTATGTCGCTGGACTCCCATGTAGTCGACTGCGGTTCAAGTCTAGGACCCGGTGGCTTAAAACTTACGCCGGGCGCGTGTATGTGCGTGCCCAAGATCCCGAGAGGAGAATGGAGGAGAAGGGATTGTGGCGTGGCCATCCCCCCCAGGGGGTGATTTCTTGTTCTGTCTCTCTGTCTCTGTCTGGTGAGTGCACGTGCCCTATAGCAAAAACCTCTCCAAAAAATTTTTTTTTAATTAATAAATAAAAGTTAATATTTCTTTAAAAAATTCAACTCTTGACTGGATGCCTTTATTAATTCATTACATTCCCTTTCTTTATTCACCTAATAGCCTTGACCCTTTGCCCTTATTGAGTGGTGTGTCTAGAGCAGCACCAGCGATGTGTATGGAGTAGCGGAATTACAGTCTGATCTGAGGCTCTGAGGGAAGGTACAGGAGGCTACGAGAGCGTGGGGGCAGAGTCAGGAACAGCTGCCATCGTGGATTCTGTCATGGTGGCTCTAGGCTTGAAGAAGTTACCTGGGGAGGAGCTGTGGGTGGGAGGTGAGGACAGAGTGCAAGGGTCCTGAGGCCTGAGAAAGCACCTCAAGGTTGATGAAGGCCAGACACGCTGCAGCTCAGGAAGGAGCGAGCAGGTGATGGAGAGGTGGGGAGACACCTCCCAGGCCAGAGCGGGGCCTGCTTGTTATCTGATGGGGAACAGGGAAGGCTCCCAGTTGCATCTGAAAGCTCTCCCTAGCTGCAGGAGGTGAAGGATTGGAGTGGGGGGCAGGAGTCGACTATTAGGTCAGCTTGGCCCCCGGGGTGACAACCGTAACTTTCCTGTGTCAGGCATTGTCCTAAAGCTCTCCACAGAAGGTCACAATGAATCCTCGCAGCAGTCTCGAACACGCGGCTCTGCACGAGGGAGGCATTTGTTCCCATTAAACTGATGTGAAAATTGAGCTTTGTCTCTCTCTAGTGAGAGCATGTACCTTCTGGCAAATGGGAAAAAAAAAATCCAACTCTTGGGACTAGCAGGAGGCGTGGTGCTTGAGACACTAGACTCCTACATGGCTGGCCCCGGTTCAACTCCCAATAAATTGGCTTGCTTACTCGCTTTCCCTCTCTCTCACTCCATGTCTCTCTCCTGTCACATTTTTAAAAATTGGGACCAGCAGTTAGCGTAATGGCTATGTCGCTGGACTCCCATGT
>NW_006159896.1:2024121-2084813 GCF_000334495.1 Tupaia belangeri chinensis
CTCTTCCACCGGCTTGTTGGCCGCGCTGGGATCCCTCTTGCCCCCTTTCTTCTTCTTGACCTCAGGCTCCTTGCTTGCCTTCTTTTTGGGAGCCATGGCTGATGGCAGCCAGTGCTAGGGCCCCTTTAAGAGGCCAGGTGGTTGCTAAGGAAGTTGGCCCTATACATAGCAACAGGCGAGGCTGTGAGGCCAGGCTTAAAGGGACCCTGCCCTCTTCCCGGCAGGGAGCTGTGACTGGCCCTCCCCCTCCATGGCAGCCAGCATCCCAAGGCCCTCGGCTCAGTGTCCCAGGTCAGGGCATCTCAGACCAGGCCAGGCCCTTGGGGCACTCCTCTGGGCTCTGGGGAGGCCCCTCTTCCGCCCAAGTGGTAACGAGTCAGGTGGGAAATACCAGAATGGGTCAGAGCTCTAGGAATCACCATCCTGCCCCTTCCAACTGGGACCTCCCTGTAGCCTGCCAGGACCAGAAGCCAGTCACCTGGCCCTGAGCCCAGACAGTGCCTCTCCGGGGCCTCTGGAACCTTCTCGTGAACTCTCAGGTGATGCAGCCACACTGCACAGGCATCCTGCCTGCTTCACGCAGAGCCAGGACGGAAGGCCTGTGGTCAGAAAGGGACACCGTGTTGCAGCTCTCGGGCCGGTGTCCTGGGACGTCCTTGTCCATGGGCCGGGTCAGTCGTCCACAGAGCTTAGTGGAACTGGCCCACTGCCCGATGCTGACCCGGTGGCCCATTCTGTAGCTTTGGCCTGGGGTGGCAGCATCCCAAGGGGATGGTAGCGGGTGTCAGCTGGTAGATGCCTGGCCCAGCGTGGGTTCCAGACAGGCTCTGGCCCCTCTGGGGTCTGCCTCCATCCCTGATCTCCGGCCCATCTTGCCTGTTTGCCTGCTTGTGTCCTTGTTCAGCTGCAAGATGTGCGACTCTTACAGCCAGACACATGGTTCCAGTCCCAGCCCCTGCAGCCTGAAAAACACGTCAGGCTCGCACGTGTACCCACGCGTGCCCAAATCCGAGAATCCCCAAAACAGAAAGAATTGCAGCATAACCACACCCCATTATGGGTGCTTTCTCCCTCTCCTCTCTCTGTCTCTTTGTCTCTCTCTAGTGAGAGCATGTACCTTCTGGCAAATGGGAAAAAAAAAATCCAACTCTTGGGACTAGCAGGAGGCGTGGTGCTTGAGAGACTAGACTCCTACATGGCTGGCCCCGGTTCAACTCCCAATAAATTGGCTTGCTTACTCGCTTTCCCTCTCTCTCACTCCATGTCTCTCTCCTGTCACATTTTTAAAAATTGGGACCAGCAGTTAGCGTAATGGCTATGTCGCTGGACTCCCATGTAGTCGACTGCGGTTCAAGTCTAGGACCCGGTGGCTTAAAACTTACGCCGGGCGCGTGTATGTGCGTGCCCAAGATCCCGAGAGGAGAATGGAGGAGAAGGGATTGTGGCGTGGCCATCCCCCCCAGGGGGTGATTTCTTGTTCTGTCTCTCTGTCTCTGTCTGGTGAGTGCACGTGCCCTATAGCAAAAACCTCTCCAAAAAATTTTTTTTTAATTAATAAATAAAAGTTAATATTTCTTTAAAAAATTCAACTCTTGACTGGATGCCTTTATTAATTCATTACATTCCCTTTCTTTATTCACCTAATAGCCTTGACCCTTTGCCCTTATTGAGTGGTGTGTCTAGAGCAGCACCAGCGATGTGTATGGAGTAGCGGAATTACAGTCTGATCTGAGGCTCTGAGGGAAGGTACAGGAGGCTACGAGAGCGTGGGGGCAGAGTCAGGAACAGCTGCCATCGTGGATTCTGTCATGGTGGCTCTAGGCTTGAAGAAGTTACCTGGGGAGGAGCTGTGGGTGGGAGGTGAGGACAGAGTGCAAGGGTCCTGAGGCCTGAGAAAGCACCTCAAGGTTGATGAAGGCCAGACACGCTGCAGCTCAGGAAGGAGCGAGCAGGTGATGGAGAGGTGGGGAGACACCTCCCAGGCCAGAGCGGGGCCTGCTTGTTATCTGATGGGGAACAGGGAAGGCTCCCAGTTGCATCTGAAAGCTCTCCCTAGCTGCAGGAGGTGAAGGATTGGAGTGGGGGGCAGGAGTCGACTATTAGGTCAGCTTGGCCCCCGGGGTGACAACCGTAACTTTCCTGTGTCAGGCATTGTCCTAAAGCTCTCCACAGAAGGTCACAATGAATCCTCGCAGCAGTCTCGAACACGCGGCTCTGCACGAGGGAGGCATTTGTTCCCATTAAACTGATGTGAAAATTGAGGTGAAGTAACTTCAGGTCACACAGGGAAATCAGGGTCAAATTTAAGTCTGATTTCAAAGTCCATCTTGATAAACACTGAGAATCAAAAGTGTCCATTCTCCTGAAAAAGAGACAGACTGTTCTGTGGCCAAGGTAATGGATGACCACCAGGACCAGTTTTGTTTGATTTTTTTTTTTTTTTTGAGAGGTTTTGCTATAAGGGTGTGTGTGTGCCTGCCAGAAAGAGAGAGACAGGGAGACAGAAAGTGAGAAATCACCCCCCTGGGGGGGGTGGCCATGCCACAATCCCTTCTCCATTCTCCTCTCAGGATTTTGGGTGCGTGTGCGCGCACACATGCGCCCAGTGTGAGTTTAAGTCACCGAGTCCAGAACTTGAACCATGGTCAGCTACATGGGAATCCAGCGACATAGCCATTATGCCAACTGCTGGTCCTTTCGACAGAGCCTTTGTGCCACGTGGGGTTCTTTTTTTTTTTTTTTTTTTTTTAAGTTGACCAGAGAGAGAAGGAAAGTGAGAAAGCAAGTTGCCAGATCTGGGACTTGAACCATTGTCAGCCATGTGGGAGTCCAGCTGCCTTAACCCCCACACCACCTGCTGGCCCCCGATAGCTGCAAATTAAACCCTTGTATCAGTCACTTTTGCTGCGTAACAAACCATCCCAAAATTTAGCAGCTTAAGACAACAACCATTTATTTATTTCATGATTCACTGGGCGGGGCGGGGGGGGGTGTTTCTTCTGATGCACCCAGGCTCATCTAGGCACCTGTAGTCAGCTGGCAGGTGGGCTGGGAGCCAGTTGGTCCCTCATCTGTCTGTGCCTGGGGCAATGACGGGAACTTCCTTTCCTTCCAAATCAGAGTAGCCCAGGTGCTCACACGGCAGTCTCAGCCTCACAGAGCACAAGAGCAGGTCTGTTGCTACTAGGTCTGTTGAGGGCTAGGCTTGGGGTGACACAGGCTCTTTCTTGCCACATTGGTCAAAGCAGGTCACAAGACAGCCCTGAGCAAATGGGAGGGGCCGCGAAGTCTGTGGTTGCTTTTGCAATTCGCCCTATTTTTAAATTGTTTTCTGAACCAGATTTCCATTTGTTTATTTCTTGCAATTGAAGTACTCACCGATGACACCCTTGGCCCGAGACTCTTAGCCGTTGTCTTTAATTACTACACAATTGCAAACCACCACTGTACCAGTTTCCCCTGTCAGTGAGACTGAGGCCCACCCAACCCCCAGATTCTCGTCACTAACCTTAGTGGGCTGACCTGCATCCACAAGGGCCTGCAGCAACTTGCCATACAGAGGCTTGGACACAAGCACACAACACGGGCTGGCGTGGCCTAAGCTCTAGCCGGCGTGGACTCCCTGCTCGGCCATCGTGGGTGGCGTGGTCCAGCACTCTCGTAAAGCAGGGCTGAGGTTCATTACCCCTCAGCATCAAGGCCTTCCGCAGCCACGGTGGCAGGTTAGAAGAGAAGTCAAATCCCGAAGAAAGTACCACCCACCCATCTTGATCCACTCCTCACTGGCTTTCTGCTCCGGAACGGGTTTCTTCAGTTCTTGTCCCAGGACTTGGTGTGGCATGTGTAAATAACATAGATGGTTTGGGGCATTTTGTAAAAACTCTTTTGGGCTAACCTTGTAGCATGGTGGGTAAGCCCTGTGCATAGGGAGCCACATCTACCTGGTTGACTGTGGTTTGAATTCTGGGCCCTGCAGCTTGGAAAACTGTGTGAGTGAGTGTGTGTGTGTGTGTGTGTGTGTGTGTGTGCACGCATGTGTCCCCATGCACATGTGCATGCATACAATCCCGATGGAATAGAGAAATGGAGGAAACCTTTCTGCATGGTATGACCACGCCCCATTGTAGGCGTGATTTCCCCCTGGCAAACACACACACAAAACACCTCATTTAAAATTCTATTTATTGGGCTGGCCCACTGGCTTAATGGTTAAGGTACTGGATCCCACATGGCCCACTGTGCAGTTAAATCCCAGTTCCAACGGCTTGAAAAACATGCTAGGCACATGTGTGTACATGCGTACAATCCTGACAAGTGGGGGATGGAGAGGGAGACTGGGTGGCCGTGCCCCACTGGGGGATGCTCCCACTCGCCCTCTCCCTTTTTGGTGAGTGCATATGCCCATTGGCAAAAAAAAAGAAAAAGAAAAAAATCGAGAGACAAGGTCTTGCTGTACTTCCCAGGTTGGCCTCGAATTTGCGGTCCTTCTGCCTCCAGCCTCAGCTGGGACTACAGGCACACACCACCGTGCCTGGCACACACAGACTCACGTTCTGTATTCACACCATCCCATCGTCTGTTTTAAAAGTTTATTTGTCCATGATAAAATGCATATGCATGCACGTCAGAGAGACAGAGAGACAGAGAGAGAGAGAGAGAGAGAGGAGCACCCTCCACGGTCTGATCTTGCTGCAACCCCCTTCCTCCACCAGTCCTCCAGTCCACTGGCTCGTGGGCTCTCATGCATGTGCCCAGTGTGTTTCGGGCTGACTGGGCCAGGGATTCGGACTGTCACCACGTGGGACCGGGCTCCTCCTGAGCAATGTACTAACGCTGCACCACAGACTCCAGTCTATCACTACTGGTTACGGCTTTCTGATGGTAGACAATATGGAGACGGCTGCATTGTCTTTTTGAGAGGTTTTCGCTATAGGGCGTGTGTGCTCGCCCAAAAGACTGAGAGAGACAGAGAGACAGAAAGCGAGAAATCACCCCCCCGGGGGGATGGCCACGCCATAATCCCTTCTCCTCCATTCTCTTCTCGGGATCTTGGGCACGCACGCACACACACCTGGCATCTGGGACTCAGACTGCAGTCAACTACATGGGAGTCCAGTGACATAGCCATTAATACCAACTGCTGGTCTTGTCTTTTGTTTTTAATTATTTAATTATTTTTAAAATTTATGATTATTTTTAATTATTTTTGGAGAGGTTTTTGCTATAGGGCATGTGCGCTCACCAGAAAGAGACAGAAAGATAGAAAGCGAGAAATCACTCACTAGGGGGATGACCACACCACAATCCCTTCTCCTCCATTCTTCTCTCGGGATCTTGTGCACACATGCACATGTGCCTGGCATGAGTTTAAGCCACTGGGTCCAGGACTCAAACCATGGTCGACTACATGGGAGTCCAGCAACATAGCCATTATGCCAACTGCTGGTCCCTAATTATTTAATTTTATTATTAAAAAAAATTGCTATAGGGCACATATTCTCAGAGAGAGGGGGCGGGGAGAGAGAGAGAAAGCAAGAAAGCAAGCCACCAGGTTTGGGACATGAACTACAGTTGGTCACGTGGGAGTCCAGCACCTTAACCACTACGCCACCTGCTGGCCCGTTTTTTGTTTTGTCATTTTAGTTTCTGCTATAAGGCACATGAACTCGCCAGAGAGAGAGAAAGTGAGAAGTGACTCTGGGGAGATGACCATGCCATAGTCCGTTCTCTCGATTCTGGGCATGCATGTACACATGCTTGGTGTGATTTTCAAGCTGCCAGGTCCGGGACTTGAACAGTGGAACCAGCTATGTGGGGGATCCAGTTACTTAACCTCCACACCACCTGCTGGCCCCATGACTGCTGTGGTTAAGCCATGATCTGCCATGTACCAAGTGGGGGGCCCTGGCCACCTTACTTTGTCTCTGGCTTGGCCTCCCGGTCCGTCTCAGCTGTCTATCGGCAGTACAGTGATGGGCTAATACTCACAATGTAAGGACAACTCCATCCCTACGGCACCCTGGGGCTGCTAGTGGCCCAGGACAAGAGTCACAGATTGTCCTCAAATGTGAGACGGCCTTAGACCTAACGCCGGTGACACACACCTGGATCCGGAAGCCTCCCAGCCACAAGCCAGTGGCCGCTGCCTCTGCAGAGACCACTCGGGTTTCCTCCCACTCCCCAAAGTAAAAGCAGACCGGGGGCAGCCCGGACTCCGCGAGCGGGCACTGATGTCTTTATTGACTCGACCCGAGTGCTTTAGTACAGAACGGTACAGGGATGATACATGTTTGTGCTTCAATACTTCCAAACACGGAGATGCGCATAGTTTCTCAAGGTAAACAAGTTTCAAGACAGACTAGCTTTTTTAAAATATCCTTTTGATAAATTATCTTTATATAAATAACAGAGAAAGGAAAACCAACATGTTCGACAGACAAGGTCCTGAAGCATGAGCATCGTTTGGTCAAGGGAGGGGACGACGAGCAGCGACAGTGCAAGTACCTACAGCTCTGTCCTCGGGAAGGAGGCACCTGCGGGGGCGGCAGGAGAGACTGAAAACTAAGCTGAGCGCGAAGGGGGCGTTTCAAAGCCTGGAGGAGGACGTTAGGCACGATGCATCTAACGGGCGGCCGAGGACCGTGTTCTGACGGGGAAGCGGGCCGAGTTGAACTAGCATACACCACGTTGGCAACGACACCACGAGACACAGAAATACACGCACAGTCTGCGGGGGCTAAAGGGCGGCGGGGAGAGGGCTGGACAGGGGACATTTTTTGTGACTTCCACTGTCATTCTATTTCACGACAACAGCAGCAGGACAAATGGTGTGCTCACTACTGGAGGACGGAGGGCTGCTGCGTCTTGAGGATGCCGAGACATCCTTCCTGCATTCGCTTCGTTAGTTTTTGCTTTAGAGCTAAGTTGTATACAGCTAAGTTTTTATACAGAGAATAAAACGATCGTCTTCTCTTACAAGCACAGTGACGTATGACCCCACGCTGCACAGAAGAAAGTGTCATGGCGTAACTTAGACTGAGGATAACCTGACAGGAGGTGCTGGCTGTGCGGGCACACGTCTGTTCAGTCCACGGGCTGTTCTTCAGGCCAAGGACCCTTCCCTACGGCAAAGACCCCTGCAAAGAGACAGCAGTCTCCGAGACCATCTGCTCTAGTCCATTCTTGACCCCTGAGCTCTACCCAGGCCGACCCTACCAGGGAAAATGAGCAGTTATGGGTGATCTGGGGAAGGAGGAAGGGGTCTAGCAGAAGGATCGGGCCTAACTGCTTCTCCAAAGGAGACGAGGTCCCAGTGGGGCTCTGCTTTCACGTCTGGGCACCGTGACTTACTCTAGAGAAGAGGACACCATCCTGGCTTTGAGCGGACACCCGAGCCCCTGCCCACGACCAGGGCACCAGGGGTGCGAGCGCCTGGGAAGGGCAAAGAGGGTGGTTTCACCTCCAAGCTCAGGGGCTGTGCCCCGATGGTCGTTTCCCAGCTTCTCTGGACAATGGCAGGCACCAAAGGGTGGAGAGGGGGGTGAAGGTAAGCTTTATCCTCAGTGTGAGATACCCCGAGAACACAGACAAAGCTGTGGTTCCCAATGAGAAAAGGAACACCCAACGCAAGTTTTTAAAAACATCCAAACATCTACCTTTCCATTCTCGAGCGATTTGCGCATGTCACGCAGGGCTATGTACAAGGTCACGGTCATAAATAAGGGGGAGAAGGCGTCCGTTCACCTAAACAGTGCAAACTCCCGCAGCGTGGCGCTTGCACGTGAACTCCTCCTGTCAGGGGACATATACAAGGTACTCTTCTTAAAAAACACAATGCATTATTTTCTCGTTTCAAACGAGGGCAGGGCATCATTAAACACGAGAACGCGGCAGCGACAGTGCCGGCGGCCGGGCGTGCAGAGCTGGGGGCAATGGACGGAGTGTCAGCGAAGTCATGGAAGGCGGTCGGAGCACGGGAGGGAGCAGAGGGGCGGGCGTTGGAGGGGGCTTATTTTTTTAACTGCTTATTTCTTCATCTGTTTTATTCAGCTTCTTCAGCGTGTCCAGCAGTTTCTGTGGGGTGAGAATGTGCGTGGATCCTGGGGAGGCAGAGAAGACAGTGAGCTTGCTGGGTCGTCTCCCACTGGCTTCCTTTCCCGTTCTTGACTCCCGGCTTGGCACCCTCCCTGCCTCCCCCACCCTGGAAGGGGAGTGGGGCTGGGGCTTGGGGTCCTGTCACAATAGTCCTGGGAGACATTAGGGGCTGTGGATGAACACAACACATCCTCTGGCTCGGGCAGGGTCCCAGGCGATACCAAGGACTGCGCTGCCGCTCCGTCAGGGCCCAGAGCCACCTGCCAGGTGAGGAGCAGCTGCACCTCCAGTGCTCCCCTGAACCCAAGGTGAGGCCGGGGAGAGGAATTCCAAACCACAGGTGGAGAATGGGGCAGGGGGTGGCAGGCCAATGTGTGGGAAGAACGGTCCCTGGTAAGGAGGAAGGTGATGGGCAAGGCCCCGGGGGGAACCCACTGACCTCTGGGAGCCAGCCGATTGATTCGGCCATGGTAAGTGGGTGGGACCTCAGGTGTGAGAGGGAAAGGGCTGGGGACCTGAGGCCTTACCTTGCAGAGACCGCACATTGTAAGAGAATAGAAATGCTTGCAAAATTTTAAGCTAATGGAATTTGATACATTTCTACTGCAAAAAATAAAAAATAAATAAAACAAAAATAAATGAAGGCCTTTTTTTTTTTTTTTATAAGGAGAGAGAGATCTGGAAAGTGCAGTAAAAAAGGAGGCATGGATTGTGTGGTTTGGACATGGACTAATCAAACAGAACAGTGACTGGTGGGTGAGAGCATGAGGCCCGCACGCATGCAGCAGCGGGCGTCAGAGGAAGGCCCGGTGAGAAGGGAACTAAACAAAAGAGATTGTTCTTGAAAATGTGCCTCTCCGAGACGACAGGCAAGGGGGTAGGTGGGTGAAAAGCACCAGATGCCAGGTTTTCCCCCCGAGGGCAGGCAGAGGCTCTGCAACTCTGGGTGAGCCCAATGACAGGGTGTCCATGCCTTTGACCACCATCGCTCAGCTGACTCGGACTGCGGGCACTGCGGGCCTTCCTGGTCACTCCAGACAGGAATAAAACCCCGTAAAGCCCTCCCTGCGGGCTGTGTGGGGCTTCCCCCAACATCCTGTTCTCTGCAGTCCGAGCGCCAGCCCCACGGCACTAAGCGACAAGCTGGTCCGTGCGTGGCTACCTCCTGGAGATGCCAAGCAGAGGCCGTTTGCAGCCTGCACGGGCCCCTGAGGCTCCAGAAGCAACGGTGTAGCAGGCCCTGGGTCCTCCTGGCACTCTCACAGCACTCCTGTCCCTGCAGACACACATTCGACGTTACCCATCTTCCTGCCAGTCCAACAGGAGACCCCAAGGCTGCTTCAGCCCGAGGCTACAGATGGCCACAAGCGTGCAAGGCTTGCCCCAAATCTGAAGGGTGAGCCGCTGCCGGAACGAGGGCCTTCCAGACCTCGACCTGACACAGCCCCTGGACACAGGGCACGGGGGTCAGCCTGGGGGCATCAGCCTAGGGCGTCCTAGTTAAAGGCAACGAGTGCACGTGCCAGAGGAAACAGTCCCTTTGCACTCCTCCCAGCCATCTGGCTGGGCACACTCGATTTAGAGGAAAAATCAAAAAGTTCTGGTTAAAGACACCTGTCCTGAAGTGCTCCTACCCTTACACGTGTGCAAATTCAGGATCTGGCGGAGGCCAAGCAGAGGTTAGGCAGTCCATGATCTAGGTTTTGATCATCTGCTGTTCCCAGTCCTTTCTGAACAAGAAAGATTGCAGGATGGGGAACAGAGACAGTCGGTGAGGCCTCAGACTCAGCACCAGGCACACGCCTGGGCTTCCGCTTACCCGGGGTTTGTAAAGGGACCAGGCCAGGTGGCCTTGACCCAAACCGCCTGAAAGCCAGTCCTTAATACTTGATAATCTCTACCAATTTAGTAGCATCGTTCAAGCTTTTCATGACTGAGAACACTGCCTGCAAGCTGAGCTGGGCGAATCTACAACCCAGGTTTTGCAAACGTGCTTTGACCCCACAGGAGACTGACCTTGCTGGCCTTCTAGAAGAAGCTGTCCCAAGGGCCCCTTTTACTCACGTAACTGGGAGATTATGAAATGTGGACAGTGATCTCCAAAAACTAAGCTGGGGTCAACCCAAGTGACCGTTCATGTGTTTTCATAACCACAGGCCAGATATAGCAGTTCTGTCCCGAGAGGACAGAACCCTCTCTACACTGAGAGGACCCGAACGTCAAAGGAGTTCTAACAGACTGGCTGGTCTAGGCACTCTCCCGTCGGAATCCGACCCAAGGACTCAGAACTCCGGTGGTGCCAGAATGTGGAAGTTTAAGAGCCCAGGTGAGTCAACCAGCAGATAGAGTGGAGTAATGGTTATGTTGCTGGACTCCCACTGTGGTTCAAGTCCCAGACCCAGCGACTTAAACTTACGCTGGATGCATGTTCATGTGTGCCCAAGATCCCAAGAGGAGAATGGAGGAGAAGGGATTGTGGCATGGCCATCCCTGTTGGGGGTGATTTCTCGCTTTTTTGTCTCTCTGTCTCTCTGGGAAGCACATGAGCCCTGCAGCAAAAATCTCTCTTCAAAAAAAAAAAAAAAAAAAACCAGATAAGTCCGACCAGCCAGGGTGAAAAATAGTTATCCGGCTCACCCCTCTCATCCTACAAGTGGGAAAAATGAAGGCCAGAAGGGTGGTGGCACAGCCAGGCCAGAAGCCATGCCACTGGTCTTTTGATTCTGGGCACCTGTGGCCTCCAGGGGTTGGGGGTGCAAACAGGATGTGCAGGGGAACATCTGCAAGTTAACGGGCAACAGGCCAGTTCTGGGTTCAGATTCAAATCTGAGTCCCTCCAAAAAGGAAATCCACCTGATCCCAATCTGAAATGAAGTAATATATTCAATATAATAAAACTGCAAAGGCTTTCTGCCAAGTGCTACGTAAAACACAGCAGGTCTAACCCCGCTTTTGTCTTCTCTTTGTTTCTGACAACCTCTTGGATATTCCTTAATAATTAGTACTTTTTTAAAAATTTGCTATATGTGTGCTTGGAAGAGAGAAAAAGTGAGAAAGCAACTTTCATGGGGATGGCCACACCACAAACCCTTCTCTTCCATTCTTTTCTTGGAATTTTGGGCATGCATGCACATGTGCCTGGCATGTTTTTCAAATCACTGGGTCCAGGACTAGAACCACATCATCAGCCATGTGTGATCCAACTACCCTAACCACCACATGATGACCGGCCCCAATAATTGGTAATTCAAATATAAGCCAGCCATAGCACAGAGATCAAAATACAACCAAAAGATTTCATTTCTTAGAGAATCTGGAGGGATGATAAGCAGGCAGTAAGGTGAGGCTTGGTGGTTAACCCAGCCCTCAGGGGAGCCAGTCTCAGCTACCAGAGAGGAGCTGGGAGGCAGAGTGAGGCCTGTCACCCAGGCCTGATGCCTGCTAGAGACTCTCATTGTGTCAGAAAGGAAACCCATCTTCTCTTGAAAGAGAAGTGGCCACAACGCTGCTGTGCAGGAGAACGCCAGGCAAGGCTCTGCACCGTGCTGTACTTTGGCCACTGGATGGTCACGATGGAAAGGGAAGGTCAGACTTCAATCTGTGTCTGACTCCCCTGGTGTTTGGGCTCTAAGGCTTGCTGCTGCTTAACTCAGCTCAAAAGCCCAGCACCGTCCCCCGTGATCTGGAAGCCAGGAAGAGAGAACCAGAGTCTCCTCATCCTCTGTCCCACCGGCAGCTGGGACCTTCTCTGCTGACCGAGTCTACTTATCCTGGGACCTTCTCTGCTGACTGAATGCAAACAAAGGAAAGCACTGCAAAGAGGCTTCTTCTGTAGCAGGGGACCCCAGAATGCAGCCTCGCAGGAGCTCTTGGGGTGTGGGTGTGGGATTCCTCAGATCCTGCAAGTGGCTTGCTACTGCTGCAGTCTCTGCTAAGCACGGTTTGTCCTAGAGGTCTTCAGATACACCTGCAGCAGTCCACCTGTCCGCCCTGCGCAGAGCCAGGTCCCAATTAATGATCTATCAAAGTGTTCCAAAGGAAGAGTTGTTTTAAACAATCACTTTATTCATCCCCACTGGCCTTGCTTCTAGGGAGGGGGAGCCTGGGCAGCCTAGGAGCTGAGGCCAGGCCGTAGCCGGCTCCACTCTCGGTGCTTGCCCCACTGACGACAATGCCATCCCTCTGTGGAGGGGAGGAGGGAGAAGAAAGGGCACAGCCCCATTCCTGGTAGGACAGAGCAGTTCCCTTCTACGAACTGCTGGGTCACGCGTGCTCCCGACGTGACCCAGCCAGGGTTCTGAGCTCCCGAGTTCACCGAGCAGTGAGAGGGGCGAGGCTGCTTGGGCACGAGTCTGAATGACTGTCTGTGTCGAGGGAGCCTGGGCACTGCCATCGGCCCACCTGTGTGCGTGTGCTGTGGCCCAGTGAGTAGGGGTGACCCGCAGCCACAAGGGTGCTCACGCAGGAGCGGAAGCTAGTCAGGTCTCTCTCCACTGCTCACAGGTGACTCACACTCCCTGACTCACCAGGCCACATCTCAGCTAAGGGTGAAGGGGCATGTCCACTGTCAACAGTACTAAGTCAGATGTAAGAAACGTGGCCCTGAGTTACTAAGTCCACGAGGCGTACTTGCGTCAGCCTCAACTAAACACATCGCAGTAGGCTCCTGACACACATGAAGGATGGAAGGGGAGACAGAATGAAGACGACTTTAAAGAATAAAATCTGGACAGTCTCCCAGACAGACCAGGGGTTCCCAGGAAACAAGCCTGTGGGAGAGGAGCTCTTGAAAGCTGAACAGTGTCATGAACACATTTCTATTGACAGACTCTGAGTTTACCGAGACCTCGGTGGGAGACGGGCCGAGGACTCCAGAGAAGACACACGGGAGAAGGAAAACGAGGGAAATGTTCTTCCCACTGAAGACGAGTCCACCAAGTACCTCTGTGCTGGTGACCCATCATGCCCCAGGACTTGATCCTTGCTCAGCACTAGTTCTAGGGAAACGGTGTTCGCCTGCCTACCTACCTGTCCAACCACGGTGACCTGGAGTCTAGCCTCATGCTCCCTGCCAAGCGTCCCTCACTGTCAGGTGCCCCAGGACACCTCCACTGGGTGCCCACCTGCTTGCACATGGCCGCCCTGCAGGTCAGTGGCCTCTCTCTCAAGCCCTCATGTCACATCACAACTGGGACGCGCTATATTCCCTGCAGGCGCTCGTGATTGGCCCTGAGCCATCCGGCTTGTGGACCAAGCCTCAGGCACCTCCAGCTTCCAGCTCCCTCGGAGGGCTGTCCTGTGTGGTGGGACCCAGCGGCCTGCAGCCGTCGGACTGAGCAGCAGGGAGCCCAAGGCATGAGCTGGCACGTGGGGGCCCCAGGGTGTCATGGCAGGGCTGTCAGGGCAGTGACGGACACATTTTCAATCGGTGTTGAGAACTGCAAGCATTTTCTTGTTGAAAGAAAATCAAATAAATAACAAATTAAAAAGGGGGGAAAACAAAGAAAGAGTGACGGAATAATCAAAGAAAGCCCTTCAGAGTGGAAGAGTTTCTTTTCTGTAATAAGCTGTGTTTACTTTGTTTCTTTGGCTCTCACTCCATTGTTGGAGCCTGATCCTCAAAAGATACCCTAGAGGACTCCCTGAAGTCGGGGTGTCTCAGGTCCATGAGAAATTTGGTGGGAGTAAGAATATGAGTAGAACCTGCGGGAGAACAGAGCCAGCTGACTGCTTGAACAGAGGAAGGTTATAGGAACATGCCAACTAGGCCTACGCGTTACAGCCATGACGTATGAGGAAGCACGACACACATGCACATGCACACACACACGCACGCACACACGCACACACACAGACGGCAGGGCGGCTGGCATGCGCGGGGCGGGCGAGGCCACACAGTGGGCATCAGCTGTCTGTGAGACCCTTCCGTGAATCTGATGGGCGACTTGATATCTTCAGGTTTCCACCTCCCAACAGGGACCCTCGAGTCAGGTCTAATAGCAAAGGAGAGAGTTCCACCCAAAGCCTGGCTGTGACCACCTCTGTCTGGGAGAGTTGTGCTCGAGCGCGGAATTATCCAACACATTCATGCAACACATACGCAGGCAGGAAGAGAGCTCTATCGCCTGGCCTACACGGCAGAAATGGGGGGACAATTACAGGGAGGAGTGCTGACCAGACAAGGGGAGCCCGAGGGTGGTCCTGGACCACCGATCCTGGTGTCAGCATGGTGGGTAGACGGCCTCAGGTCCATCTCGCTAAACTCAAGACGAGCCACACGGACTGGTCTACAGAACCCACTCACTTAGACAGCGTGGAGCAGGGGGTGCAGTGATTTGGTCACCCCAACTGGAGGTATAAAATGGATCCTTGTTATCGAGATAATGGCTGGGCCGAGAATTATGACCATAGGAGGCACCTACTGGGGGAGAGGGTCAGAGGAGTATTCCCAGCTGGGGCAGCTCAGGGCTTCCCACACAGGCCACATGTAAATGGCCCAGGAGGCCGCCTTAGGCCCCAGAGAGTACAACTTCCCACTGGGGGTAGAGCACACCCCCTTTCAAAGGGAGTCAAGAAGCCTCACCCATGGGCAGTATTCGTGATGGCCTCTTGCCAATCAGTGCTAAGAGGGACCCCTGAGCAGGTGCTACTCCGTTTTCTTAAGAGGAGGGGATGAAAGGGAGGTATGTGACCAAAGCAAGGTCTTTCTCAGCTCACTCGTCCCAGCCCTAGCAGCTGCAGGAGCTCCCGCAGGCAGGAAAAGGGAGAACACCTTCCTGCACTTAACTGCTCCTAGGAGTTGCTTCCTCCCTCTTGGAAACTAACAAGAAACGGCCCAGGGGGTACAGCAAACCTAAAGTAGGCAGGCACGGCCGGGGGAGCCCTTGGCATGTCCAGCAGCGAGGCTGACGGGTTTCAGGCCTCGTCTACCCACACATGCACGTCCACAGACAGGTGGGCAGAGAGGGTATATGACCTACCATTCCCCGAGCATCTCCTGGCCTGCGGCCACGAGAGGTAAGGACGGTCCCAATCTCAGCCTAGTTCAAGGCTATCAGCGGGCGTTATCAGGTAAGGGATGGTAGCCACCTGCTCAGGGTGACCCTGCACAGCCGCCCCTGAGCACAGATGAGCCCGAGTCTGCTGAACTCTGATCAGATACCTCCTTCCTCACACCTGCCCTTAACAGGATCGAGTGAGACGGGCCTGAGAAAGGAGCCCTCCGCCCGTAACTGCTGTGGTCCTCAGCGGCTACCTAGAGAATGAGACTTGCTGGGGTGACAGAGTCTATGACAGAATGCGACACCGAAGCGTGGAATGGAGTCAGGTGCGATGGCGCAGCGCCTTCCCTCGGGAAAGCGCGCCTTACTCACCTATCAGCACCTCCCACTTGCCGTTGGCTTGGGTCACTTCGTAAGCACAGCGCATCTCATTCAGGCTCACGCCCCCAAGGATGAAAATAATGAGGCGGGGGCCACTGCGGTACTCTCCTGGGGCCTTGTTCTTATGCCAGTGCCCGTAGCGGGCGCTGAGGAGAGAGTGAGAGGTTAGCGCTGCGAGCCTGCTCTCCGGGCACCTGGCGCTCCCCCCACGTGCTGACACGCGTGCTCTGCACGCCTGTGCCACAAATGATGCAGGTGCTTAGCAACTGCAGCGGCGTTTAACTCCGAAGCAATCCGAAATGGTTTGGCTGCCGGGAGGAGAGATGCCACAGCGCCTGTGCTGTGACCTTGTCGCTCAGAAACACGGGCAGAGGAAGGCTTGGCTCAGTGCCGATGGTTGTCGGGTCAGGGTCACAGCTTCAGCCTGCTGTACGGTGTTCGTTTAGGATCTGTTGATGGTGCACGTCCTGGGCTTGCCGGGACACTCTGCTGGCAGTGAGTGGGGACGCCAGAGTCTAAGCGCTGCCTCCGGCAGGCACACTGGCTTCTGGAACAAGCACGCACCAAGGGCCTCACGTGGGCCAGGCCACCGGGTGCTGGATATCCCCAGCGACACAGCCCTTTCCCATCAAGAGGTCGCAGTGTAAAGGGGCAATGGGGAACAGGAGGGGAGTCTGAACCGTGCTATGATGAACTCGGGATTGCTGGGGTAAACATGGGACCTCGTCCTGGCATCATGAAGAGGCTTCCCAGGAGCACTGAGCTGCTTTTCCTTTTGTTTTTTGGGGGAGAGGTTTTTTTTGCTAAAGGGCTCATGTGCTTGCCAGAAAGACAGACAGAAAGTGAGAAATCACCCCCCAGGGGGGATTGCCACGCCGCAATCCCTTCTCCTCCATTCTTCTCTCAGGATCTTGGGCACGCATGCACATGCGCTCGGCGTGAGTCTAAGCCACCAGGTCCGGGACTCAAACCACGGTCGGCTACATGGGAGTTCAGCAACACAGCCATTATGCTAACTGCTGGTCCCTGAGTTGCTTTTTCAAAAACATGGGTAGAGTCAGGGAAAACAGCACTTCCATCATGGGCTGCTCCCAGGGGGCCTCCCTCTGTTCCTGGGCTTCCCTCAATAAGCCTTTACCTTGGACTCAGGAACAGGGAGAAATGGGCCGCTCCCAGATTAAGGAAAGGGGAGAGATCAAATGAAAAGGGCAGGTCTCTTCTGGGGGCTGAAATGTGTCATCCTTCCTTCTGACTTACATCACGGTTACTTCCAAAGCTGGAAGGCACCAGGCAGGCTGTCCAGACCAACACGGAGATATCACAGCCACTTTCTTAGCCCTCCGCACCGTCCTGAGCTGCCCTGCTGCACTGACTGGGCTGGCCGTGGCACGCCCTGGGATCTCATACTTGCGTCTCACTCCGAATTTGGGAAGAAGCGTTTTTTGTAGAGGGACTGCACGATGCCACAGATGCTACTGCAGGCCACTGGCCCGGGCTCAGGAGAAAGCTTGAGAGGAGGGACACGTCCTCCAGCGTGAACTTGTCAGGAACTGCCCGGGCTCCAGTGCTGGGGTCACCCTCTCAGGAACGGCTATGCTACCACCCCCAGTGCTCGCGCTCAGCCCCGACTGCTCTCAGGACCGTTAGAACACAGCACGTTCTGTTCATCCGTTTCCCAGGTGGTGGCTGCGCGTGCCTCCACACCTGGACACCTGTGAATGTGGCTGCTAGGAACACTGGTGTGGTTTTAGCCAGGGTGGCTGGGGAAGACCGGAGCAGGTAATACTGGATTAAAGACCTGAAGGAGAGGAGGGGCGAGCCATGCAGATCTAGCTGCAGACAGATCATTTCAGTCGAAGAGACAAGCAAGCACAAAAGTGTGTCTGCATTTCTGAGGAAGCTCCGGGATGTTGCAGCAGAGGGGCTGCATCCCTCCCAGCAGGACTGCCACGTAGCTGACATCAGCCAGGGATGATGCTGATCCCTGGTCAGGGACGCCTGCTCTCCCTGGTCTACTCGGGGAGTCCCACCTACCTGACAGCAGTGGTGCTGAAGGAGGCAGAGGAGCGGGTGGAGATGTAAGGGTAGTGCTTGGTGTCAAGTTTGTCCTCAATAGTGTCCTGGAAAGGAAAGGGACAGAGGTTTGAAACGGCCTGCCATCTGTCTGCAAAGGTGACGATCATTCCAAAGGGACCAAGGTGGATGATTCAAAGGACAAGTTAGTCAGTGAGCAATGTGGCCAGGTTTGCAATAGCCGAGCTCCCTTCCCTGCTGCCAGGCGGCTTAGCGCGGCGCTCACAATGACTGGGTGTTCTGAGACTGGCTGTCACACTGAGAGAAGTTTGCGGGACAAAACAAAAGCATTTGTATTTCTTGTGTGTCTTCCACATGAAAAAAGTTTTTGCAATCCATGTGTTTTAAATGTTGCATTGCGTCCCTGGGTTCCTGACACTTGTCATCAGCCCAGCAGAAACCAGGTACAAGCAGTCTCTCCGGCCAGAGACAGCCCCGATAGCCTCACTTTTCAAGGACCTAATGGTCTTGTGGGTGGATTCCCGCTATCTACCTCCTGCTGCCTAGAACCTACTCTCAGCATCCACGGCTTCCCCGTGAGGCCTACACATGTCTCCCGAGGGGAACAGGAGGCGGAGGAGGACGAGAAGACAGAGAACAAAGGCAGGGATGAGACAGAGGAGTTGGCTTCCTTCCACCAAGCGAAGGAATGTAACTGGTTTCCAGAGCACCCATCCTGGTTTGTGGGTTTTAAAATAGGAAGCGGACTCACTCAACGTAAACTGTATTTATTTTAATGTACAATTCCGTAGGAACACCTGGGGTGCTCTGGATTAACTAAAGGGTCGTGGGCTGGGCCCCTCATTCTTTAACTCCAGTTCTGTTTGCCCATCAAGGGAGGAGGTCGAGTGGGTTACCTCCAAGTCCAACCCTAAAGATCCCGGGTGCTGTGCAGGGTTTGCTCCCGCTGCAAAGACAGGTGGGAGCAGCGCCATGGCACTCCCTCACGGCCAACGCAGTCAAACACCTCTGCCAGAGCACAGGAAGCAGAGCAGACCCCCAACACGGAGCTGCACATACAGCTAAGGAGTGTCCCTGATGGGTTATGCACAGGTTAGCATCTGACCCCTACAGTGCTTGACATGCGGTAAAGGGAGGGACTGTCAAGGGGTCTCTATAATGTGGGACTAAACCCTCCAAGACACAAGCAACGAGCAAATGCGTCTTGGAGATTGGCATCTGGCAGATCTTAACTCTCCATAAACCTCAGAACCAGGCATGTCCTGACGGCCGTGGGCCTTGGACACTGAGTACAAATCCTCACAGGAGGAAGATACAAGGTGTCCCGGCCAGCCCGGAGCAGGCGAAGCTGGAAGTGCCGGGGCAGTCCACTGAGAAGCCCGTGAGGCAACCTCTGAGCACACCTGCCACACTGACCTCCATGATGTCCTTGATGATCGGGGTCCACCGGGAGAGCTGGTAGGTCTGCTCGCTGATACGCTCCTTCCGCTCCGGCTTGCTCCGGCGCCGCAGCGTGGACTGGGGGCAAACACACATAGGTTGGTCTCTGAGGCAGGGCCACCAGGGCCCCAGGTGACTTCTGCTGGCCTCTGGGAATTCACCTAAGGACTCTTCAGAGTCAGGACTGGCAAAGAGGAATCAGTGGGGGAGGTTTTCTCTGCAGGAACGCCAACTGTGCACCTTTTAGGGAACCTTCTGAGTGTTTAAAAAATAATTATCTGGGACCAGCAGTTGGCATAATCACTACGTTGCTCGACTTCCATGCAGTCAACCGCGGTTTGAGTCTCAGACCCGGTAGCTTAAACTCATGCCAGGCGCATGTGCATGTGTGCCCAAGATCCCGAGAGGAGAATGGAGGAGAAGGGATTGTGGCGTGACCATCCCCCCGGGGGGTGATTTCTAACTTTCTGTCTCTCTTTCTGGTGAGTGCACACATCCTATAGCAAAAACCTCTCCCCCCCCAAAAAATTATTTTATTTAACTTTATTCATCATCATCATCATTGTAATTTGACGAGAGGAGGGAGGGAGAGAGAGAGAGAGAGAGAGAGAGAGAGAGAGAAAGCAAGCTGCCAGATCCAGGCTCAAACTGCGGTTGGCCACGTGGGAGTCCAGCACCTTAACCACCATGCCACCTGCCGGCCTCCTCTCTGTTTCTTTATAGTCTTTAATGGCAAATGTGGGTCAAACAGTTAAGTACCATTTTTATTTATTTATTTGTTTATTTAAGTTTTATTTTCATTTTAATTGCCAAATAGTAACTGTAAATATCTGCAGTGTACAATGTGTGCTTTGATATCTATCTACTGTTGTCCCTTGGCAGCCCGGGTATCCATGGGGAATCTCTTGAGGATAACAAAACCCTCGGATGCTCAAGTGCATTATATGCAACAAGGCAGTGGCCAACTGCAGTCATGCAGCAGTCGTGCAGTGCTCTGCAGTGCTTAAGCCCCATGAGAAGATCTGGGTCCATGTCCCAAGGTCTACTTGTACACACCAGGCATGCATATGCCTGTAATCCGGGCTTGGCTGAGGCTGGGGGAGGACTGAGGCATGAAGACCTGTTGGGGGTGTCCCAACAGAAGAAATAAACAAATTAAAACAAACAAACAAAAGGCAGAGTCAGTTGGGCTAGCAGGTGTCACAGTAGTTAAGACGCTGGACATGGTTGACTGTGGTTCAAGTCCTGGACCTGGCAGCTTGCTTTCTCACTGCCCGCCACCGCCTGTCTCTCTGGTGAACGCAAATGTCTTGTAGCAAATTAAAAGGTAATAATAATGATAAATAAAATAAAATAATTCTACTTAAAAGAAAGTGGCAGAAGGGACGGCAGGCGGTGCGGCGGTTAAGGTGCTGGACTCCCACATGGCTGACCGCAGTCTGAGTCCCGGACTGGAGGCTGGCTTTCTCACTTTCCTTCTCTCTCTCTCTCTCTCTGATGAATGCACATGACCTGTAGCAAACTGGAAAATAATAATAATAATAAAAATTAAATTAAGTAAATGAGTCTTTAAAAAAATGGCAGAGTATTTTGCATATAACCTATACACATCTTCCTATACACTTTAAATCATCTCCAGTTTACAGCACCGAATACAATGTAAATTCTGTGTTATTTACATATAGTCATACTGTGTTTTTAAAATTAATTTAATTTTATTTATTTATTATCATTATTTTTAATTTGCTATAGGGGACATGGGCTCACCAGAGAAAGAGAGAAAGTTTGAGAGCAAGTGGCAGGACTCAAACTGCAGAAGGCCATGTGGGAGCCCAGCTCCTTACCCACTACTGCCAGCCACAGTACGGCCGGTGGCAACGGAACAAAGCTTCTGACTTTGAGATTCCGGAGGGAGTACGCCTGCGACCCTAGCGACATTCATGTTCTGTGACTGACTGCTGGAGAAAGGAGGCACGCGGGGGACTCTCCCGAGGGCGTCTGTAGCAGCGTGCGAACCCCTTTCAATACCCCACCCAACTGTTCTAGAACACGCTGTGGAGACTGGGCCTCCCTCACAGCCTGTCCTGCAGGTTCTGAATCAACACCAAGTCAGAGACCCAGAGGGGGCCGGACTGCTGGATTCATTAACGCCGTGCTCGCATCCTCACAGAAGAGACTGAGTGTGGGGCATCCACAGGGAGAGCCAGGCTGACCGCAAGATGTGACGGAGGGAATTGGGTGGCTTCTGTTTGGGTCTGGCTCAGAGACACAGCTCACTTTAACAACCGCGCAACTCCTCAATGTGCGGTCTGGGTTCCCGAACTTAGACCTCCACGTTCCTACACCTTTACACCTTTACCCCTCTGCTTTTTTTTTTTTTTTGAAGAGGTTTTTGCTATAGGGCGCATGTGCCCGCCAGACACACAGAGAGAGACAAACAGAAAGGGAGTCATCACCCCCCAGGGGGGATGGCCACGCCACAATCCCTTCTCCTCCATTCTCCTCTCGGGATCTTAGGCACGCACACACACGTGCCTGGCGTGAGTTTTAAGCCACCGGGTCCAGGACGCGAACCACGGTTGACTACATGGGAGTCCAGCGACATAGCCATTATGCTAACTGCTGGTTCCTATCCCTCTGCTTTGAGTGTGGTTGAGTGTGGGTATACGCGTGTATCATGAGATGCCATAAGCCGAGCAGAAGCAGAGACACGCCTGCTGCCCCCCGCCGCCCCTTACGTCCGTGACAATGGGCACGCCGAGGTGAGCCATGTTGGTGATGATCTCGCTGTCCTCCGGGGGGATCTGGGCGTGCTGGATCAGCTTGTTCAGGTTTTCCTCAGTGATGCCTGAGAGACGAGACACGCGATCACCACAGCGTACAGCCACGCACCCCCACACAGAGGCAGGGCCAACCCGGTGGGCTGGATGTCCCCCTCCTCAGGGTTAGCGGGAATTAACTGCCCACTGCATCAACTTCACTAGACGGCGAGAGCAAACGAAAGATTGCTTTCGCTCCAGTCACCGTGTCCTGCGTGGTCACTGTCAGCCCCGTCTCAGTCTACATTTCCTGTCCCTGCTTCTCAGCAATCCCTGCTCACCTCCGCCCACTCTGGAGTCCAATCGAGCAAGAGTCTCATTACTCGTCTTTTGCACGATGGACACTTCTGGGTGCCGACGAGGTGGGAAAAGCCCGCTCTGTAAAGGCCGAGGCTCTGAGTGTGATACGAGTTAATATCTGTGGGCACAGCTGCAGTAAACTGGCCAGGCAGCTCTCCGTCTCTCCCAGCCTGTCCTCTTCCATATGTTCCTCACCACTTCTGAGCTCTGGAAGTCCCAGGGAATTGCAGCCTCTGGTCACAACTGCTCTGACTACGTGCCCTTCCTAGAACACGAAGAGCCCCCAGGGTCTCCTTGCCCGCCCCACTCCACGCCTGTAAGACTGTTCTGCTTTGCCTTCTCGCTCTGCTGCCTCATTTTCCCCAAGAACGGCCCATACCCTCCTACCATTTTCGTAAATCCCTATCCGTTCCTACCATTCTTCAGGAAAATGTAGAGCAGGATGATGCGGATTTTGTCATACGTGCTGACGTTCGCGTCCAGCAGAATGGGGACGATGGCTCGCATGGGGTCCTTGATCTTCTCCCCCTCGGCATCCGTGCCCATCGCCAGGTCCTACAGACAACACACCCTGTTGGCCCCATTTCTGGAGATAGTCTGGAGGATGGCAGCTCTTCGAAAATCCGTGACCCCTAACGTCTGCGGTGAGCACTGGGTTGGGGAAGGCCTCAAACGGGTAATCCTCCTCTCACGAGGCATGGCGATCCCTGAGTGCAGTCAACACGCCCCTACGGCACTGCTGAGAATGCACGGAAACCGGAGCTCGACTTGCCAAGGCAGAAACCTCAGTCATTTGCTGTCTTAATTGACAGCCGGTTTGCTGCAGGCGAGTGCCAGGGTACCCATGCCAATTCCACAGGTAAGGACTCAATCTTGGTCGGTCTCCTAGAGTTACCAGGCCCTCCTGGGTGGCCTGAAAGGCTCAGAGGAATGCACTTCTCTCCCATGAAAAGCTCTGGTATTTGAAAGTGTCTCTGTGTGGCCAATGTTTTCCACTCTGCTTCCCCTGGTATTAAAGGACATGCTTTCAGAGTTTTACCTGCTCCGGGGTTTTAACCTCTGTTTTAAACCTTTCTATAATTTTTCAAGGGTGAGGAGAGGAAAGAAAAAGGGGCTTTGAAACCTGCAAACCCAGGCCCTGGGAGATGAGGAAGGAGAGAAGGGCTGGGAAATGAACTGGAGATGAAAGACCCAGACGAGACTCAGACCCACTCTCAACAGACCAGAGCAAACGCGTTAGCCTCGGCAGGCCATGACCACGCGGCCTCGCTCTCAGAGACCGCAGCCACAGTTTCCTCTTAGCTCTAGGGGACGCCTGATTTCTCTCGCGATCCCAGGAGTCCATGCAAATTTTGATCGAGTTCACGGTCTCCTTCCAGAGTCTAAGGAGGGTGGGCTGCTTCTCTTTGGCCCTTTGGCCTCTTGGTCCTACACCAGCCCAGACGTCTGTGCAGCAGGACCTGAAGTCCGGCTAAATTTAAATTTCACTAGTTTAACAATACTTCTGGGCAATCTTAAAATTTTTTAATTTCCAAAAATCAATTCCAAACTGCACACTCACTGATAACCTATTTTCTGCATGATCAAGTTGTTCTGAAAAATGCACCTTGTGTTTGTAAGATCGCCTGAAACCAATGGCTCTTCGCAGGGCCAGTCCTCTCATGAAATACTCAGTGGTGTAGGACAGGGCTTACAAAGCAAGCTGAGCCTGTCACAACAAACCAGAAGATGAAATCTTTGCTTCACACCAAGAACCTGAATTTTTTTTTCCTGTGAAAAGGGACTTTCAGCTAAAATTTCAGAGTCTTTAACATGCTCTCTTCCCTTAGAAGTTGACCCACAGTTCAGTCACGTGATCACGTTTGAAGCATGAGCCAGGATTTACCAGTGACTCCTCACAACGGCCCTGACAAATGTGAGCACTGCGCTCTCCCTTTTACAGGTGAGGAAAATAACGCATAGACAAATTGACACGCCAGATAATCTGGGTGGGAGACAGAGCTCGAACCCCAGACTCCTCCTGTACCCCCGGTGTGATCGGTGAGGCTGTGAGACGTCGGCCTGTCACTGCACTCCCTGCTGTCAGCCTCTAGGTCTCCAATGCGGGTCTGGCCGCAGCAGCAGGAAAACACACTCGGAACAGAAAATCCAGCCTGCCCTGACAGTGCAGGGCTCAGAACCCCGAACAGCTTTCCCCAGCCATTCCAGGGAAAACAGAGCCCTTGGAAAGAGCAAAGCATGCAAAATCCAAATGCCACAGCATTCCAGACCAGTCCAGTCCCTACCATGGAGAGTGGAACCACACTGGCTCCGAGAGTCGAGACAATGCGATCTAGCAGGCCTCCCGTCTATTTCCTAGGGTTCTGCAGGATGTTCAAGGTCAGACGTTAAGACTCGGCTGGGTACATGGGACGGCAGAAGACTTGCCGCGGCACAGAGGAGGAAAAGGCCCTACCTGCTCCACCCGGCAGAGCTTGTCGACGGTGCCCTGGTAATGCTTCATGCAGTCCTCAGCAAGGTGCAGGTGGGTGGAGTACTAGGAAGGAACACAGAGAGCCTGTGGTCACAGAACAAGTCACATCCGTGTGGCGGCCACTGAGCACCTACCACATACAAAATGCTGCAGAAGGCACTGGGTCTCCACCCTCGTGAAGGAGATGAGACATGCACAAACAGCACACAGTAGGATGTGCTCCACGACAGGAGGGAGGCAAAGTACATGCTAAGAGTCAAGAGGAAGGAAAGTCCTTCAGGAAGGTGGGGTGGTATGATGGTTTTGCAATGCCTCCACGAATTCTTTGATGCACCTCCTCCCGGGGGGAGCTTAATTCCTCTCCTTGAGCGTGGGCTGGATTTAGCAACTGGTTCTAACAGAGTGGAGGAAGGGCTGGAGAGGGACATCCAAGATCAGGAAATAAAAGGCACCGTTACTTCTCAGGTCAAGGGGAAGCCAACGGCTGTGCCGTGAGGACTAGGCAGCCCTGTGGAGAGGCCCAGGTGTGAGGAACTGAGCCTCTCACAATAGCAGGGGACGGACAGGGTACAGAAAACAAAGAGGTGCAGAGAAAGTGGCAGGAAACAAGCTGCCTGAACCAACCTTTCATTTCTTTTCAAATTAAAAACCGAAGGTGACTAAAAATCTGTAGATTTTAATGAGTCAATTAAAGCACAGGGTTTGGAGAAGGCTCTTTCTCAGCTGTTCACACTCAACTCACAAGGACCTCTCGGCCTTACCATACCTTGCTCAGCTCTTTCTGGTACTGGGGCATCTTCTTCAGCATCTGTGACAGGTCCCTCATGGTGGTCTGTATGGGAAACGAAAGCGGATGATGTCACCTGACCTTCATAAGGAAGGTTTGCTAGGCTGGTGAGTGCAGGGCAGGACAGCAACTGCCACTAGACTCCCCAGGTGCATGCTCCACAACGCTTGAAATGAACCTTTAAACACAAGAGCACATGCTGAGATTTCTAGGCCTCTGGCTCAAACATGATTGATCCAAATACCATGATTACCTTCTAGGCAGAGAACTGAACAAGGAAGTCTAGCAGCTGCGCTTACTCCTATGTTTATTGGACTAGAAAGTTACTGTGAGCCTTAATTCTTCCCACACACAAAAAGATTTTTCTTCTATAATTGCTTTTCTATATACTCAGTTCAACCGTCCTGGACTTGAGTTTGCAATGTATTCCAGCAGAAAGGCTGTGATATATAGATAAAAAAAAAAAAAAAAAAAAAAAAAAAAAAAAAAAAAAAAAAAAAAAAAAAAAAAAAAAAAAAAAAAAAAAAAAAAAAAAAAAAAAAAAAAAAAAAAAAAAAAAAAAAAAAAAAAAAAAAAAAAAAAAAAAAAAAAAAAAAAAAAAAAAAAAAAAAAAAAAAAAAAAAAAAAAAAAAAAAAAAAAAAAAAAAAAAAAAAAAAAAAGCAGTGATACTGTTAGAGAAGACTGGAATCTACATCCAACCAGCGAGACTGGTCTGTTTACTTCCGACTGTGTGGCCCGCCTAATCCCACTAATCTATCCAACAAAAATGTATTTATTTACTCCTACACACCAGGCACTAGTAGGCTGGCAAAACAGGGACAAAAGAACAAAAGGCCGCCTCGCCCAGGGAGAGGGCCGGGAAGGTCACTTGAGGAGACAATGAAGCTGCAGAGCAGCAAGGCCCAGAGCGAGAGAACTCTGGCGTGGCTGGTAGGAGGCAGAGCAAGCAGGAGGGAAGCAGAAAGGAGGCCAGAGAGAACCCGTGGGCCTGACCACTGGGCCTCTGGAAGCCATGCCCATGGTGGGGTGGGCAGAGGTGGCTCCATTCTAAGGGGAACCAGAAGTGGCTAGATGGTTTTAAGTGAAGGAGTAACACAACCAGAGCTGCCTTTTGGGAAATCCATGTCCTGACTAAGATGGGCAGGCCACCTCCAACAAGGTAAGGAGAGCCCAGGTAAGTCAGGTTATGAATTTTAAATCTCTTCTCTTTTCTTCTTTAAAAAAAAAAACAATTGTCAGAGGTCACATATGCTGTCAGAAGAGAGACAGAGAATATGGAGAGGGAGAGAGCGACTTCAACAGGTGTGATCACACTGCCACCCCTTCTCCTCCATGTCTCCATCCTGTTGGGATTTGGGGCACACATACGTGCCTGCTCTGTTTCTCACATGTGTGTGCTCCAAATCTCAACAGGGGCTTGGATGTGAACCATGGGGTCCAGCTCCTTTAACCCATGGGGTGTAAGAGCTGGCCCTGAATGCTACCATTTTTCTGGTTTAAAATGTATCATGATACCAAACAGTAAATATTAATCCTCAGAGTAACAGAAAGCAGCTCTCTATAAATGTCAAAAGATGGGAGCTCCAGATCTGAATCTTTTTTGTTTTGTTTTGTTTTGAGAGGGACTTTTTAATTTAATTTAATTTTTTTTGCTATAGGGCGCATGTGCTCGCCAGAAAGACAGAGAGAGACATAAAGACAGAAAGCAAGAAATCACCCCCCAGGGGGGATGGCCACACCACAATCCCTTCTCTTCCATTCTCCTCTCAGGATCATGGGCACACATGCACACGCGCCTGGTGTGAGTTTAAGCCACCGGGTCTGGGACTCGAACTACGGTCGGCTACATGAGAGTCTAGCAACATAGCCATTATGCTAACTGCTGGTCCCCCAGATCTGAATCTTGGATGTAAAAATAAGACAAAATGATATTAAGTGAGGAGAGAAATATAAATACAACGTCCTTAATTCACTAGTCATATTGCAAAGGCACCTTCTCTGCTCCGAGGGAGGAAGCAGGGATTAAATTCTAGAGCATTAGAACACGTGAGTGTACCTTCTCTCCAGTATTCATTCTCTTGCTAGAAGAAAAGTCTTTCAGAGACCGGGTAACTTCCCTGGAAGAGAGAGGAGGCAGGTAAGTTTCAGAGCAACACCAGGTGCCTCTACAGACGCTACAGAAGTCATGCAGTCTTCCTTTAGGAACACGTAGAGACTTCTCCTGCCTATAAGGTATGCATCTGATGTGATTTTCTAGGAGAAAAGAAACCAGTCATTTTTCTTTTCTTTTTTTAAGGTTTTTGCCATAGAGCATGTGTGCTTGCCAGAGACAGTGAGGGGGAAAGTGAGAAATAACCCCACAGGTGGGATGGCCACGCTGTAGTCCCTTCTCCTTCTGGGATTTTGGGCAGACATACACACACATGCTCCCACCATTATTTTTGAGCCACTAGGTCTGGGACTTGAACCGAGGTTAGCCATGTGGGAGTACATGCCTTAACCACCATGCCACCTGCTAGTCCCAAGACATGTCCGTTTTCAAATTAATACTCTAAACAAGTAGTATCCAGAATAGGTATAACAGATGATTCAAGGGGAAGAAAGAAGAAAATATTAGGATATCTTTTTATGCTTATTTATCTTATTAGGAGAACTTTTTAAAAATATTTATTTATTTATTTTATTCCATTTCTTGTTCTTATTTTATTTTATTATTATTTTTTTAATTTTTGACCAAAGAGAGGCAGAGAGAGAAAAAGGGAAAGCGAGAAAGCAAGCCTCCAGGTCCAGGACTCAAACTGCAGTCGACCATGTGGGAATCCAGCGCTCCTAACCACCTCGCCACCTGCTGGCCCAAGACATCTACTTTTTTTTTTTTTTTTTTTTTTTTTAGGGTTTTTTATTAAAGGGCGCGTTCGCTCCCCAGAAAAAAAAAATAGAGACAGAAAGCGAGAAATCACCCCCCAGAGGGGATGGTCACGCCACAATCCCTTCTCCTCCATTCTCCTCTCGGGATCTTGGGCACGCATGCACACGCGCCCGGCGTGAGTTTTAAGCCACCGGGTCCGGGACCGAACCACAGTCGACTACGTGGGAGTCCAGCGACACAGCCATTACGCTAACAGCTGGTTCCCAAGACATCTACTTTTTTAAAAAGAATAATTTTATTTAACTTTATTTATTTATTTACTTTTTTCTTTTTATTTGACCAGAGAGAGACAAAGTGAGAGAGAGAAAGAGAGCGAGTACACACAAGAGAGAGAGAACGTGAGAAAGTCAGCTGCCAGGTCCAGGACTCGAATCGTGGTTGGCCATGTGGGAATCCGGCACCCTTAACCACCATGCCACCTGCTGGCCCCACGGACATCTATTTATGTTTATCTTTCCTCACACCTTTCAGATTTGTGTTTGAATATCCATAAAGAAACATGCACAATTTATGTTCATAAAATATATAAAATCAGATATATATGGTACATATCAGTATAAGAAAGTACATATTTAATTCACAAATAAATTTAATTACTGGAAATATGGGTCAGTTTATTAAAAGTATACTTTTTTTCTTAGGTTTTTGCCATTTGGCATGTATTCTCACAGGAGAGAAAGAGGGAAGGTGAGAAATCACCCCCCAGGGGTATGGACACAATCTTTCTCCTCCACTCTCCTCTCAGGATCTTGGGCATGTATGCACACACACTCGGTGTGATTTTATTTTTTTTTTTGGAGAGATTTTTGATATAGGGCACATGCGCTTGCCAGAGAGACAGAAGAGAGAAATCACCCCGTGGGGGGAGGCCACCCCGCAATCCCTTCTCCTCCATTCTCCTCTCGGGATCTTGGGCACACATGCACATGCGCCTGGCGTGAATTTAAGCCACCAGGTCCAGGACTTGAACTGCGGTTGACTACATGGGAGTCCAGCGACATAGCCATTAAGCCAATTGCTGGTCCTCCACATGATTTTCAAGCCACCAGGTCCAGGCTTGAACTGCAGTTGGCCATGTGAGAGTCCAGCACATAATCACCTGCTGGCCCCCAGATAATTTCTACTTGACGTAGCGACCACGTCTCTAAATCACAGAACTATCCAAGGCTATATTACTTTTTCACTTGTTCTTGTGAATTTTCTGAGGATATTACAAACTTGAGGTAGCACAATGTGTGTGTGTGTGTGTGTGTGTGTGTGTTTTAAAGCAGAATTGATATTTACAGTTTACAGGCCTTATAACAATGTTTAAATATTAGGACAGTTTTCGGAGCCAAGGGCAGGTCAGTATGTAGACAGCAGCTCTGCTGAGAAGCTGCAGGTGAAGGGGAGACTGCATGCCAGCCCTGTGAACGAAGGGTGCGCCGTCAGAGTGGCGTCCGATCTCCACTGGGATGAGCTGGTTTTAAACATTTGATGTTTATAAAGCACTGTGCTGAGAGAGCTACAAAAGCCCTCCCAGAATCCCACAGGCCGCCTTCACAGAGACCCACGAGGCCCAGAGAACAGGAGGCGTTCCCATTACCGGGTGGCAGGTGGCCACCTCTGCGCTGGCAGCCCGATCACCCGCGGGAGCTGGAGTGCACCGTCACCGGCAGCAGTGGGGAAGAGGGAGGAGCAGCCGGGACGGCGGCGGACGGGGCGCTTACTGGGACACCTCCGCGATGTGCTTGTGGCGCAGCGCGATCCACAGGTCGTCATCCTCGTCCAGGAGCACTTCCTTTACCCGCGCCTCGCCGATGCCACTCGTCTCGTACCTGGAGAAGGGGCGGGCTCAGGCGGAGCACTCTGCTCCCACAGCGCTCGTCGGCACCCCGGGTTATAACAAGAGCCCACAGTCCTCGCTGCCAGGTGCGCGCACACCTGATGTGCCAGCCAGGCCTGCTGCAGCAGCGCCCCCATGGTGCAGTGCCCCGGGCAGAGGGAGACCCGAAGTTCTAACCAGCCAGCCAGCTTTGTTTCAAAGTCATCAGGCTTGGCTGGTACATGCTCACCCGAGCCACCTGGTATAGGGCACCGGGTCAGGTCACACGTGGGTTTGGAGTTACTTATGGGGGAGATACACAGATCTTAACTGAGCCTCTCTGGGGAGGAACTGGGCCACCATCCGAATGTGTGGCACCTAAGTGGCACCAGCAGCTGCCTGAGACAGGCCCTTGGCATACGGTGATGCCGTCACCAGGAACAGCTGGAGGACGCACGGACTACAGTACCAAAGAGAAGAGGGGGCTCACTCCTATTTTTTTTTCTTTTTCTTTTTTAGGTTTTTGCCATAGGGCATGTGCACTTGCTGGAGGGAGAGAGAGGGAGAGTGAGAAATCACCCCCCGGGGGGATGGTCACACTGCAAACCCTTCTCCTCTGCTCTCTCAAGATTTTTTGCACACTTGCGCCCTGAGTGATTTTCAAGCCACCAGGTCTGGGACTTGAACTATGGTCGGCCTTGTGTGAGTCCAGCACCTTAACCACTATACCACCTGCTGGCCCTTACACTAGTCTTCTAAGTTAGAGGCACCTGAGGTTCCATGCAAAGCCACAGTGGCTCTGGGTCTGTCCTGCCACACTCACTTATACACATCATTTTCAATAGGCAGCAGGTCATAGCTCATTGCCTGGAAGGTCAGTTCATGAAGCACAGGGGAGCTGGGGTCAAAGCCACGATCCAGGATCAGGAGCTGGGAGCGCGCCTTGTCTGGGCCCTGGAAGGGAAGAGGGAGATGCTTCATGAGCCACGCAGACAACTCCAGCTCCTCCAACCAGCAGAGCCTGTCTCATGGCGGGCACAGCCGGAAGCCAATGGGGAGGTTCACTAAGATAGCACCAACAGTCCCCGTGCTGCAAGGCGAGAACGCCAGTGAACACGGGCAGACTCCACTGCTTTCATCTCACGGTGAGTGTCCTTCCAAAAGACCTGAAGCTGTGGCTACGGGCTGCGATGAGTTCAGCGGGGGTGCTGCCTGGGTTCAACACAACTGGGGAGACTGGCCAGCCAGCGTGCCTGAGACTGAGGGGTTCTCTTTAAGCCACAGTGGTGAGGGGAAGGCAGTGCCGACTGCCGGAGCCTCTACCCGTGGAAACAGCACCTGGGACTGCACACGCACGGGACATGTAGAAATGAGGTCGGAGACTACCAAGGTGGTGTTAAACTACTGGGGCTTCCCCAGGACACAGGGTGCTCAGCGCTGGCACCAGGAACAAGTTGGTCACCCTGGCTACTGGCCACCTCTGGAAGAATGGTCCTCACCCAGGCTCTGTGACCAAGAGCTGTCCCAGGGACCGTCACACACACACTGTGGCCAGCGTCCAGACTCACCTCCCCCATCGTTGGGTCATCAGCTTTATAGGCGTCGAGCTTGTCCTGGATTAGCTGAGCCAGCAAGGCATTGTCCTTGTACTCCCTGACAAAGGAGGAGCGACAAGGTGAACCACCGTGTCCCCAGATGCAGATGCCGACTGCCAGGGAAGGAGCAGGACAGGGCAGGGAGGGTCAGGGAGAGGTGCGTGCTGACAGCCCTGGCTCTTTATAGTGAGAAGGTATTCGTGTGTTACATGTGTAATTAAAACAGAGACGTAAAATACTTACTAGTTCAGTGCCTAGAACATAAATGATTTCCTTGTTTCTTTTCTTTACCTAAAGGGAAAGTCTTCCCAAGCAGCTTCATGGAAACAGCCACAGTCCACAGTGGGCCCTGACCATGGCTCCTTCTCCCGGCCCAGGCTGTCTGAGCCTGCCCACCTGACTCTCGCTGTCCTTCGTCCGTGTTCCCTTGGGCCCCGTCTGGTTTGGCTGGCGGGTGTCGTTGGTCGGCACAGCCAGAGTGATGTAAGAACCTCTGAACCCTTTCCCTTGACTGAGTCTGAGGGCACTTCCTGGGTGCTCTGGCTTCCTGGGGTGTCGCTGCTGCCACCACCTCACCAGCCTCCCCACGGCAACAGCCTGGGCTCCCACTGTTGTGGGAACTGCAGCCTCACCCCATTTCTTAACTACCCCCAGGCTTTTGCTAGTGAGTACCAATGATGGAGAGAAGCTAGGCGCTGGGGCAGCAACCAGGGAGGGTCTGCCTGTGGCCACAGGTTCCCGCAGACATCGACGTGACGAGGACAGGGGCAGTGCACAATCCTGGGCCCCAGCGCACCCAGGTGCCTGGCTCACGGCCTCCTTCCTGCCCCGCCCACACTCTGCCAGCAGTCTCTGGCTGTATGGAGTCTGCCTCTGCATGTCCGGATTCTGTCCAAGTCCAGGCCCTCGGCCTCTCCACAGAGAAGCCTCCAGAGGACTGGCTTCTCCTTGCCCTCACCCCTGCTCACTCTCCCCCTTCCTGCTCACAGAGCACTGCAGTCACCCCCCCCACCCGTCCAGACCCCCCGGTGGCTTCCCAGTGCTAACTGCTGAAGGACATAACCCTGAACCTGGCATGCAAGGCCGCCGGGGGCAGCCCCCTCCACCCTGCTGCCCTCACTACTGGTCCTCCTTGAACTTGCCCGTTTTCCCAGCTCTGGGCTTTGGCTTAGACAGGCAGTGTCAACTCTGCAAAGGCCGCCCTTGCCTCCCTCACTCTGGCTACTGCAATCTGAACCTGTCTTTCAAGGCCCAGATAAGTACCACCTCTGGTCTGAAGTTCTTCAACCTCGGCTGCAAAGGCCCTCTCCCTTCTTTAAATGTCCTAAGCACGTGGTCTGTGCCATCTGAAGGCACTCACGTCACGTGGTCTGTGTTGTATGTGTGCGTATCTCCCCCCGCCCGGGTCAGAGGCTCACAAAGGCAGGGGATGCATCTTCAGCTTTAAGTCTCTCCACCACCCAGCACAGAGCAGGGACGTGATGAGCGAAGGACTTCATAAAATGCAAAGAATAAGTCCTTTGGAGAAGTACTCTCTTTGTATTTTATCATATTCTGAGATACTACCTCTTATCAAAGATGAAATCTGCTTTTAGAGGTGAGAAATAGATGAATAATTGGAGGAAACTTGGGCTAAAGTGATATAGGGGTTCACATTTTAGTTATTCAAGAACTAAAGGTATATATTATATACTATATTCGTATTATATACTGTTAATATTATAGTTTAATATATTGCTTGTACCGATATTTGCTAGTTAACATATTATGCATAAATGTGTAAAACATACAAATAGACATTCTATATTAACATTAATATATAGCATATACAATATATTTTATGTTCTTTTTTGTATCTAGTAGGACATTTCACAATAATATTTAAAAGATAACAAAACTAATGGAAGAGTCATTTTAATGAGAGACTCTCAGACCTGGACCCTCTTGAACCGCCTGCTGGGGGAACACGAAGGACAGGGAAGAGTCGGGCGGACTCACCCCCGGTACCGCACGGCGGGGTACTCCTTCAGGGTGGCGCACAGAGTCGCGATCTGCTCCGCCAGGCGCTCCAGGATGGGATTCTTCATCTGTGCCTTGTGGGGGCTGTAGAAGCTTTGGAAAGAATCCGCAGAGTCCAAGGAATACACCTGCGGGGAGCAGAACACTGACGGCGTTGGCGCCGCGATCGACCCGGTGGGTCCGTGCCCCAGCTTCCCGTCTACCGTCTAAATCCGTGCTGGTGCCTTCCATGTGCCTGGGGACCACCAGTGACCCAAACAGCCCTGTCCTCAAGGAGGCCGATGACAGAGGTGAGAGACCGGTGCTGAGAAAGGGTAGGCAGGAGAAAGCGCCAGAGCGGGCCATGAGCGCCCCGAGAACTGGACTGGGAGACGGGGCTTGCGGAGAAGGTGACCTCTGAGCAGGGCTGCGACAGAGGTGAGGCGCGTATCATTTACCACCAGAAGGGGACGTCCAAGTGGCAGGTACAGGTAGCATCAGGGCCCTCAGGGGGCCGTGTGCCTACAGTGTCCGAGGAACGTGAAGAGGCCAGGAGGGGTGCAGCCAAGGCGGCCAGCATCCCTCCAAGCCCTGTGGGTTAGTTTCAATAGGTGAGGGACAAGCTAGAAATCCTGCCGTCACTGTGGCAAATACGGAGCAATTTATAGATTTAATAACACCCTAACCTCATGCAGTAGTATGGCCTAAGGATTTTTTTTCCTCTGGGAGAGTCTGGAAGTTTAAAATTCCCCCTTAAACTACTGAGTCTACTAGCTGTCGGTACTATCGCAAATTCTCACTTACGCAAACTGCCTCGATCTTCTAGTGAACCTGATTTCTTTTTTTTTTTTTTACAGTTTACCACTTTCTTAAAATTTCTGAAACATAATATGGTTAAATATGCTAGAGCTAGAGTCTATCCAACGCAAGTGGTAAAGGGACTCAGAAATAGAAAACCCTGCCTTCAAGTAGGACACATCCTTTATGCCAGGGAAGGAGAGGAACAGTCTTTAAATGCTCCCTGTAAATCTTTTCCACTCCTCCTAATGGAAGAACAAGTGTCTAGAAGCCGATCTATAAAGACCCAGTGTTTCACAATCATCTTTTATCTCCACAAAATACATGAAAGTCTTGTTTGTGTGCTGTTGTTGTCCACTGGAATACATTTAACGCGTCTTAAATACTAAGATAAATTTTGCACAGTCTCTCACGGACTGCTTCACTGGGACTGGTTTAACAATTTTGGTTTTTGCCCAAGGGGAGCTGTTTGCTGTCATGGCCTTTGGCACCTAAAGTGTTAAAGGCTAATGACGAAGGCCACCATCTGTTCTCACAGCACATGAGAGCTGAGGTTATCTCCACATAAAACAGTCTCCACAGCAGGGCAGCAGATGGGATGCTCGGATTCCCTCCCCTCCTCTCCTTCCACGCTCTGTGGAATGGCTACTGTTTGGTTATTCAAGCAATCAGCTGACAGGAGTGAGTACCCTGAGCCCCGAGCGAGATGAACTCACACAAAGAAAGGCACAGTGGCTGACCAAAGACAAATAGCTGGGGAGCACGGGGAGGGCACTGGCAGGTCCCTAGGGCACACCGTTCCCATTAAATAAAGATCCACAGAACGGGTCACTCAGCAGTTCTCACTCTCGCGATCACCGCCCACCGTCTCGGGGTTCCTGACAGAATGTCTGAGAACAGACCTTCCCAGCATGTGCCGCTCAGCCTCACCTGGGATTCGTATGGGAGGAACGCAATGTTGATTTCCGTCAGTGTCTTAATGACTTTGGCTGCTCGGGACTTCACCAGCTCATTAAACAGGGCATCTGGGCAAGCTGCAAGAATGACGAGAGATAGGTGACGTTTCTGTCCATTCAGTAAGCTGTACAGGTCCAAGGGATTCTTGGTCTTACTAGAATTTTTAAAAACGTAACTAGATGGTTCATCCCAACCTAAAAACCGAATACCTCTAGGGTGTAAGAGGAATGTAAAACCACCTGCAAAGGCCTCAGCATGGACAGAGAAACAAATGGCAACAAAGGTGGAGCTACTGGGCTCAACTAAAATCTGTTTTCCAATACCAAGAAAAGGAAGAAAAAGAAGAGATTGATAAAGGATGAGGAATAGGCCTTGAATATAGAACTCCATACACCAAACAGGTCAGCAATAAAGAAAAGCCCTGGGAAATGTAATTTCCCCTCGCTCTCAAAGCTGCCCAGGGGCACAGGGGCCACATGGGGGGACCATGATTTCTAGTGACTCCAAGCAAACGGCTTCAGGTCACAGGACTGCGCTGGTTCATTATGACTACTGCTGCCCACCTGCTCCGTGACTCATTAAATACTACAAACTGGTCCTCTGCTATGCCCTTTCCATTTTCTCAGTGGTGAGCTTTTTTGAGGGGTCTCCTCAGAGACAACACTGGATGAATTCTTATTGTTTTGTACTCCGTGGCTAGCCAGGTCTACCTGTCCCTCTGCTTCTCCATTAGGATTCATGCCCATCTCCCACGAAGGGCTGCCCCATAGCATAGCAGTTAAACTCCATGCCTAGGGAGCCGGATCTCATATGGCTGATCACAGTTTGAATCCCAGCCCTAGCAGCTTGCAAGACATACCAAGTGCGTGTGCATGCATGCCCCAAATCATGACCGGACGAGAGAATGGAGGAGAAAGGGTCGGGGTGTGACTGCGCCCCACCGGGTGGGGATGCTTTCTCTCTTTCTTTGATGAACATATGCACTCTCTACCAATAAAAAAAAAAATGTTGCCTCTTAAAAAAAATAGAAAAGAACTCCGACGAAATAAGAAAATGAATTCCAGGGCCACGATGCAGGTTCTATCTAAAACAAAGGGCACTCTGGAATTGGAATGTCTTCATAGTAGAAAACCCATGGAAATACACTAGAGTTGACCATGGCAGCTGGATGTCTGTGTGGAGAAACACCAAGGCTCGCCTCAGGAAGACTCTCCCCAGCCCTAAGCCCGCCAAGTCTTTAGGAGAGGTGCTTGCTGTGCTATTTTTCATCAGGAAGGACTGCATGATCTAGCAGGTTTGTATTTCTGTGAGTTTATTTTTGTCTCTTATGTAATTTATCTCCTGAAAAGAAAATAAAAGATCAGGACAAGCGTGGCAGCAGCCAGCCCACTTCCCGTGGACCTGCCGCGGTCGTGACTCAGCCGAGCTGTGCGGCTATGGTACCCGGGCTGGCATGGGCGGAGCTCCCGGCTCTACTTACAGTCAGTGAAGAAGACGTGTGCAGCCCGGTACTTAGCAGTCGGGGGGTCCTTAAAGTCACTGATGAGAGAGTGGACGGACTAGACAGAGAGAAGAGGAAACACGATCCAATCTGAGAAGCAGACGACCTATATCCCGACAGAGTTAACCCAAGTGGGCTTCCAGCTACTCCCACACAATAGCAGGGGATTCTGCTGTATAATTCTAACACTCATACTCGGCCATAACTGAGTCCTGAGGCCTTCCAATTAGCATCATTTCAGAGTGTAGATGAACAAAGTCCTTCTACATGGGTTCCTAAGAAGACCCACAACAAAAGAAAACTGGTCAGAAACCGTCCAAGAGAGGCTGGTAGGTGGGATGATGGTTAAGAGCACTGACTCCCACATGGCTGACCGTGGTTCGAGTCCCAGACCTGGAGGCTTACTTTCTCACTTTCCTTCTCTCACTCTGTGCCTCTCTGGTCAAATTAAAAATAAATAAATAAATAATTAAAGTTAAATTAAAAAAAGATCTTTAAAAGAAAAAAAAAGAAAAGAAAAAGAAACCTTCCAGGAGAGTTACAGTGACGAAGGCAGGTAATTTAGTAGCACCTGCAGAAACTTGTCTGTGAATCGTTTTTCAAAAGGAAGAAGAAAGTGTGACAACTGGGGGAAATTTATATTGATTAAGGGACCCAGGACAACTTTTACCCAAAGGAAGGAGGTAGATGTTGTTTAAAGGCTGATTTCTTTTTTCTTTTCTTTTCTTTCTTTCTTTTTTTTTTTTTGTAGAGAGGTTTTTGCTATTAGATATGTGCATTCGTCAGAGAGACAGAAAGTGAGAAATGACCCCCCCCCCCAGAGGGGATGGCCATGCCGCAATCCCTTCTCCTTCGTTGTCCTCTCAGGATTTTCGGCACATATGCACATGCACCCAGCATGAGTTTTAAGCCGCCGGGGCCAGGACTCGAACCACACGGTTGACTACATGGAAGTCCAGTGACATAACCATTACACCATCTGCTGATCCCTGTTTAAAGGCTGATTTGAACCAGCCTCCCCTGCAGCATAAAGTGTGGAGGTGGACTGCTAATTGCAGTGGCTCTCCGACCTGCACAGGGAGTGCACAGGGGAAACTAGACAGCCCAGAGCCCGGAAGGCCAGCTCTACCTTGCAGCTGTTGTGGTTGGAAGGCTTAATACAACCCTCACTTCTCACTGCAGTCACCCCCACCTCACTGCTAGGCTGTGTGCTTAAACAGAGCAGTGTGTTAAATGCATGCTTAACCTAGAAATGTCAGGCACCCGTGCCACACAGATCCCACGCCAGTGCGCCCAGCCTTAGCCGAAGCTCGGCCCCGGCAGAGTTTACCTTCTCAGACGGAGTAATGAGATACACGGCCTCCAGGCTGGGGAGAGGCTCCCGGCGCTTGTTGATATCTTCCACAACTAGACAACAAAACAGCCATGGGAGTTAGAAGACACGGTAAGTGGTTATAAAGCTAGACGCGAGGTAGACAGGCCACCTTCAGCTGGCCGACCAGGTCCACAGTGGGGCTGGGGAGAATCACTCACCCCTTCCTTGCAGTTACCGCCTGCCTTAGAGTGAACTCCACTGCCTCGCTGTGTTCAAGGTGCTAGAAACCTGCAGCCGCGTTGTGCCAAATACTCCCCACATCCCATTCTAGTTCAAGTGAATTCTTGGATCTGTTCTGCGCGGAAACCACAAATACTCCCCCATGCAGTCAAGAATGGTTCCTGTGCCTCTCTCTTCCTTCAGCCTTTTCTCATCTTTCCGAAACAATTCCGGCCCCTTCGGCATGTCCACATTGGGTTTATTTATCAACAGCTGGGTTGTTTCATCATTTCCTCTGCATAGTGAGTGAAGACATTCCAAACACATCCCCTCTATAAGCTGCTCCTCTCATGTATTCCAGGATTAAACATGGTATTTTGTTAAACAAACAAACAAAAACTACAGGCTTTTGGTTTGCTGGTTTCCTTCAAAGTTATTTCAGCCATTTCACCCAGACAGAACAGCTTTGGGGAGAAGCATCTTCCCAGTCACCCAATAAAGCTCAGGATGCACGACCTGGCTGCTCTGCCCTCTGCCCCGCCTGGGCGCACTCGTCCTGTGCAGTTAATGCAGTCAATGCAAGCGTCCCTTTCCAAGTCTCACTTGTAACGTTTATAAAGACTTTCACCCCAAGTAACATTCACATCATACCAAGTAATACCATCTACTTTACCAGTGTCTTTTCATTTCATAGGCCACTAACACTTCCCCCCAAAAGGTTTTTGGGGCTACAACACAGGGTTGCTGACATTTTAATTGTGCTAAGTAAGGACATCTGGAAATCTGAGGAAGGCAACGGATAAGGTCCAACATCAAGGATTCCAGAGATACTAGCATGAGCATGGTCTGGAAGCATCAAGACAACCAGCAGCAGGAGGGATGCCTGTGGGACGCTGGGGGTGTGCAGAGGGAAGCAGGGCAGTGCTGCTGCTCCTTTATTAAAAGCTTATGTGCAGGACCAGCAGGTGGCATGGTGGCTGGTTAAAGTGCTGGACACTCGCACATGGACCACAGTTCAAGTCCCGGACCTGGTGGCTTTCTTTCTCATTCCCTCCCCCCTTCTCTCTCAGTGTATCTCTCTGGTCAAATGAAAAAAAAAAAAAAAAAAAAAAGAGTAAATTAAAAATTAAAAAAAGAATAAAAGCTTATTTGCTCCTTTTGGCTTTTTCCCCCTGAACTCCCCCCCCAGTTTACTGTGTTCATTCTCTGTCTTCCTAATAAGGATGTGTTGCAGGATGGCTTCTGTGATGACGTCCAGGTTCTTGGTGTTTCTGACAGAGAATTAAACAAAACACGCAAATAGTGCAAAGAAAAGGTAGTTTATTAAGTAAAAGTACACTCCTGAGAGGTAGGAGCGGGCCTGAGCAGAGAAAGAGTGGCTCAAGAGGTCTCCCCTTAACTTTTATGTTTTTATTTTTGGCTTTGACAGAAAAAAATAGTTTTAGAATTTCAACACAGAACATAATTTCGTAAGCTGAAATAGGGGCACACCTCACTTTAACCGCCATGGGTCCCAGCACGGCGGCATAGGCAGTAGGGTGCTACTGTGGATGCTGCGGCCACTGGGAAGCCTGGGTTAGGATCCTGCACCAACCAAACAGGACAGGTGAGGAAGAACGTGCCGGTAATCCTAGTTACGGAGGCCGGGCCAGAGGGTGGTAATGAGTGACAAGACCCTGTCAAAAACACCTAGCTCTTTTCTTTCTCTCTGCCTGTCTCCATCCCTCCTCTCTCACAAAAAGGGGGAAAACCAACAAGCAAGCAAGCCTGACTCAGATCACCGAAGGACATATAAACTGAAAGGAGCTTTGCAACAGGTACGTTCTGCCAAACACGGACTTCTTTGTTCAAAATAACCTCAGAACAGATCGTTTTTCAATCAATGGTGTTTCAAAGATGAAAATACATGACCCCTCTTAAAAGACATCCCAAGGAAGTTTAGAGCTGCACACCAGCTCTAACTAGAATAGAGCTGAACAGAGCTGAATGGAACTCTGAGCAGGGACCAGGAGGTCTGAGACCTAAGTCTCAGTAGCTAGTGACCCTGAGTCTCAGCAGGTGACATTAACTTAAAAAAATCCCAAAACCGGGGCCTGTAGGTGGCATGGTGGTTAAAGCACTGGACTCCCATTTGGCTGACTGTGGTTCAAGTCCTGGACCTAGTGGCTTGCTTTCCTTTTCTCTGTCTCTCTCTAGTCAAATAAAAACTAATAATAATAGTAATAATAAATAAAATAAAATGAATAATTCTTAAAAAAAAAAAAAGTCCACACATTCTAAGGAGCGAATAAGATAGAAGCATACAAATAACTATGACGCCAGTGTCTATATCAGCACCATCCCAGACAGGAACAGCTCCGTGGAAGTAGCCTGGCCCTCCTTACCCCCGCCGCCCTCATCACAGCGTCCTCTCTCTCCACAGTGACCTTTGACTCGTGAGTTTCCACGTATCTGCATTCCAAAGCAGTAGCGCTCAGTTCTGCCTGGTTTGGGACTTTATGTAAATGAAAGTGTCCTGCACGTACTCCTTAGCATCCCGCTGCTTTTGCTCAATGATGTATTTACGGGTTTGTCCCTGTGACGTGATACTCAGGGTTCACCCACTGGACGGCTGCTCGGACTGCACTGTGCACCTGCACCACCGCTCACTGACCCAGCCTACCCTCGGGGACGTTTCCGTTGTTTTCCACTGAGGCTCCTACAAACGACACTGAGAACGTTCCTGCACGTGGATCCCGGGCACACACACCTGAGGCTGTCCAGGGCACACACCTAGGTGTGGACCTGCCGACTCCCAGACAAGCGTAACTTCCATTGCACTAGCCGCTGCTGAGTGTTTTATCCCATCACACAGCAGAGAGGAGCTCCTGTTTCCTACACCCTCGACATCCCTGGGCATGCAGTTTAAGTATTCCAATCTGGTGAGTCCCAAGCGGCGTCTCACTCTGGTTTGAATCACATCTCCCTGACCGCTAAGGAACGTGGGCATCTTCACACAGCTGTGGACCATTTGGATTTCTTCCTCTGTTGCCATCTGCTCATCTTTTTCTCTACTGGGTAGGCTGCCTTTCCTTGACTTAACCTTTTATTAACAAGATATTTATTGAGTAGTTAGCATTGGATGAGGCGCCAGGGATTCACTGGTGAACAGCATAGCCGTCGGTCTCTCTCAGGGCTCCCAGTCTTACCACACAGGTTGCGGGGAGAATCTAGAGGCAGGTGAGACAGTACTGACTAGGGAAGAGGGCAGGCCGCGAGAGAAGGCGCGAGGAGACAGGGCTGTGCTCACTTGTGATGCCCTCGGTCATGATGTCCGTCATCTTGCAGCAGGAGGACAGCATCCTCATGCTCAGCTGGTCCACCACCAACACCTGCAAGGAACGGGAGCCCATGGCTGCGTGGTCGCTGCGCTTCACACCTGCTTATCGCATCAGACATTGAAACGCACACGAGAAACGCAGAGCACCGAGGAAGCGATGTTTCCTACGGACCCGCAGACTTCCGTCCCCCTCGCCCAAACCCAACCTAGAATGCATTTCCTCTCACATGACTTAGTCTTAGAAAACGTTTTTAAAATTTTTCCCAGAGGGCGTGTATGTTAGCCAGAGAGAGGCAGAAGGGAAGGGGGAAAGTGAGAAAGCACCACCCGTGAGAGACGGTCATGCCACAATTCCTTCTCCTCCACCTACCCTCGTTCAGGACTTTGGGTGCACGCGCGCACACACTCGTACCTGGTGTGTTTTTCAAGCTGCTGTGTCTGGGACTTTAATTGCAAAGTCCGCCACTTCGGGATCCAGCCACCTTAACCACCACGTCACAGGCTGGCTTGATTTTTAAAACTTTAAAACTTAACTTTTATTTTCCAAGATAAAGAAAATAAGTACTCATAAAATGCACCCAAAAAAAAGGGAAAAATCATCAATTGCACCAGCTTTCAGGGATGATCCTATTGGTGAGCTTGTTTTCAGGGCATAAACTTGTTTCCAGAGCAGAGGGAATGCTAGGGCCCACTCATACGGTACAGCACTGAGGGCTCTGTGCAGACATCAGGCCGGTGTACCTCCTCCAGCACACACATCACTGGGGTCAGTGCAAAGAACAAGAGCACGCCTGTCCTGGTGTAAGTTACACCTGCAACTTCAGCCTCCCTTTCCCATTTCCATTCAGCTCACAGTGCAGAAGGAAGCTGGCACCTGGAACTGCTATGCCTCTTCTCCTCCTTTAATGACGTAAGTCAAGAGAGAGAACAGGGAGCTGCACGCATAGGCCGACGGTGCGGGCCAGAGCTTTCTGCAGCAGCAGAAGGGCCAATTATAGCTCTCCCTTGGAATCCTGTGGCGGCTGCTCAGGAACTCCCGCAGACACTAACATCGCAGGTGCTCAAGGCCCTTACATAAAAGTGTGTGGTATTTGCACATCACCTGCGCATATCCTCCTGTGTATTTCAGATCATCTCTAGATTGCGTATACTGTCTAATGCAATGAACTGGGTTGTGGGGAAAGTTGTGATGCATTTTTGCACAGAAAAACATAGAAAAAACATGACGTTCCCAACAACCTAATAAATGCTATGTAAATGGCTGTTATACCATATTGTTTAGGGAATAATGACAAGAAAAAAATGTCTGTGGCCCGTCCATGGCACAGTGGTGGGAAAAGCTGGATTCCACAGGGTAACCATGGTTTGACTCCCTGGTCTAGTCAGCCTGACACACACTGGCCCATGCGTGAGTGCTCTATATCTGAGGGAACAGAGGACTAAAGGAAGGGGCTGTGGTGTGACCAGACCCTCTGGTGGGTGCCCTTCTCTCTCTCTCTCTCTCTCTCTCTTACATGCACATCTGCTCCATCATGAATAAGAGGAAAAACTGATTTTTTAAAAAGCTTGTACATGTTCAGTAGATGCAACCAATGTTTTTTTCTTAATATCTTGATCCATGATTGGTTGAATCCACAGGTACAGAACACAGAAATGCAGAGGGCCAACTGGAATTCTCATTTTACGAGGCAGCCTCCACAGGTGAGTATGAAATTCGTCCGTCTACACATCCGTTACCGACCAGAGGGTAGGAGAGAAGGATAGACACAGAAGGGCATCCCCACCCAACAGCCCTGCCTTCCAGGTAGTGGGTGACGGCTGGCACACCCTGATGTCACCAAGCCAAGGGCAAGACCTCAAAGGCTCCTATGCCAATCAGCTCTGTCGTTCCCAGGCCCAGTGGAATTGGAAATACGTAGGCAGGAAAAACCGTGGTCAAGAACGGTTGGTACTGGGGCCAACAGGAGCTGTGGTAGTTAAGGGCACTGGATTCCCACAAGGCTGACCACAGTTTGAGCCCTGGACCAGGCAGCTTGCTTCTTTCTCACTCTCTCTCTGTCCTTCTCTGGTCAAATATAAATAAATTTTTTAAAAGTTAAATAAAATAATTCTTAAAAAGAATGTTTGATATGGAACTAGTCCTACGGCCTAGTGGTTAAAGGAACTAGATCTCACATAGCAGACTGGCAGTTCGAGTCCCAGCCTTGGCTTGAAAAACAAGCTGGGTGTGTGTCCACAATCCTGATGCAATGGAGAGATGGGGAGAGAACTGCAGCAGGACTATGCCCACTTTGGGGGGGTTGCTTTCTCTGTCCCCTAATCCCCACTTCTCTCTGGTTAGTGCACATGCTCTCTGGCTTATAATGGGAAGAAAAAGGCTGGAATAAATCCTTCAACAATACTAGAAGTCCAATTAAAACCATATCCTCTGCTGGCCAGTTTGATGCTCAGCCTCAGACAACCAAGTGGCTATTAAATTGCTGACTCCATGCAGGGAAAATGGCAGAGGATGATGGTCCTGTATCGCGCACTCCAGGGCCTGGGCCGCCATCAACCTGACTAGCTCAGATGCTTGTTTCACCTGCTTTACAGTATCCAGCACTACGCCCGGTCTATGCGAATTAGCAAGCTCACTTCTGTCCTGCACTTACAGATACACTGGAAGAGGGCTTTCCAGACTGCTGGGGTGGTCACTAGGGCCAGAAGTCTCTTTTCCCCCTCCCAATACTTTATCTAATGGGTTCCAGGTAAGATTTAGTCTGAATCAACAATCCCACCACTAACTCCCTGATGAAGTAAGATAAGGTTTATCAGAGCCAGCCAGTGGCATGGTGGGTAAGGTGGCTGGATCCCACATGGCTGACTGTGGTTACAGACTGGTGGCTTAAAAAACACACCAGGTGGGACCACCAGGTGGCACAGTGGTTACGGCACTGGACTCCCACATGGCTGTCCACGGTTCAAGTCCTGGACCCGGTGGCTCGAAACTCATGCCAGGCACGACCGCATGCATGCCCAAAATCCCAAGAGGAGAATGGAGAAGGGACTGTGGCATGGGGGGGGTTTCTCACTCCCCCTGACCCCCATCTCTCCCCAGTGAGCAATAAACTTTATGACCAAGAGACTTCTTAAACAAGAGTGCAAAAAATGGGAGGCAACTCAGGTCACCTTTCTCCAGCTCGGGACTGCACCCTCCAGACACAGCAAAGCCTCATTCCTGCCTCGCACCCTTCCTCCAGCTGTACCCATCCTTGTTCTGGCCACATGAACTCACCTGCTCACCTGTAAGGCCATTAATTGCACTCTTGGACTCACCTTCCATTCCCCCTTCTTCTTGACCTTCTTTATCACATCATGCATGATCTCTAAAAATTAAAGAGGAAGAAAGAAAATGTAATGTAATACCAAGGATGTTAGAGGAGGTCATTTCCTCCCCTTGAGCTTTGTTCTCAAGCCAGGCAACTGGACCAACCTGTCTACTGCACCGTGAGCGACCACCATAAAGACAGTTCTCATGTCTCCTCAACACAGCGGTTCTCAAACTTCTTGGTCTTTATACTTTTAAATACTAAGGACCCCGAAGAATATCTGTTTATGTGGCTAAAAATCTATTGAAATTTACTATATCTGAAATTAAACTATATTAACAGACACAAGAATTTAAAATTCTCTCTTTTTTTGGGGGGGGAGTTTTTTGCTATAGGGTGAATGCACTCATCAGAAAGACAGAGCGAGACAGAGAGACAGAAAGTGAAAAATCACCCCCTAGGGTGGATGGCCAGGCCACAATCCCTTCTCCTCCATTCTCCTCTTGGGATCTTGGGCATGCACACCCATGTGCCCAGTATTGAGTTTAAGCCACTGGGTCTGGGACTCGAACTGCTGTTGGCTACATGGGAGTCAAGCAACGTAGCCATTACGCCATCTGCTGGTCCCTAAAGTTCTCTATTAAAAATGATATTTAGTGCTCGCTTTGGCAGCACATATACTAAGATGGTATGTATAATGGTTACATTGCTGGACTCCCACATAGTCGGCTGTGGGTAGAGTCCCAGGCCTGGCGGCTTAAAACTCATGCTGGGCACATGTGTGAGCATGCCCCAAATCCCAAGAGAATAAAGAAGGCATCATGGTGTGGCATCCCCTTGGGGGGTGATTTCTCACTTCCTGTCTCTCTGGCGAACACACTCACTTTATAGCAAAAATCTCTCTTAAAAAAAAAAACAAAACGATACATATGGTAATATCCTTGATTTAATTGTCATGAACCACATATATACTTTGTTTGTTTGTTTCGGAGAGGTTTTTTTTCCTTTTTGCTATAGGGCGTGTGCACTCTCCAGAAAGAGAGAGAGAAGCAGAAAGACAGAAAGTGAGAAATCCCCGCCCAGGGGGGATGGCAATCCCTTCTCCTCCATTCTCCTCTCGGAATCTTGGGCACGCACGCACACCCGCACGGCATGAGTTTAAGCCACCAGATCTGGGACTTGAACAGCGGTCAACTACATGGGAATCCAGCGACATAGCCATTATGCTACCTGCTGGTCCCAAAAATCCATGTTGTAAACAACAAAAATGTGCAATGATTGAATGTAAATAAGAAATCATAATTTTTTTGAAGTGGGGAAGAAAAAGAAATTAAGCTGAGGTTTAAAAATATTAATTTATGGGGCCATCGGTTGGCATAGTGGTTGGGGCACTGGATTCCCACATGGCCAACTGTGGTTCAAATCCTGGACCTGGCAACTTGCTTTCTCACTTTCCTTCTCTCTCTCTCTCTGTCCCTCTCTGGTCATATTAAAATTAATAAATAAATATAAAGTTAAATAAAATAATTCTTTAAAAAATAGTTAATACTAACAAATGGAATTAAATAAATAATTCACGTGTGCGCGCACACGGATCAACAGGTGGTATAGTCCTGGACTCCCACATGGTCTACCGCTGTTCCAGTTCCACACCTGGCAGCTTGAGAATCACTCCGGCACGTGTGCGTACATGCCCAAAATCCCAAGAGGAGAATGAAGAAAGGATTGAGGTGTGGTCATCTGCCCAGTCGGGGGTGATTTCTCACTTTTCCTTTCTCTATCTCTTTGGCAAGTGCATATACCCTATGGCAAAAACCTAAAAAAAAAAAAATTCATTAAAGATGACAATAAACTCATCATTGTACTGATATAACATTTTAACCTGAAAAATTGGTATTCTAATAAAAATTTGGGGGGAATATTGGCATTGTTCTACATCTTTTTGCAACCTTCTTAATATGTGGCTTCAGAGAAGACAGCTGGAGTCTGCTGTCAATCTGTCGTGACTCACGGAGCTCCTGGGAGACCGTCCTTGGGGGGCAGTACAGTTGAGGGGGCAAAGGACTTTGAGTGAAGATGGTTTTGACCTCATGAACTCTAAAGGGTCTTGGACTCGAGAGCCATCACCCTTAATGAATAATCAGCCATCAATCCTTGAACTCCGAAGTGGAGGGATGTTTTCCCTATCCTGAGCTTATCAGTGGACAGCTTGTGTCCCATATCCCGATTTGGGCAAGCCCCGGTTTCTACACCACCACAACCTCACGTCCACACAGAGGCTCATGGGAAAAGCACTCCTGCTGCTCTCTAAACCAGGCAGTATACAAGGCCGGGCAACTTGAAGGCCAACTGTCGCCATTAGCAAGTGTGTTTTATCCAGGATGCTCTCGAGGACCTGATGGTTCCCAGCTCTGCTTTGGACTAGTTTCAGTGATCTGATGTGTCATATCATTGGACTACAGTTTTTAAGAACTTCTTTTCTTATTACATACACACACTTACATAAACCTGGAAAATACAGAGGATTGGCCTGTGGCTTTGGTGGTTAAGGAAGTCAGATCCAACATGGCCAACCGTGTAGTTCAAGTCCTGGACCAGACAGCTTGAAAAGCATGCCAGGTATGCGTGCATACATGTGCACAAAATCTCAACAGAATTGGGAAGAGATGGGGGTATGACAACGCCTCACAGGGAGGTTATCTCCCTCTCCCTCGATCTCTCTGTCTCTATCTGGAGTGTACATGTGCCATCTGGCAAATTAAACAAAACAAAAACTGGAAAAACACAGAAAAGTACACTACACTTGATCTTAGCCAAAAGGCTGAGAAATGAGGGACCAGCAGTTAGCGTAATGGCTATGTCACTGAACTCCCATGTAGTCGACTGTGGTTCGCGTCCTGGACCTGGTGGCTTAAAACGCACGCCGGGCGTGTGTTTGTGTTTGCCCAAGATTCCGAGAGGAGAACGGAGGAGAAGAGACTGCAGTGTGGCCATCCCCCCTAGGGGGGTGATTTCTTGCTTTCTGTCTCTCTGTCTCTATCTGGCGAGCGCATGCACCCTATAGTTAAAAAAAAAAAAAAAAAAAGCAACAGCAACAACAACAAAAACAAAATAAAATAAAAACCTTTCCAAAAATAAAAATAAATAAAGGCTGACAAACAATAAACACAGAAAAAAATCAAAAAAATTAAAAATCCCATGTATTACTGTGTACTTAAAAAACAGAGACCAGCAGGTGGCATGGTGGTTAAGGTGCTGGACACTCCCACATGGCCGACCATGGTTCAAGTCCCAGACCTGGTGGCTTTCTTTCTCACCTCCTGTGTGTGTGTGTGTGTGTGTGTGTGTGTGTGTCTGGTCAAATTTAAATAAATGAATAAATAAATAAAATTAAATAAATAATTCTTTTAAAAAATCCCGGGACTAGCAGATGGTGTAATGGCTATGTCGCTGGACTGGTGGCTTAAACTCATGTCAGGCGCGTGTGCGTGCGTGCCCAAGATTCCAAGAGGAGAATGGAGAAGAAGGGATTGTGGTGTGGCCATCCTCCCTGGGAGGTGATTTCTCGCTTTCTGTCTCTCTGTCTCTCTATGTCTTTCTGGTGAACGCACGTGCCCTATAGCAAAAACCTCTCAAAACAAAAAACCTGAAAGAAAAATCACCTGTCGTCCCACCAACTTGAAATGCGTAATTAACAGCTTAATTACTACTATATTTATTTTTCTGCTCTTTTACATAGTTGAAATCATGCCTATGTAATTTTGTAACAAGCTTCATCTTAACATGCCAATTCCCCCAAGTTGGTAAAAATGAATCCTAGGATTTTAACACCTGGATAATAGTCCATAGTCCAGAGTTGAGTCAGCAATATTCCCAACAGCCATTTAGATGACTTCCCACGTCTCAGTGGGAAACAAACGCTCAGTAACAGGGTAGTGGTCACTACAGCTGCACAATGGAGCACTATGTTCCCACTAGAGATAATGATTTGGGGAAACACGCATTCATTCATTTGCTCTTTCACTCAATGAGCATTTGTTGAGTAACCACGGTTTCCAGCCAGCGCACTGAGCTCCAGGAATGAACAACGTAAGACCCACTCGGCACCCGTGGAGCTGACCCTATGGGGAAAGAGGCGGTCACCAAATGAAAAGAGCACTCTAGACCCCCAAGGGCTCAGAAGCAAATAAACGAGGTGTTAGAACAGAGAAAAACAAAACAGAACAGGTATGCACAGCTACCTGACCCCGAGGAAGGGCAGGTCACTCAGAGGAAGGGGCGTTTCTGCTAGACCTGCTGAGGAGGAGGCCAGCTAAGCCGTGGGGAGAGAAGGAACTGCACCAAGCTTGGAATGGAAAAGGAAAAAGCTTGGGACTGAAGATGGAATAAGCTGAGGCTGGAGACCAGATCACCGCCCAGTGCGCTGGGGCCTTGTTACGGAGTCGGACTGGATCTGCAGGGCACCTGAGAGCCACGAAGGCAGAGAAGCGATCGCAGGGGCTGCAGTCAGCTGGGAGGCAAGGCTGGAAGAGGGGTGCAGGCAGGAGGCCCTGGCGTGTCCGAACATGACTGGTGGTAGAGGGGACGGTGAGGAGCGGGCAGCTGGCACGCAGTCCCACTGCAAGGATATATGCCGAGAAGTGTGTCACGAAGCAATTTCGGCACTACGCACACGTCATCGAGCGCAGGTATGCGGACCTCGACGGCACCGCCAACCCCACACCTCGGCTGGACGGTGCAGCCTTCGGAATCAAGGAACCACCGCCACTCATGGCCGAAACACGGACCAGAACCGTGACTGCTGGAAGTAACACGAACAGGGCTGCCGATGACTGCGCGTGGGAGAGAGAAGCCACAGACCAGGCCCGGCCTTGTTCACGGCTCTGTACGTGGAAACTGAGGAAGGAAGAGATCGCTCCTCTTCTCAGAGACTGGCAAAGTGAACTTATGGCTAATTTAAGGCTCATGACCACTTATTTAAAAAGTGAAACTGGGCAGTTTAATCTCACGGTTTTTTTCTTCCTTACTGGCAGAGGGAGCGTGTGCTCCCCAGTGGGGGCAGGGAGAGAAACACAATGGGGCATGGTCATGTCACAATCGTTTTCCTCCATTTCTCCATCCTAGCAGGGTTTTGGAGCACACGCGTGCACCTAGCATATTTTTTCAAGCCACCGGGGCCAGGATTTGAACTACGGCTGGCCGTGCGGGATCTAGCTCCCTATGCATACCATTGAACAGCTGTGCTTTGAGGCCAGCCCTAATCTTACATATAACAATATTCAGCTTGTGCAGGCACAAGTGAGAAAAGGTAACTTCACCTAAGATTGGACTTTTCTCACTAGTACATCAGAGGGAAGAAGTGCTCAAATAGGTGGGTGGGGGAAGTACACTATAATGATTATTTTTAAAGCAGATAGGATCAAAAAAACTTATATCAAAATGCCGCTTTTGTACAGTAAAATTATGATAACTGTTAATTAACAATTTGTGCCTTCCAGTGTTGTCCCGAGCTTTCTGCATTGGAAAAATGCTCTAAAGTAATGTGTCAGTCAACGTCCTTGTACCTGGGGCTTTATGCAAATATTCTGTTAGGAGAGCCTTCTGTATAGGGAATCATTAGGTGGAAAGTTTAAATGTCTTGGGCTCTTTATAAACTGCTGAATTATTTTCTAAAACATAACTCACACCCTTACCGATACTGTGACTCTCCAAATTAACATACTAGCTGATAAAATAATACCTTGAAGTACGTTATTTTTTAAAGAATTTTATTTAACTTTATTTGCTTATTTATTTATTTTAATTTGGCCAGAGAGAAACAGCAAGAGAGAGAGAGGAAAGAGAGAGGGAAAGTAAGAAAGCAAGCTGCCAGGTCCAGGACTTGAACCACAGTCAGCTATATGGGAATCGACCACCCTTAACCACCACGCCACCTGCTGGTCACTTATTTCTTTTAAAGGAAGAGCTCGAAGTATATTATTATTTTTTCTATAGGCTGCATGCACTTGTCAGAGACAGAGAGAGAGGGAAAGTGGGAAACTATCCCCCAAAGGTGATGACCTTCTCCTCCTTTCTTCTTTCAGGATTTTTGAAATGCACACACATGTGCCCAGTGTGATTTTAAGCTGCGGGTCCAGGACTCAAACCCCACAGCCAGCCACATAAAATCCAACTGCCTGAACCTCCGGGCTACCTGCTGGTCCCACTCAAGTTAATTTTAATCTTTCCTGCTATGATAGCAAAAAAAAAAAAAAAAAAAACACAAAACAAAACAGGATATTTCAGTGTCTTTCTTTGCATTTACTGTATTACTAAGAATATATCTTTTTTTTTTTTTTTTTAAGGTTTTGCCATAGGGCACATGCACTTGCTGGAGACAGTGAGAGATAAGGTGAGAAATCACCCCCAGAGGGATGGCTATACCGCAGTCCCTTCTCCATTTTCCTCCTGAGGTTTTGGACATGCACACACGTGCATCTGGCATGAGTTTCACGGTCAGCCATGTGGGAGTCAGCACCAAAACCACCATGCCACCTGCTGGCCCCTGAATACATCTCTTTTACCACTAGCAATTAACTGACATTAACTGAAAAATGTTTCACTCAAATCACCCTTTGATGGGGAAGGCAGAGAGATATCATCAGGAAGCAAACCACACACCACGAATGTTATAAGACACAGGAATACTGCTGCGGCCACACCGCTTCCTACAGAGTTGTCCCTGTCCAAAATTCTCAGAGCACGTATTTGTCCTGGGCATTATTCTCAGCCAATCCTAGCCCTGCCCTACATTTTTCTAATCCAACACCGAAAAGGAAACAAGGATTAGAGCCCATTTTAGCATTAAGAATCAAGGCGCTGGGGCTACTTCCTCACACATAATCCCTGGCAACCACATTGCATCTCCTTCAAGTCCTGTTTATTTGGAGAGAAACAATGAAGCCTTCTGAAGCTGGTCCAGCGGGAGGTCTTATTTCTGCATGCCAAACCATGGGTATTCACCACCCAAACAGCTCCGCCTCACCCACCTGTCTAGGCAGATGTGTTCAAAACCAGGGCCAGCTTCACCTTCACCATCATATCAGGGACCATGGCCCTGGGGGCCTCTACTTCTACCTGGCCAAATGGGTAAGAAAGGAGGTTTATTCCTCAACCACATGCTTTAAGCCCTGGCGGCTCCAGAACCCAGCAAATCTCTCTTGAAGCCTGGGAAAAACAGTAGGTGGTCTAAGGTGACCTGGAGCATCTTCAGATGCACCCAATATTCCAGCTGGAGCCCTAAAATGCAGGCTCTATAGGGATTGTTCCAAGGACCTTCATCTCTCCCTGAAGCCTAGACGTTATAGCCTGGGACACCTGACTGCCTTCACAGTGACATCTGTAGGACACCCTGAGCCCAGGGCATGCCAAAATACCTGAAAGAGCATGCATGGGGCCAGCAAGTGGCATGGTGATTAAAGGTGCTGGACTCCCACATGGCCAACCATGGTTCAAGTCTCGGACCTGGTGGCTTGCTTTCTCACTTCCTCTCTCTCTCTCTCTGTCTCTCTGATCAAACTGGAAAATAATAATGATAATAATAAATAAAGTTAAATAAAATAATTCTTAAAAAAAAAAAAGAGCACGCATAGTGTTAGAAGAGCTGAAAGTTTGGGAGAAGTATAGCCAAAGTCCTCAAAACCACAGGCAATTCAAATATTCTAAGCTCTGCAGCTGCCCACAGAGATGGACCTGGAGTCTGGTGTCCCAGAACTAGGCGGGGTGGTGTCTCCATTTTGCTGGGGGAACCAGGGAATCTCCCCTCAGGCCATGACTCTCCTCCCCTCACACCAAAGTACAGGAAAATTCCAGACTGACTCAATAGTGGAAGTTCTTCTAAAGGGTGCCTTCCTGACTGAACTCCAGTGGTGTGAGGTTAGAATGCTGCCTACTCAAACAGCCCCTTATGTATGGTTAAGAAAAAACAAACAAGTCCTCAAGTGAGACCAGGTTAAACCAGGTGAAAGTTCCCTCCTTACCCACACTCTTGGGGGGATGGCCATGCCGCAATCCCTTCTCCTCCACTCTCTTGCTAGAACTTTGGGCATACATGCACATGAGCCATGTGTGATTTTCAGGCTGCCGAGTCCCAGACTCAAATAGTGCTCAGCCAATGTGGGAGTCCAGCACCTTAACCACTACACCAGCTACTGGCACACTAAAATCATTTTAAAGAGATCACTAGAGGGGCCAGAGGTGGCAAGGTGGGTAAGGTGCTGGATTCCGACACGGTCAATTGAGGTTCAAGTACTGGACCTAGTGACTTCAAAATCACAACAAATAAATACTGGGTTGTTGGAAAAGTCATGACACATTTTTGCAAAGAAAAACATAAAGGAAAATACATCATATGACTTTTCTGACAACCCAATAGATAGATAAATAAATGCTCTTTAAATAAAAAGAAAAAATCACTAGAATATTTTAGATTTCAAACTTTCAAACTCAAAGTCAAAATACAATATGGAACTTTTCCATAGTTCCTTCATTTGTGGAGAGGTGCCCTAGCTTACCACTATATACTATCAGTTACCTAAAATTGTAATTTACTGTGATTTTGTATCTAAACTGTACTTTGAGGAAATGAGAGAAACAAAATAGAGACCACAGTTCATCAGGCACGGGTGGGAGCAGGGTACCACTCTGGAAGTGCTGAGTGACGACCGCTCAGATGAGCTATAATCATTTGATTTGGGGGACTGGGAGAAAAGGTGTAGGCTGATGGTTTGGAGTGGCCCAAGCTTCACGATGTGTGGAGATGGGTTAGTCACGAGCGGGTTATGCTGTCTGAGGAAGCTCACCGAGGCAGCAGGAGACTCAAACGTCCAGTGTTGAGACATTCTGAGCTTGGGCTGTTCCCAGCATCGCAGAGCAGCGCGTGACAGAAACCAAAACCTAGCCTCAGGGCTGGAAAGATGCTGAGCAGTTGCAAAATTCTCTGTTCACTTTCTTTTTGAAGGGAAATCCTCATTTTTTATTTAACTTTCAATTTTGTAGGTTTAGAGTCAAAAGGTTAAGAAGCTAGAAAATCTCTTAAGCAAAGCCTCATGGACCTCGGAACTTTGATTCGTAAGAAGAAAACCTTGACATGGGAATCAGAAACGAGAGCTCCACGGCATGTGTGAGAGCCCAGTCACCTTGCTGGGTTCCGGAGGAGGGCTGCTTTCTGCCTCCTGGGGTTGCCTACAGTATGATGCTCCTCGGTAAAGGAGCTAGGAAATTTCAAGATACACATGTACAGAAAAACCAATAAAAATTTTAATCTCTATCTTCTTAAAATCAATAGTTTACAGTAGTCAATACTTCTAGTTATGTTGGTATTTTGAGCCGAAAGACCAAAGAAAGATGAAGAAACTGTGAAATAGCAGCTACTCTTCCTGGAGAGAAAGCAAGCACTATTACCGCATAAGCAGAGTCCAACAGGACCTCTTCAATGGAAAGGGCTTAAGAATGAGGACCATTGTTATACCAGACAGCAAGTGATACAGGCAGTCAGTTATTTGGGAAGCATTTTATATTTGTTAAAAAAAAAAAAAACAGGAGCCACCAGATGGCATAGTGGTTGGGATGCTGGACTCCCATATGGCTGACCATGGTTTGAGTTCCAGACTTGGTGGCTTGCTCTCTCACTTTCCCTCTCTCTCTTTCTGTGTGTCTCTCGGCTCAAATTAACACATAAGTAAATAAATAAATAACAATGAGCAAAATTTTAAAATATATTTTTTAACTTTTAAATATTTATTTTATTTAACTTTTATTATTATTTATTAATATTTCCAGAGAGAGAGAGAGAGAAAGTGAGAAAGCAAGCCTCCAGGTCCGGGACTCGAACCATAGTCGACCATGTGGGAGTCCAGCACCCTTAACCACCAAGCCACCTGCCACTCCCTCCACAAAATACATATCTAAAACAAAAAAACAAACAAAAAACACAGGGGACCAGCAGATGGTGTGATGATTACATCGCTGGACTTCCATGTGGTCAACCATGGTTTGAGTCCCAGACCTGGCAGCTTAAAACTCACACTGAGTATGTCTGTGTGTATGCACGTGCGTGCCCAAAATCTCAAGAGGAGACTGGAGGAGAAGAGACTGCAGTGTGGCCATCCTCCCTGCGGGGTGATTTTTTTCACTTTCTGTCTCTGGTGAGCTCATGTGCCCTATAGCAAAAATCTCTAAAAATTAAAAAAAAAAATAAAAACACACAGACAAGACGCTACCAAACAGCACACAGCAGCAGCAGCTCCCATGCACGTGGGTCCCGTTCCCTCTGCGTCCGTATCTGTATGCCTGCAGAGCCTGTGCTCCGCCTGCTTCTGACCATGGTGACTGCAGTAATTCCTCCTCCAGCTGCTGCACCCAGAGCAGGTCCCTTGATCTTGGCAGGAGCTCTAGATGTGGCCAGCATTTTAAATTGGTAGATACAGCATTTAATGAGTCCAAATCACACTTAACTTGAATGGGAATTTCCTTAATGACTAAAGTATTAGGAAAGTACACTAAAAAAAAAAAAAGAGGGGGAGGACCAGCATGCAGGTTAAGACACTGGATCCCACACATGGCCAGCTCCATAGTTCAAGTCCCGGACCAGTCAGCTTGAAAATCACATTGGGTATGTGTACATGTGTGTTCAAAATGCCCAAAAGAATACTAGAGAAAGGACTGCAGCGTGGTCGTCCCCTCTGGGAAGTGACTTCTCACTTACTTTCTCTCTGTCCTCTTAGGAGAGCACACATACCCTACAGCAAAAACTATCAAACATTTTTTTTAAAATAGATGAAAGAACAGTGTTCCATATAATTCTGGAGACCCAAGAAGACACTGTAGTTCTCAGTGGGGAATGAATGGGTTCTAATCCTTATTTCCTGCCCGCAGGGGACATCTGGCAAAGTCTGGAGACCTTTCTAACTGTCACAGCTGGCGGGGGTGCTGCAGGGATCATGGCTCCAGGCCGGGGTGCTGCTAAATGCCATACACTGCACAGGCTCACCCGGCCCTAAAGGTCCATGGCCCCAAGGTCAAGAGACCCCGGTGTAGTCCATCTTGCAGACACTGAACCCAAGAGAGATCAGGGACCTGTCCCTGATGGCGGCGGAGGGAGTTGTCTTATCTGCCCAATCTGTCAGCTCACAGCTTCACCTGCTTCGGGTCTACAGCTCTGAGAAGTTGAAGAACATCCTGGCCCTCGCCGCACAAGGCCACCGCTCAAGCTCCCACTGGAACCTTCAAGGTCGCCATTCTATAGGTATCAAACTGACAAAGCCTCATGGAAGCTTCTAGAAGGCAGGAAATGTCCTCCACCCACCCACACTAGGGCCCACTTCCAGAAGAGCTTCTTCCTTTCCCCAAGCCCATGTATCTGGCTACAGTAAGATACCAGGAAAAGAAAACATCCTGCCAGGTTTGGCCCTGGGCCAAGCACAGGAAGAAAGTGGAGCTTCGAGAAGAGAAGGACCGAAAATCCAACACAGAAGCAGAGCCTGCACCAACGCCCACGGACGGTGTGGCCAGGGCGCTTTCCTCACGCCAGCCTTCCATCCTGTACCGAGAGTCGGCTCCTGGCGGTTTATCGGTTCTGCAGGGCTGTTGTTTTCAGCCTCCTGGTTCCTTGGCCTGCGAGTCCATTTTCCACCTCCTTGGCTCCTGTCAAGCTCTTGGTTCATCATCGTTACGAACCGCCTCTCTGTGCTGCTCTGTCTTACCTGAGTCTTCAGGCCATGCTGTTGCCTTTTCCCCCTATAAAACATTTACAGAACTCCCATGTAGGTTTTTTTCCCCTTTACTTCTTAAATCATTTAGACAAACTCTGGCCGTATATTTGTATCAAAATGTGGAGGTGGGCTCTCTTCGGCTTCTTCCTCATGTACCTGAATCCGCCCCTTGGTGCAGGGGGACAGTGTGCGGTGGGACAAGTCTTTGCTGTCTGCCCTGGGCTGGGGCTGGGGGTGGTGAAGTTTGTCCCCACACTGCACAATACGCTCCCAAGTCCTATACCAAAGAGCACGCTGATGGGCGCGTACTGGGTCAGGGGAGGGGGAGTACCAGTAAGAAGAAATGGCCTTGGGCTGCCTGTGACTCCCTGCTTCAAACCAAGTGCCTGGGACCAGCCAGGGTGTGGGGGCTAACATGGCTGGATCCCACATGGCTGACTCTGAGGTTCAAGTTCCAGACCAGGCAGTTTAAAAACCACAACGGGCGCATGTGTGTGTGCCCCCAAAATCCTGACAGGAGAAATGGAGGAGAAGGGATTGTGGCATGGCCATCCTTCATGGGAGGGGCGATTCTTTCTCAGTTGCTCTTTCTCTATCTCTTTCTGGTGAGCACACATGCTCTCTAGCAAATGAAAGGAAGAACGAGAGAAATGTTTAGATTTGGGGGGTTCCCAAATACTTTATATTTTTTAGAGAGATTTTTGCTATCGGCCACATGCATTTGTCAGACAGACAGAGAAACAGAAAGAGAGAAATGAATTCCCAGGGGGATGGCCACACCACAGTCTCTTCTCCTCCACTCTCCTCTCAGGATTCTGGGCACACACACACTCGTGTCTGGCATGAGTTTCAAGCCACCAGGTCTGGGACTCGAACCACGATCGGCCATGTGAGAGTCCAGCACTACCACGGTGTCTTCTTTGGGTCTATGGGATTATATGAAACAGTCTGTTCTGTCCTCTCTCTCTGGCTTTTTAATTTAACCACCATGTCACCTGCTGACCTCCCAAATACTTATTTTAGCCTATTGTCTCAGTTTAGTCAGGCTTTTGTTTGCTGCCTCGATAACTGGCCCTAGAAATATAATGCACCTCTCAGGAAAAACAAAACAAAACAAAACAGAAAGTGGCAGAAGAGTCAGTCACTTGGCTATGTTAAGGAACTAGGGTGTGGTGGTCGGTCCCATGGCCACTCCCCTCCTTCCTTCCTGGAATGCGGCTCTTATAAATGATTAAGTCTTATTTTCTACAATAGATGTGTGGCAGGGGACTTGGCAGGCTCAGAAGACCGACTCTATGGATGTAGGGTCCTAACCCTGCACCAGGCAGTGAAGCCAACCAAATGCCCATAGCAGGATCGTCAAGGGGATCAGGAACTGGCTGCACAGGTCCTCAGAGGAGGCCTAAGGCATGCTGGTGGGAGAGTATTTGGGACTCAGTTCTGTCCCAGCCCCTCCCACCACTGCCCCTGACTGGGTGACTCGTTTGGCCAACATGAAGGCTCCCCCGCCCATCCTGGGACAGAGCCCCAGCTGAGAATGGGAGGCTAATGCTGAAAGCAGAACTAGGTGGCCATATGGACAGGCTGGACAGGCGTGAGAACACCCTCCTCCCAGCTGGTCCTCTTCATCCACTCCGTTCCCAGAAATCTGGCAGCTAGACCTTTATCTCCCAGGCAGGAGACTCACAAGACTTCTCTGGGAATCTGAGGCCAAGAAGAAAAAGACAGAAAGAAAGAAAAAAGAAAGTACCTCCCGGTAGTGTGTGGCCATGCTGCAACCCCTTCTCCATTCTCCATCCTGCCAGGATTTGGGGCACACACGCACATGCACGCGGTGTGTTTTTCAAGCCTCTAGCGCCAGGATTCAAACCAGGGTCAGCCATGAGGAATCTGCTTCCCTTAATTATTAGGCTATGGGGCCAGCACATAAATGAGATTATTTAGAAATCAGCCCAGCAGGTTATTCATTCATCCTAACATGACCTAAGGAAAAACAAACTGCAAAACTAAAATCCTGACAAGAGCTCTTCCACCCACCTCTGGGAGGGCTGCAGGCTGAGTGGTTTTTAGGCAGCTGCCTCACAGTGGCCTATTGTTCAACACCCACAGGGTGAAATTAACAGGCGCAGGAAGATGCTCTTCTCAGCTCTAGTGCTCTATTTCCCCCAATTCCCTAGCAACTAGTCACGACAACAGCAAGGTGTCTGGAGACCGGGGAGGGGGCTCCTGGCCTTCCTCCCCTGGCCAGCCAGTGCTTCAAAGGAAGTAGGATAGCAGCGATCAGGGCTTGCTTCCTCCTGTCACTCCTACTATGGGGGGCCCTGGAAGTCAGTTAAGCAGAAAGGTCTTCCTTTCCCCCTCAGCTGCCAAACTGAAGCAGCTTTGTTGTTGCCGTTAAAGGTCACTGCGAGGATTGCCTGCGAGTGGATCAGTGCTGCGTCTGAGCACGGTATAGCAGCCTTTCTGCCTCACTACCGCAGTCCACTGGCTTACACTTCTCACCACCCCATGCTGGCATAGAACATTATCAACACTGTGTCCGGCAGCTACAGAGAACAAACCCTGTCCCGTGCTGTACCTATTCACACTCTGGGTAGGAGATGGGACTAGGTGCTCTAAGAAGCCCCCAGAGCCAAGGTCTACAATTTGGTGTCACCTTGATAAAACCCACCCTTGGTGGCATTGTGGTTAAAGCACTGGATTACCACTGGCTGATGGCAGTTCAAGTCCCAGACCCAGGGGCTTGAAAATCACACCAGGTGCAGGTGTGTGTGTGCCCAAATCCAGAGAGGAGAATAAAGGAGAAGGGACTGAGACGAGACCAGCCCTCCCGGGGAGGGGGATTTCTCACTTTCCCTTTCTGTCTCTGGTGAGTGCATCTGCCCCACAGCAGAAACCTAAAACACACTCACACACCCTCAGTTTTGCACTGTGACTGACCCTAACCATTTCTGCCATTTCCTTCTCGTGAGCAATGAAGTGGGAAACACCGCAGAGAGGAAAACCGACAGGTTTCCAACTGCCCAGCCTCCAGCCTGCAGTGGAGGCTCCGTCCTAGACTGAAGGCTGCCGGTGCTGGCCCGAGCCTGCGTGAGTCAGGCTAAGGGAGGGCCCTCTGAGTCACAAGATTGGACGCTGCCCCGCTGGACCTGCCGCCCCATTCTGACTCTCAAGCCTGCTGGCTACTGTTCTGTGCCCACCTTGTAATGTCAGTGTCCCTTGAGTTCCGCCCAGGCCCACTCCTCTTCCCACCCTGTGCCCACTCTGTGTCTGGCCCAGCCCCACAGCCTCAGCCACCTGACCACTGCCCAGTCCAAATCTCCAGCCCTCACTCTGTCCGCCTGCCCCAGCACCCACCCCTTACAGAGTCCACCGGGGCCTGAAATGCCACACCACCAAACCCGCTCCCTCCTGGCGCGCCCGCTCCTCCTGCCTTCCTTCGCTGTTGACCTTCCAGCTAGCTGCCTGAGCTCCTCAGCTCCTCTGGCCTCATCCTTCACACCCATGGCCGCGGCCTGCCCCTCTACGTCCTAAGGCTCGTCCAGGTCGGCCTTCCCCCAGCCTGCTGCTTTGTTTTGGCATGGTCACCATCACCCCATCCAGGACCCCCACCACGGCCTCCTACTCTCACTGCCTCCCGCCACACAGCAACCAGAGAGCGGTTTCTACTCTCAATTCTTCTTGACTTAAACAGTCGGTGGCTTCCGACAGCTCCGAAGATAAAGATAAAAGACCTCACCAAGGCTAAGAAAGCCCTGAGCACCTCTCCATCTTTCCTCTGCGCCTTCCCTCCCCGCCAGCCACAACCAGACTGGACCGTTCTCATTTCCGGCCAAGCTAGGCACGCCCTTGTAGGCTTACTACACTCC